>NC_061508.1:212411028-212447452 GCF_022539505.1 Lolium rigidum | reverse complement strand
CTGAACATGTGAATTTTTATTATGCACTAACCCTCTAATGAGTTGTTTCGAGTTTGGTGTGGAGGAAGTTTTCAAGGATCAAGAGAGGAGTATGATGCAATATGATTAAGGAGAGTGAAAGCTCTAAGCTTGGGGATGCCCCGGTGGTTCACCCCTGCATATATTAAGAAGACTCAAGCGTCTAAGCTTGGGGATGCCCAAGGCATCCCCTTCTTCATCGACAACATTATCGGGTTCCTCCCCTGAAACTATATTTTTATTCGGCCACATCTTATGTACTTTGCTTGGAGCGTCGGTTTGTTTTTGTTTTTTGTTTTGTTTGAATAAAATGGATCCTAGCATTCACTTTATGGGAGAGAGACACGCTCCGCTGTTGCATATGGACAAATATGTCCTTAGACTCTACTCATAGTATTCATGGCGAAGTTTCTTCTTCGTTAAATTGTTATATGGTTGGAATTGGAAAATGATACATGTAGTAAATTGCTATAATGTCTTGGATAATTTGATACTTGGCAATTGTTGTGCTCATGTTTAAGCTCTTGCATCATATACTTTGCACCCATTAATGAAGAAATACTTAGAGCTTGCTAATTTGGTTTGCATATTTGGTTTCTCTAGAGTCTAGATAACATCTAGTATTGAGTTTTGAACAACAAGGAAGACGGTATGGAGTCTTATAATGTTTACCATATGTCTTTTATGTGAGTTTTGCTTTACCGTTCATCCTTGTGTTTGTTTCAAATAACCTTGCTAGCCTAAACCTTGTATCGAGAGGGAATACTTCTCATGCATCCAAAATCCTTGAGCCAACCACTATGCCATTTGTGTCCACCATACCTACCTACTACATGGTATTTATCCGCCATTCCAAAGTAAATTGCTTGAGTGCTACCTTTAAAATTCCATCATTCACCTTTGCAATATATAGCTCATGGGACAAATAGCTTAAAAACTATTGTGGTATTGAATATGTACTTATGCACTTTATCTCTTATTAAGTTGCTTGTTGAGCGATAACCATGTTTCTGGGGACGCCATCAACTATTCTTTGTTGAATATCATGTGAGTTGCTATGCATGTCCGTCTTGTCCGAAGCAAGAGAGATCTACCACCTTCATGGTTGGAGCATGCATGTTGTTAGAGAAGAACTTTGGGCCGCTAACTAAAGCCATGATTCATGGTGGAAGTTTCGGTTTGGACATATATCCTCAATCTCATATGAGAATAAAAATTGTTGCCACATGCTTATGCATTAAAGAGGAGTCCATTATCCGTTGTCCATGTTGTCCCGGTATGGATGTCTAAGTTGAGAATAATCAAAAGCGAGAAATCCAAAATGCGAGCTTTCTCCTTAGACCTTTGTACGGGCGACATGGAGGTACCCCATTGTGACACTTGGTCAAAACATGTGCATTGCAAAGATCCGGTAGTCCAAGTTAATTAGGACAAGGTGCGGGCACTATTAGTATACTATGCATGAGACTTGCAACTTGTAAGATATAACTTTCATAACTCATATGCTTTATTACTACCGTTGACAAAATTGTTTCATGTTTTCAAAATAAAAGCTCTAGCACAAATATAGCAATCGATGCTTTCCTCTTTGAAGGACCATTCTCTTTACTTTTATGTTGAGTCAGTTCACCTATTTCTCTCCACCTCAAGAAGCAAACACTTGTGTGAACCGTGCATTGATTCTTACATACTTGCATATTGTACTTGTTATATTACTCTATGTTGACAATTATCCATGAGATATACATGTTACAAGTTGAAAGCAACCGCTGAAACTTAATCTTCCTTTGTGTTGCTTCAATGCCTTTACTTTGATTTATTGCTTTATGAGTTAACTCTTATGCAAGACTTATTAATGCTTGTCTTGAAGTACTATTCATGAAAAATCTTTGCTATATGATTCACCTGTTTACTCATGTCATCACCATTGTTTTGATCGCTGCATCCACTACATATGTTTACAAATAGTATGATCAAGGTTATGATGGCATATCACTTCGGAAATTATCTTTGTTATCGTTTTACACGCTCGGGACGAAGCAGAACTAAGCTTGGGGATGCTTGATACGTCTCCGACATATCGATAATTTCTTATGTTCTATGCCATATTATTGATGATACCTACATGTTTTATGCACACTTTATGTCATATTAGTGCATTTTCACGGAACTAACCTATTAACAAGATGCCGAAGTGCCGGTTCTGTTTTCTGCTGTTTTTGGTTTCGAAATCCTAGTAACGAAATATTCTCGGAATTGGACGAAACGAAGACCCGGGGCCCTATTTTTCCACGGAGCTTCCGGAAGACCGAAGAACACACGAAGTGGGTCCACGAGGTGGCCAAGCTATAGGGCGGCGCGGCCCAAGCCTCGGCCGCGCCGATCTATAGCGTGGGCCCTCGTGACGCCCTTGACCTGCCCTTCCGCCTACTTAAAGCCTCCGTCGCGAAACCCACGAGGCGAAAAAACCACGATACGGAAAACCTTGCGAGACGCCGTCGCCGCCGATCCCATCTCGGGGGATTACGGAGATCTCCTCCGGCACCCTGCCGGAGAGGGGATTCATCTCCCGGAGGACTCTACACCGCCATGGTCGCCTCCGGAGTGATGAGTGAGTAGTTCACCCCTGGACTATGGGTCCATAGCGGTAGCTAGATGGTTGTCTTCTCCTCATTGTGCTTCATTGTTGGATCTTGTGAGCTGCCTAACATGATCAAGATCATCTATACGTAATTCTATATGTTGTGTTTGTCGGGATCCGATGGATAGAGAATACCATGTCATGTTAATTATCAAGTTATTATACATGTGTTGTTTATGATCTTGCATGCTCTCCGTTTCTAGTAGAGGCTCCGGCCAAGTTTTTACTTTTAACTCCAAGAGGGAGTACTTATGCTCGATAGTGGGTTCATGCTGCATTGACACACAGGGGAGTGACGAAACCCCTAAGGTTGTGTTGTCGTTGTTGCCACTAGGGATAAAACATTGGCGCTATGTCCGAGGATGTAGTTGTTGATTACATTACGCACCATACTTAATGCAATTGTCTCGTTGCTAGCAACTTAATATCGGAGGGGTTCGGATGATAACCTGAAGGTGGACTTTTTAGGCATAGATGCGGTTGGATGGCGGTCTATGTACTTTGTCGTAATGCCCAATTAAATCTCACTATACTTATCATGTCATGTATGTGCATTGTTATGCTCTCTCTATTTGTCAATTGCCCGACTGTAATTTGTTCACCCAACATGCTTTTATCTTATGGGAGAGACACCTCTAGTGAGCTGTGGACCCCGGTCCATTCTTTAATACTTGAAATACAAATCTGCTTGCAATACTTGTTTTTACTATTTTCTCCGCAAACAATCATCTTCCACACAATACGGTTAATCCTTTGTTACGAGCAAGCCGGTGAGATTGACAACCTCAGCTGTTTCGTTGGGGCAAAGTACTTTGGTTGTGTTGTGCGGGTTCCACGTTGGCGCCGGAATCTCCGGTGTTGCGCCGCACTACATCCCGCCGCCATCAACCTTCAACGTGCTTCTTGGCTCCTCCTGGTTCGATAAACCTTGGTTTCTTTCTGAGGGAAAACTTGCTGCTGTGCGCATCATACCTTCCTCTTGGGGTTGCCCAACGAACGTGTGAAATACACGCCATCATTGGGCCTCCAAGAGCAGAGGTTTGTAGAACAGCAGCAAGTTTCCCTTAAGTGGATCACCCAAGGTTTATCGAACTCAGGGAGGAAGAGGTCAAAGATATCCCTCTCATGCAACCCTGCAACCACAAAGCAAGAAGTCTCTTGTGTCCCCAACACACCTAATAGGTGCACTAGTTCGGCGAAGAGATAGTGAAATACAAGTGGTATGAATGAATATGAGTAGTAGTATCGGCGCCGTGAAAAGTGCTTGCGGCGTGTGGTTGATGGTGGTAATATTGCAGGAAGTACGGATGCGAGTAAAACAGTAAACAAGCAGCGGTAGCAGTATTTAGGAACAAGGCCTAGGGATCATACTTTCACTAGTGGACACTCTCAACATTGATCACATAACATAATAAATAGATAGATGCTAGACTCTACACTCTCTTGTTGGATGATGAACACCACTAACTGTGTAGGATTACACGAACCCTCAATGCCGGAGTTAACAAGCTCCACAATATTCAATGTTCATGTTTAAGTAACCTTAGAGTGCATAACAGATCAACATAACCAAACCAAGTACTAACATAGCATGCACACTGTCACCTTCACACTACGAAAGGAGGAATAGATCACATCAATACCATCATAGCAATAGTTAACTTCATAATCTACAAGAGATCACAATCATAGCCTACGCCAAGTACTATACGATGCACACACTGTCACCATTACACCGTGCAGGAGGAATAAACTACTTTAATAACATCACTAGAGTAGCACACAGATAAATTGTGATACAAAACACATTGCAATCATAAAAAGATATAAATAAGCACTTCACTATGCCATTCATAACAGTGAATAAGTATTCTGTGAAATATAGCCTAAGAGACCCACACGGTGCACACACTGTCACCTTTACACACGTGGGACAAGGAGTCTCCGGAGATCACATAAGTAAAATCCACTTGACTAGCATAATGACATCTAGATTACAAGCATCATCATATGAATCTCAATCATGTAAGGCAGCTCATGAGATTATTGTATTGAAGTACATAGGAGAGAGATGAACCACATAGCTACCGGTACAGCCCCTTAGCCTCGATGGAGAACTACTCCCTCCTCATGGGAGACGAGCGAGCGTTGATGGAGATGGCGGTGGTGTTGATGGAGAAGCCTTCCGGGGCACTTCCCCGTCCGGCGGCGTGCGGGAACAGAGACTCCTGTCCCCCAGATCTTGGCTTCGCTATGGCGGCGGCTCTGGAAGGTTTCTCGTACCGTGGCTTTTTCGTATCGAGGTTTTAGGTCAGGGACCTTTTTATAGGCGAAGAGGCGGAGTCGGAGGGGCGACGAGGCGACGACACAACAGGGGGGCGCGGGCCCCCCCTTGGCCGCGCCAGGGTCATGTGTGGTGGGCCTGTGGCCCCCCTCTGGCGACTCTCGGGTGTTCTGGAAGCTTCGTGGAAAAATAGGATGCTGGGCCTTGATTTCGTCCGATTCCGAGAATATTTCCTTACTAGGATTTCTCGAACCAAAAACAGCAGAAAACAGCAACTGGCCCTTCGGCATCTCGTCAATAGGTTAGTTCCGGAAAACGCATAAATATGACATAAAATGTGTACAAAACATGTAGATATCATCAATAATGTGGCATGGAACATAAGAAATTATCGATACGTCGGAGACGTATCAGCATCCCCAAGCTTAGTTCCTGCTCGTCCCGAGCGGGTAAACGATAACAAAGATAATTTCTGGAGTGACATGCCATCATAATCTTGATCATACTATTGTAAGCATATGTAATGAATGCAGCGATCAAAACAATGGTAATGACATGAGTAAACAACTGAATCATAAAGCAAAGACTTTTCATGAATAGTACTTCAAGACAAGCATCAATAAGTCTTGCATAAGAGTTAACTCATAAAGCAATAAATTAAAGTAAAGGTATTGAAGCAACACAAAAGAAGATTAAGTTTCAGCGGTTGCTTTCAACTTATAACATGTATATCTCATGGATAATTGTCAACATAGAGTAATATAACAAGTGGAATATGCAAGTATGTAGGAATCAATGCACAATTCACACAAGTGTTTGCTTCTTGAGGTGGAGAGAAATAGGTGAACTGACTCAACATAAAAGTAAAAGAATGGTCCTTCAAAGAGGAAAGCATGGATTGCTATATTTGTGCTAGAGCTTTTATTTTGAAAACATGAAACAATTTTGTCAACGATAGTAATAAAGCACATGTATTATGTAAATTATATCTTACAAGTTGCAAGCCTCATGCATAGTATACTAATAGTGCCCGCAGCTTGTCCTAATTAGCTTGGACTACCGGGATCATCGCAATACACATGTTTTAACCAAGTGTCACAAAGGGGTACCTCCATGCCGCTGTACAAAGGTCTAAGGAGAAAGCTCGCATTTTGGATTTCTCGCTTTTGATTATTCTCAACTTAGAAATCCATACAGGGACAACATGGACAACGAGATAATGGACTCCTCTTTAATGCATAAGCATGTGGCAACAATTAGTGTTCTCATATGAGATTGAGGATATATGTCCAAAGCTGAAACTTCCACCATGATTCATGGCTTTAGTTAGCGGCCCAATGTTCTTCTCTAACAATATGCATGCTCTAACCATTAAAGTGGTAGATCTCCCTTACTTCGGACAAGACGGACATGCATAGCAACTCACATGATATTCAACAAAGAGTAGTTGATGGCGTCCCCGAAGCATGGTTATCGCACAACAAGCAACTTAATAAGAGATAAAGTGCATACGTACATATTCAATACCACAATAGTTTTTAAGCTATTTGTCCCATGAGCTATATATTGTAAAGGCGAATGATGGAAATTTAAAGGTAGCACTCAAGCAATTTACTTTGGAATGGCGGAGAAATACCATGTAGTAGGTAGGTATGGTGGACACAAATGGCATAGTGGTTGGCTCAAGGATTTTGGATGCATGAGAAGTATTCCCTCTCGATACAAGGTTTAGGCTAGCAAGGTTATTTGAAACAAACACAAGGATGAACCGGTGCAGCAAAACTCACATAAAAGACATATTGTAAACATTATAAGACTCTACACCGTCTTCCTTGTTGTTCAAACTCTTTACTAGAAATTATCTAGACCTTAGAGAGACCAATTATGCAAACCAAATTTTAGCAAGCTCTATGTATTTCTTCATTAATAGGTGCAAAGTATATGATGCAAGAGCTTAAACATGAGGACAACAATTGCCAAGTATCAAATTATTCAAGACATTTTAGAATTACTGCATGTAGCATTTCCCGATTCCAACCATATAACAATTTAACGAAGAAGATTCAACCTTCACCATGAATACTATGAGTAAAGCCTAAGGACATATTTGTCCATATGCAACAGCGGAGCGTGTCTCTCTCCCACACAATGAATGCTAGGATCCATTTTATTCAAACAAAAACAAAAATAAAAACAAACAGACGCTCCAAGTAAAGTACATAAGATGTGACCGAATAAAAATATAGTTTCAAGAGAAGTGACCTGATAAGTTGTCGATGAAGAAGGGGATGCGTTGGGCATCCCCAAGCTTAGATGCTTGAGTCTTCTTGAAATATGCGGGGATGAACCACGGGGGCATCCCCAAGCTTAGACTCTTCACTCTTCTTGATCATAGTATATCATCCTCCTCTCTTGACCCTTGAAAACTTCCTCCAAACCAAACTCGAAACAAACTCATTAGAGGGTTAGTGCATAATCAAAAATTCACATGTTCAGAGGTGACATAATCATTCTTAACACTTCTGGACATTGCATAAAGCTACTGGACATTAATGGAACAAAGAAATTCATCCACCATAGCAAAAGAGGCAATGCGAAATAAAAGGTAGAATCTGTCAAAACAGAACAGTCCGTAAATACGAATTTTAAAATGGCACCAGACTTGCTCAGATGAAAATTCTCAAATTAAATGAAAGTTGCGTACATATCTGAGGATGATTCACGTAAATTGGCATAATTTTCTGAGTTACCTACAGAGAATTAGGCCCAGATTCGTGACAGCAAAGAAATGCATTTACTGCGCAGTAATCCAAATCTAGTATCAACCTTTCTATCAAAGACTTTACTTGGCACAACAATGCAATAAAATAAGATAAGGAGAGGTTGCTACGAGTAGTAACAACTTCCAAGACTCAAATACAAAATAAAAGTACTGTAGCAAAATAAACACATGGGTTATCTCCCAAGAAGTTCTTTCTTTATAGCCATTAAGATGGGCTCAGCAGTTTTAATGATGCACTCGCAAGAGATAGTATTTGAAGCAAAAGAGAGCATCAAGAAGCAAATTCAAAACACATTTAAGCCTAACATGCTTCCTATGAAAAGGAATCTTGTAAATAAACAAATTCATGAAGCGTGATGCAACAAGCATAGAAAGATAAAACAAGTGCAGCTTCAAGATTTTCAGCAAAAAGAGAGGTGTTTTAGTAACATGAAAATTTCTACAACCATATTTTCCTCTCTCATAATAATATCTTGTAGCATCATGAACAAACTCAACAATATAACTATCAAATGAAACATTCTTATCATGAGTCTCATGCATAAAATTATTACTACTCCCAACATAAGCATAGTCATTCTTATTAATTGTAGTGGGAGCAAATTCAACAAAGTAGCTATCATTATTATTCTCATCATCAAATATAGGAGGCATATTGTAATCATAATCAAATTTATCCTCCATAACAGGCGGTACTAAAAGACTACTATCATTATAATCATCATAAATAGGAGGCAAAGCATCATCAAAGTAAATTTTCTCCTCAATGCTTGGGGGACTAAAAAGATCATGCTCATCAAAACCAGCTTCCCCAAGCTTAGAATTTTCCATATCATTAGCAACAATGGTGTTCAAAGCGTTCATACTAATATGTTCCATAGGTTTTTTCATTTTCGCATCAAACCATCCATGTCTTAAATCAGGAAATAGAATAAGAAGCTCATTGTTGTCCATTATGCCAAACTAGTGTAAACAAGAAACAACAAGATGCAATTGCAGGATCTAAAGGAAATAGCTTCGAGCACTCACACGATGGCAACAGAAAAGTACTTTACCTGAGACCGGAGTATGAGTGCCTTTTACCTTTTCTCCCCGGCAACGGCGCCAGAAAAGTGCTTGATGTCTACGGGTGCTTCTATTCTTGTAGACAGTGTTGGGCCTCCAAGAGCAGAGGTTTGTAGAACAGCGGCAAGTTTCCCTTAAGTGGATCACCCAAGGTTTATCGAACTCGGGGAGGAAGAGGTCAAAGATATCCCTCTCATGCAACCACGCAACCACAAAGCAAGAAGTCTCTTGTGTCCCCAACACACCTAATAGGTGCACTAGTTCGGCGAAGAGATAGTGAAATACAAGTGGTATGAATGAATATGAGTAGTAGTATCGGCGCGAGAAAAGTGCTTGCTGGCGTGTGGTTGATGGTGGTAATATTGCGGGAAGTACGGATGCGGTAAAACGATAAACAAGCAGCGGTAGCAGATATTTAGGAACAAGGCCTAGGGATCATACTTTCACTAGTGGACACTCTCAACATTGATCACATAACATAATAAATAGATAGATGCTAGACTCTACACTCTCTTGTTGGATGATGAACACCACTAAGCGTGTAGGATTACACGAACCCTCAATGCCGGAGTTAACAATCTCCACAATATTCAATGTTCATGTTTAAGTAACCTTAGAGTGCATAACGGATCAACATAACCAAACCAAGTACTAACATAGCATGCACCTCTGTCACCTTCACACTACGAAAGGAGGAATAGATCACATCAATACCATCATAGCAATAGTTAACTTCATAATCTACAAGAGATCACAATCATAGCCTACGTCAAGTACTACACGATGCACACCATTGTCACCATTACACCGTGCGGGAGGAATAAACTACTTTAATAACATCACTAGAGTAGCACACAGATAAATTGTGATACAAAACACATTGCAATCATAAAGAGATATAAATAAGCACTTCACTATGCCATTCATAACGACGAATAAGTATTACGTGAAATATAGCCTAAGAGACCCACACGGTGCACACACTTGTCACCTTTACACACGTGGGACAAGGAGTCTCAGGAGATCACATAAGTAAAATCCACTTGACTAGCATAATGACATCTAGATTACAAGCATCATCATATGAATCTCAATCATGTAAGGCAGCTCATGAGATTATTGTATTGAAGTACATAGGAGAGAGATGAACCACATAGCTACCGGTACAGCCCCTTAGCCTCGATGGAGAACTACTCCCTCCTCATGGGAGACGAGCAGCGTTGATGGAGATGGCGGTGGTGTTGATGGAGAAGCCTTCGGGGGCACTTCCCCGTCCGGCGGCGTGCGGAACAGAGACTCCTGTCCCCCAGATCTTGGCTTCGCGATGGCGGCGGCTCTGGAAGGTTCTCGTACCGTGGCTTTTTCGTATCGAGGTTTTAGGTCAGGGACCTTTTTATAGGCGAAGAGGCGGAGTCGGAGGGGCGACGAGGCGGCGACACAACAGGGGGGCGGGCCCCCCTTGGCGCGCCGAGGGTCATGTGTGGTGGGCTGTGCCCCCCTCTGGCGACTCTCGGGTGTTCTGGAAGCTTCGTGGAAAAATAGGATGCTGGGCCTTGATTTCGTCCGATTCTGAGAATATTTCCTTACTAGGATTTCCGGAACCAAAAACAACAGAAAACAACAACTGGCCCTTCGGCATCTCGTCAATAGGTTAGTTCCGGAAAACGCATAAATATGACATAAAATGTGTACAAAACATGTAGATATCATCAATAATGTGGCATGGAACATAAGAAATTATCGATACGTCGGAGACGTATCATACATCCACTATCAAGTACCCATTTTGAACCTCCGGCGGCATAGTCCTACATGAGATCAATTCTTGGATTTAGGTAACCATTTCTCAATGGGTCCTCTTTTGTTAGCAACAAGGGTCTTTGGGACCCAAATAGACCAAGCAACATAACCATCATATGGGCCAACATATTTGGCATAAACATCACCATAATAATCTTCAAATAAAACATAGTGAGGGTTAGCGATTCCCGCATCATCATCATTTGTGGTTTTGCCCTTGGGGGCTTCACCATTAGTGATGGCTTTCTTCTTCTCTTGTGCGGGCTTGGCCTTTTGCTTGTTTGCCTTCTTTGCCTTGGCATTATAACCAAGGCCCTCCTTCCCATTGTTTGATATTTGCTTACTCAAAAGATCATCCAAAGAAAGTTTACTTTGGGGAGAGGAGGCCTTAGCAAGTTCATCCTTCAACCTAGCATTTTCCTCAATAATATTTGCATGATCACATGAAGGAGTAGAGGTACTAGGTATGTCATATGAAGCGAGCCTAATTTGAAGTTGCTCATAAGACTTGGAGAGGAGAGAGTATTCACTCTTCAAGGCTTTGTGTGCCTTGTCTAGATCATCTAGATCTCTCACAAGTTTCTCATGATCAACACCAAATTTGGCCTTTTCCTTTGAAAGCACTTTAGTCTTAGCTCTAGCAAGATCTCTAGCTTTAGTAAGCTTGTTAATTTTATCTTGAGGATCTCCAAGATTTTCTAACCTCTCTTCAAGAGAAGCTATGGTTTCTTGGCTTTCCTCAAGGGAATTTCTAAGAGCATGTAGTTCAAGAGCATCTTCTCTTTCTATTTGGCACTTTTTCTCAAGAGTACCATTTAGTTGAGCCATACGAACCATGAGATTTGAAACATGCTTTTTAGTATTACCTTGTAGGTTAAGAATGAAATCATCAAACTCTAGCATTTCTTCTTTCACTTTTAGACTAGCAAGATCAACCCCTAGATCACTTGAAATGATAGGCATAGAGGGGTTAGGGGATGATACCTCGGAGGATTTAGCCATGAGGCAACTTTCTTCCTCCACATGAATGACCTCATTGGGGGATTCACTTGGTGATGAAGAGTTAGTGGAGAGGGAGGCAAGAGCGACCAATCCATTCGAGGTTGCATCTTCTTCTTCATCATCAACATCATCATCTCCGGAGGTATATTCTTCTTGAGTTGATAGCACAATAGATGTGTCCAAGGAGGATCTTGCCATGAAGCAATGTGCATTCTTGATATGAGGATTCTCATTGGGAGATTCAAAGAGAGATGAAGAGGGAATGTTGGTGGTGACGATGGCGGCCACTTCCTTTGAGCTTTCTTCATCTTCATCATCACTAGAGCTTCCAACTTCATCGGAAGAATATTCTTCCCTAGTCACTAGCACAATTTTTGAGGGCCTCTTCCCTAGTCACTAGAATATTCTTCCCTAGTCACTAGCACAATTTTTGAGGGCCTCTTGCCCTTCTTGGTCTTGTTGTTGTAGAATTTCTTCTTGGGGGCTTTTGAATATTTGTCCTTTGAATCTTTGCTCTTGTCCTTGGGAATGAGCCTTCCACCATGAGTTTCCCTATTCTCATAGGGGCACTCGACAATGAAATGGCGCTTGTCATTACAATTGTAGCAAGATCTTGTCCTTGGGCCCGAATTTGTGGACCCCCTTGAGTTGTTTCTCTTGATGTTGTCTTCCTTGGCCTTGGATGGGTCAACCCAAAAAGAGTTGGCATGGAATGCCATGTGGTCATGGTAGTGGTGTTCCAAGTCTTCCGGACAGGGACATACTCCAAGATGCCCTATAAGATTCTTGAGGAAACACTTCATCAACGGAGTTGACCGCCAAGGCAAGGTTGGACCCTTTTGTCATCCCAAGAGCTCGATTGCGAGAATCATGAGAGTTTTGCTCAAGCACCTTGAGAGCTTGCATCTCGTGCACGACTTGTTGAGAAGTGAGAGAGGAATAGCATTCCCCCCGACAAGAGTCTTGACATCAATGGGTACAAACGGCATCATGCATTCAATGTACTTCTCCTTGATCCAAGAGTCATTGATGTGGGTGGCACCAATAAGCCGGAAGGCATCGGCAACGGTGAGAAGTCTTCCATACATGACTTCATGATCTTCATCCGGTAGCCTCATGAAACATTGGACTTTATTCTTAAGAGCATTATACTTGTTCCTCCTCGTGCTCTCACTTCCAATGCAACTAGCGGCCAAACCATCCCAAGCTTCCTTGGCGGTGGTGTAGTTCCGAACACGATGCAAGTCCTTTGTCCCCACACTAGTTTGAATCATGTGCAAGGCGGTGTTGTTGAGTTGACTATCAACCGCTTCTCTTCTAGTCAACTTGTCGGGGTTGTATGGCTTGAAGCCTTCCAAGATGATTCTCCAAAGTTCATTGGAGGCACTGCAAACATGAGAACGAAACTCAAATTGCCAAGTATCGAAATTCTCAAAGGAAAACTTAGGTGGGTCGCCCCGAATGTTCATATGGGGATGGGGAACCGGTATATCGGGAGATAGGAAAGGTGGACCTACTCGATTGTAGCTCTCACCTCCACTAGTTGCCCTAGGAGATGCAATGGGAGATTTGATAGTGTTTAAGTTATCACCTTCCACGGGTTTGGTAGAGGAGGGTAAATCCGAAGCATCTCCCTCTTCTAACGCACCCGTGTCCTTTACCTCTACAATGGGAACCTTGGGAGGGACCGGAGTCAATAGCTCGAAAATCATCTTTTTCATGCTTTCCACTTGGGCTTCCATGGAGGACTTCAACGAATTGAAATCTTCCATGGAGACCGTCTTGGCGGCCCCTTCCGAAGACTCCTCGTTCGGCATACTCTTAGGCGGTTAAGCCCGAAATAAGAGCCGAGGCTCTGATACCAATTGAAAGGATCGTATGCCGCACCTAGAGGGGGGTGAATAGGTGCTAACCAATTTTTAGTTATTTTTCAATTTAGGCTTGACACAAAGGTAAATTCTCTAGATATGCAACTAAGTGAAATTTACCTATATGACAAGATAAGCAACTAAGCAAGATATAGCTACACAATATAAGAGATAGAATAGGATAGAGGTAACCGAGAGTGGAGCACACGATGACACAGAGATGATTCCCGTAGTTCCCTTCCTTTGCAAGAAGGTACATCTACGTTTGGAGGAGTGTGGTTGCTACGAAAGCCAAACCAACAGCCACGAAGGCTTCACTCAGATCTCCTGTGAGCAACGTCACAAAGGCCTAGCCCACTTCCACTAAGGGATTTCCTCGAGGCGGAAACCGGGCCTTTACAAGGTTCTTGGGGCACACATCCACAACTGAATTGGAGGCTCCCAAATCTGTAACAATACAACAATCAACAACAACACATCAACACAAATCAACTAGGGACCAAATAGGAACACTAGCATGAGATCCCTCAAACAAATGAGGGGAAATGAAAAACGCTTCGGTGAGGATGTAGATCGGTGGCTTCTCCTTCGAATCTCCAAAGATCAAGAGCTTTGGTTGGGGGAGGAAGGAGATCTTGCAAATCTTGTGTTTATTGAGGTGGCTCTAATGGAGGTGAAGCTTGGCAGATTTCTTGTGCAATGATTGAGCAAAGGGGGAAGGAAGAAGAGGGGTATAAATACCCCTCCCAAATTCCAGCCGTTGGGGCTTCCGGGGGGCCGGATAATCCGGCCTAAGTTAGGGCCGGATAATCCGCCCCCCCCCCGGATAATCCGGCCTCAGGTACAAAACCGGGACAATGTCCGGCCAAATATCCGGCCACTATCCAGACTTGCTTTTCTTCAGGTCCTTAGCCATTTTCGAGGGGGCCGGATATTTCCGAAATGTCCGGCCCGGATAATCCGGCCTTGGGACAAAACCGGGACAATATCCGGGCAAATGTCCGGCCCCTATCCAGAATGTACTGAGCTGCAACTCCTCAAGTCCTTAGCCGAAAATCTGGGGGCCGGATATTTTGGAAATATCCGGCCCGGATTATCCGGCCTGATGAATTTTTTGCTGTTTCTTTTGACAACACTGGCCACATCCAACACACATACAAATGTATCTATATAATCCATGTACCACTTAAACAAACATTAGTGTATCACATACATTGACATCAAACACTTCAAAACATAATATGAGAGATGTTCTTTCAAAGATGTTGCCGGTGCCCTTTTAAGGACGGGCGCCGGACACGAAGGCGCATGCCATTGATGACGGCACAGAAGGCCAGTAGCCGCCCGCCAGACCTGGTGCATTCTCTGAAGATGAGGCGCCATTGATGGCAAAGGCCACGACACAAGCAGACCCGTAAGCGATGCAATCGAAGCGAAGCGGACTCGCGGCCGCTGCCAAGTGGGCCTGTAACAACATGGCACGAACAAGCTCTACTCGATAGTGCGGTCGCAAATGGATGCGTCGGGGAGTAAATTTCGGCTACGTTTGCGTCCCCGTGTGGACAACCCGATCAGTTTGCGTCGAGCCGCTGGGCAGGGGTGCAGAGCCATTTTTCGATCATGTAGTCGCAAACGGACGCGTCGGGGCCGCTGAAGATGCCCTTAGTGTCCAAGCATTCAAAAAAGATTTATGTACAAAAGGGAAAATCATAATGATAATTTTAAGGGAAATGCTTTGGTTGGGTGGAAGAGATTTGCACATGTTGAATGCATGATCATTGATCATCCCATCCAACTTAATATCATCGTCCAGAACCGTTTGATCCTTAACCTATAAATAAACTAGATACCCGTGCAATAATCGCTTACTTTGCAACATACTTGCAACATTCCTTTTTGTGATAGGTCAAAACCATGCAAAAACTCATGCATTTTCAAGACAACAATGCAACAAAATCATGTATATGCAACAAATCATCTACAAAAAAATAGCATGCACGCACATGCAAATGCAACATTAAAGCAAAACGTTTGCAGCATAAGACGAAAACATTATCGGTACAAAAGTATTTGCAAGAGATGCTTAGGATCATTGCAACATCTCCCTTGTGGGTTTACATCATTATACAGTCGAGTTTGCAACATGTCAACGAACACATGCAACATCGAGAAACAATTAATCTCTGCGTTGGAGCAGCAAGCTCTCCAATGAGGAATCCGGCTTCCTGAGCCACGCTTGCGCCAGATCCGCTGGCCTCGGGCCGTCTACCAGCAATAACCATATTTCTCAAACCCGAGCACATGAAGCACACCAATTATGAGCTCTAACGCGAGCCGGACCTTGATCTCATCCATGGCAACTAGGTAGGAGAAGGGGAGGAAGAGGAATAGGAGATGTGGATGGTAATAATTAGCACCCCAAAGCCGCAGGAGAGCCTCTTGATCCAATCCTAATATCACTCACGCGGACTAAATCATTTACCTAGATTTAACTGGAAAGAAAAACATCTCGTATCATATAGAGAAAAAATAATCTTCTGATTTAGAGAGAAAATAACCCTCTGATTTCAAACTCTGGGAAATGAACCTTTAACACCTCCCCTTTTCTTTGTCGTCGACAGTGGATGAGCTAGTAGCTCAGTGGCGGTGGCGTGCTCTGACCGGTTAGAATTCGAATTCCATGGGCGCAATATTTCTTGTGGGTTTGGGTCGGTCCTCAGACTACCTTAATTAAGATGCCATGGGCTCCACCTGGTGGTCTTTTTTTTTGTCCTCAACAACGTCACACTTTCTTTTGAAAAAAAATAAGGAAATTATAGTAAGTGAACCCTTTTTTTGAACGGTGGATGGCAAACGTTGAAGTTAAAATAGGCTGCCATCAGTTGCTGGTAGATCTGAGAACGGTAGTCCGTTCGATCGGACGGCAGAGAGAGGGTCGGTCCCGGCCGCGTTACACGTGAGCCACGAGAGCTACACGAGTCTTCCCTGCAGCAAAGCCAACGCAGCCCAACGCGCACCGCGGAGCCGACGCACGCAGACGCAGGCACAAGACGGCGCCACCGCCCACCGAAAGAAACCAACACGAAGCGCCGCCCATACGCGGTACCCGCGTGGCCCCACCTCCACCTCCCTCCGCCGCTCCCCACTCCCAGTCCCAGTCAAAGTCGCCGCCCAGCCGCTTCTACATATACCCTCGCCTCTCCCATCCACCTCCAACTCACCCACCTAGCTCCTCTCCTCCCAATCCAGCCAGCGCACAGCCGACGAAGCAGAGCAAACCCGGTCACCCGTAGCACTCACTCACCGGCCGACCGTCAGCTCGTCCACCATGGCGCCCAAGAGCAGCTCCTCCTCGTCCCAGCCGCAGGCGCCCGCGGGCGGCAGCAAGGGCTGCTGGGGCGCGGAGCCGAAGCTGCGGGGCGTGCGGAAGCGGCCGTGGGGCCGGTACGCGGCGGAGATCCGCGACCCGGTCAGGAAGACGCGAGTCTGGCTCGGCACCTACGACACCGCCCACCAGGCCGCGCGCGCATACGACGCCGCCGCGCGCAGGCTCCGCGGCCCCGCCGCCAAGACCAACTTCCCACCCGCCTCCCCCTCCGCCGCCGCAGCGCTCCTCCACCTCCACCAAAAGACTGCCGCGGCGGCGCCGGCCAGCGCGGGCAACAGCACCGTCGAGTCCGCCTCGTCCTCGTCGTCCAGGGAGGACTCCTTCCTCGCGGCCGCGCCGGCCGAAGCGCTGCTGGAGCTCAGGCTGGGCACGGCGGCGGCGGTGGTGGCCGCGCAGCCGTACCTGTTCCTGGACCCCAGGATGGCGGCCGTCACGGTCGCCGTGCCGGCGCCGGGCGGCTGGAGCGAGGAGCGAAGCGACAGCTCCGGGTCCTCGTCGTCCGTGCTGGACGCCGCCGAGGCGTCCAACGCCGTGGGCGTCGGGTTCGACCTCAACCTGCCCCCGCCGGCCGAGATGGTCATGTAGAACCAGACGTCCTGCTTTTAGCCGGTCAACCGATTCGTTCGTTGGTTTATCCGTTCCGTCCGTCAGTGGATCAATAGTACTAGTGGGTTAATTAGGCTTAGCCATGTACTCAATCCTGTCCCCAAGTGTAAATAGGCAGCTGCAGCATCTGCCTCATGTAGTAATTGTAAATTCGCAATGCAAGAGCAAAGAAATTACAAGGTTTGCTGCCACAAAAATAACGACTTTGTATTGTTCGTTTTGAGATCAACAACAAATGAGCTTCAAGCTGAAGCTCGCGATGTGCCGACAAGCTTTGCTGCGAAAACAAGGGACTTGCGATCTGATCTGCATCTTGCGAAGTAAAGTTCGCTAAAAAAAAAAACAGACGTGCGTGCATCGTACGCGGTACCATGAGCTGAAGAGAACACGTCGTCGCGCCGGCGCCGCCGACGGAGAGATAGCAGCAGCAGTAAAGAAAGAAGCGGCGCCGCCCCTGCCGATGGACTTCCCAGTTGTCGTGTTCAGGGATAGCTACGTGTCAATGCTGGCCCACAGTTGGGCGGCGGTGGCGTGGGGCGTGGGGAGCATCCACGCGCTCGGCAGTACCGAACGCGGCACCGCACCGACTGGGAAGGTGCGGGACGCCGGCCACCAACGCGTGGAGATTTGCTCACCTACACTTCCTCATGTCCTTGTTAATTAAAATTAAATCTACAGATCGCGACGGCTCGGCTGCACGTTAGATTACTCACGACGGTGGAAGTACAAGTTGGCACAGATATGATATGGCACAACAATTAATAATAAGAGAGGCGAGCCCGTTACTATAGTTACATATTGTATCATAACACGTAAATTAGAAATTTTAATAGAAAATACAACATCTATCGTACATAAATTTACATTGAGATTTTAAAAAATGTTAAATACTCTGTATGATATTACCTCATGATAGTATGCATTAGACTAGGGAGTATCATAAGTAGTATCATGCATACCATGTTGGCAAAAATAAATCTGATGTGGCACACCATTTAATGAGGTGAGAGATGAGAGTGGTATCATAATATGATACCGTATCATAGCACGTAAAACTAGAAAATTTAATGGCAAACACATCCTGTACACAAATTTGCATTGAAATCCTACAAAACATTAAATATGATGATACTATGATACTATCTTATGATACTATGCATTGTGAGAGTAGTATCATAAACTAGTATCATGTGCATGATACTAGTGTATGATACTTCCCCATTGTGATTAGTCTTATACACGGTTATCATAAACAAATATCATCATAAATAAATATCATATACATAGTACTAGTATATGTACTTTTCATTATGACAAATTTTACCCTCTTCGTCCCGGTTTAACATACGTCGCACGTAGTTTAAGAAATTGTTTTGACCATTATTTTGATCAATAAAATATGAAAAATATGTCACAAATTATATCATTGAAAAGCACCGCCACCTTTCTGCCCTCTCATTCACCGCCACCTTTCTGTCCTGATTTGTGCCGCTCTGCCCACCTCGCGCCACCGAGAAGCACACCTGCCATCCGCATGTCCATTTCCCCTGTCGTGGAAGCCGCGGCGCTTCTCCCCTTTCCACCGAGACTGTTCTTGGCCGCCCACGATTGATCTCTAGTATAACTAGAAGATAAGAGGAGCCAGGCTCGGAACTGACGTGGCCAACCATTTCTAGTCTGCCACCCCTTCGTGGGGTGCCTTCCCGGCCTTGCGAAACCGTGTCCGCGCCCCGTGCTCGATTTGGTACCCGCCGATCATAATTATCGATGCTTCCGTGCTCGACTTGGAGTTCCGAGGTATGCTTTCCGTCTCTTTTTAGTTTTGTGATTGGATTTAGCACAAATTTTTACAGATAATGAAAATAACGGAAGAATTACTCATGAAATTAGAAAAAAAATGAATTAGTGCTAGGAGGAACTAGACACTAAATGATATAGTAGAAGCGGGACGTCGGCGTGAGAATTCCAGAAATTCATTCCTGACAGGATTCGAACTCTGGTCGTTGGGGTGCACCACTGCGACCCCAACCACTGGGCTATGCCCATGTCCTCTACTCATGAAATTAGATGAGTTCTTCGTGGAGAGAGTCGTGGACTTCAGCCCAGAGGTTGTTAGTTGATTTCTACTTTGATTCCTCCTCACTGGATGATTCTGACTGCGATTCCGACGACAATCACGAGGACATTGTGTTGATGGTCGCCGTGCAGGACCTCCACGGAGAAGCCAACAAGAAGAGGAAGCGGAGGGGAGCCACCATTGCCGGTTGTGCATTCTGCGGAATTGCGCGCTCGACAACGAGATGTTGATGAACAACTTCTTCGCCGAGGTACTCGTCTACCGTTCGCACCTATTCCGTAGACTCTACAGGATGAAGCGAGAACTCTTCGTCCGTATAGTGAAGGCATGCAAGGAGAATTCCGCTTTTTCACTCATCAGAGGAATGCCGCCAGCCTCAACGGTTTTAGTGCCTACCAAAAAATGAACAATGCGGATTATAGCCGTGCAAATACTTTGAATTACACCGACGAGTATCTCCGCCTTAAAGAATATAATACGCCCAAGTTTGTGTGGACAGTGATCCGTGTCTTTAGAGATGAGTATCTCCAAGCTCCAAATGAGGAGGACGCAGAGAGGCTCATGTCAATGAATGAAGCAACGGGCGGCCGACCATGCTTGGGGAGCATGGACTGAATGCCCTAGAAGTGAAAGAACGACCCGACAACATGGCACATGCAGTTCACTAGTCATCATTGGCGTAGCTTAGTGTAGGTCGTGGGGGGGGGGGGGAGCAGCCCCCCATGATTTGGCACATCTCTGAAGCAATTTTTTTGGGAGAGGTTAGATTTGGAATTTTTGTGTGTTTGGCCCCCCTAGAGCCATCCTTGGCAAGCTCCACCACTGCTAGTCATGATCGCGATCCAACAATCGTGCTTTAAGCAGTCGCCTCGCAAGATGAGTGCCTTCTTCTTTGCTTCACTGAGCTGTCCGGATCTCTCAAAAACATCAATGTTTTCGGAAACCTCATCTATTTGCTAGGCTTGCTAGTGGTGATATTCTAGCTTGCAACTACACTATCAACTGCCATTAGTATACCTTGGGGTATTATCTAGCCAACTAGAGTTATCCACGTTGGTCGACATTCATAAAGACGACTAGGGAGCCCAAAAACAAAATGGAAGCTCATTTTGCAAAAAAAAGTCAAGAAGCAGCCCGGGAAGAGAGCTTTTGGTGTTGCAAGCTAGGTTTGCTGTTTCAGTTGTTTTTTTTTTTTTTTGAAACGAGGCAAAAGATTTGCCATTTTCATTAATAGAAAAGAAGTTTAGAGTTCCATAACAAATGCCTAGGACAAGCCCTAGGACTTTAACAAAATCCTACTCTCCCGGTATTATATTGCACAAATCCTTAGCGCCGGCCAAGCACCAAGCCCGAGCCTCATCTTTGATCTTGGCAATGATGACATTTGTGGCGGAAAGGTGGTGTCGGAAGACTCTAGCGTTGCGTTCCTTCCAAACTTCCCAAGAGATTAGCATGAGCAAGGATGCTAAGGCTTTTCTATGTTGACCTCTTCGTAAGGCAATATTTGTCCACCACGCATCGACATTTGGCTCATTGATCCAAGACTCCGGGGATCTATCGTGAATACCGCACCAAGCTAGAATCTCCTTCCACACTCGCAAGGTGAAGCGACATTTATACATGAGGTGGTCCGCCGTCTCTTGGACTTGGTTACATAGAGGGCAATTTCCACAATTTTCCCACCCTCTACGTTGAAGCCTATCCGCCGTCCAAACTCTATTTTGCATAACCAACCAAGCGAAGAACTTGCACTTTGGAGGCGCCCAAACTTTCCAAACCGTAGAATTTAGGGAGGTTGAGACAAGGCCTTCGAATTGCATCTTATAGGCCGAGGAGGCGGAATATTTCCCATCATTAGTGAACTTCCAAGTAATGGTGTCCGGAACATCATGAGGTAGGTGCACATCTTGAAGGAGACCCCATAGGTTGACAAATTCCTCAATGTGAGGCACCCCAAACTCGTGAGAGATCTTGATTTGGTTGACCCAAAAGTTGTTATGGAGAGCCTTCCGGACATTGCAATTCTTCTTCTTGGACATTGCAAAGATCAAGGGCGCCAAATCACATGGACAAAGTCCTCCAAGCCAAGGAGAAGTCCAAAACTTCGCTTTTTCACCGTTTCCTATATTGACAAAAGTGGCGGCCGCAAATAGGGTCCGGTCCTCCTTATTGCATGGATTACCAAGACCGATCCAAGATTTCGAATCATCGGTCCACTCAAGCCATAGCCATCTTAGCCTTAGAGCGGCGGCAAACTTCTCTAGGTGCAAGATACCAAGGCCACCAAGCTTGGTAGGACGACAAACTTTGGCCCAATTAACTTTGCACTTGCCCCCGTCACTTTGTCTTTGCCCGCCCAAAGAAAAGCCCGGAGAAGAGCCATGATGCTATGGGTGACCCCCTTTGGAAGGTCGATGGAGGTGATGTGATGGATTGTTTGGGAAGTAAGGATGGAGCGTACCAACACTCTTCTACCGGCCATGTTCACATTCTTCCAATTTCCGGCGGCAAACTTTCCGGCGATTTTATCTTGTAAGTATTGAAGGTCTCCACGTTTGAGCCTATAAACCGACAAAGGCAAGCCCAAGTATCTCATAGGGAAGGACGTTCTCGTAGCCGGGAAAGGTTGAAGGATGTCCTCAAGGTCGAGACCGTCGCATTGGATCGGGGCTACGAGGATTTTTTGGGGGTTGACCTCTAAACCGATCACTTCACCAAAGGTAGCAAGAAGCGAGGCAAGTGATATCCTCTTTTATTGGGGCCACAAAAATCGCCGCATCATCGGCATACAAGGAGGTGCGCGCAACCGTAGCTCTTCCAAGAAGGGGGTGCAACCTTCCTTGGTTGGTAGCTTTTGTAAGGATATGGTTGATCGGATCAATTGCCAACACAAAGAGGAGAGGGGACAACGGATCGCCTTGCCGGAGGCCGCGGTCGTGCTTGATGGGGTCACAAGGCACGCCATTGAGGAGGATTCTCGAAGTAGAGGTGGAGAGGAGTGCCCAAATCCAATCCCGGAATTTTCAGTTGTTTGATGTTCTGCTCGCTTTTTAGATAAGAAATCCCTCTACAAATTGTGTGATTGGACAGGCAGGCACATGGTCAGGTCCGTAACTTGTGGCAGATGTATGGCCGCTAGTCTCTCTTTTTCCTCATTTCATTTCCTATTTGTGTGTTATTTGAACTGTTCTTCCCATTCAAGACCATCTGTTTGTTTGTTTAATTATTTGATTTGAACAAGTATTGTAATTTGAAATGTTGTTTTGTATGATGTACGAACAATAGCAGAATTGATTTGTATTGATGTACGGAGTATATTGATGTTAATTTGGTCCAAAGTCACAAATATAGAGATAAACAACAAAATCATGTTTTACGGTTTCGCATGGCAGAATAGACACCTCATAGTGAAAATCATAAAAAAGAATATTCGATTCTGCGGCATGCTATGTCGTTGTCACTTCTGACGTCACAAACCTCTGTTTGCGGTTTACCTCATCATCACTGTTTTGCGGTTTCGCGTGTTTTCGCCATTTCAGGTGTCGTGATACCAGCAATTTCTTCACAGGATGCAAGCAAGACAGAACCAGTATGATCCCATCCGATGCTCAGCTTGAAAGATTGCGGCGTAAACATCACGAAAACCTGACCACACTGGTGGAGTCCACTTTGGAGCTGGTGAAAACTCACTCTGTCGAGGATTTGAAACAATATTGAACAATATTCTCTACCTAGGCCTTAATCTTGCCAGCTACACGCATCGGATGAAGCTGGCCCAGTCCATTCCTGGCATCTTTCCTTGCTTACCACATATGCCAACCAACGCAACTGCCAGAGTTGTTGCTTGAAGAGGTGCCGCCCGCTCCAGGAAGTTGAAGATCACCCTGTCAAATACCAAGGGGGGCACCACTGGAGATGTCAATTCTCCATTCACATTAACGGCATACCTAGCTTAGTTGTTTTGGGAAAATAGGTGTAATAGCATCTCCAACGGTGGCGGTCACGGTTTTCAGCCCACTATAATTACTTTGAAAAAAATTGTAACACAAAATAAACACATACATCAAGTGAATATATAGCCAAATTGAAAGTATTCACATAAAAAACATTATGGTCGGCCACCAAGTCCAGCCACCAACAAAACACCACCAAGTCATGTTACAACATCTAATGCATAAAAAACAAATGTAAGACGTTGGCTCTTCTGTCGCCCCGGCGTTAGCTCTCTAAATCTCAGTTTTAGAAATGTTGTACCAAACCAATATTTGCACTTATGAAATCACCTCCCATGCGCAGCAACTTGCATCGGCTTGAGACTTGTCTGCCCACCTCACTCAGATTATCTCATGGACTTCAGCTCAACTACCAAAACCAAAAAATAAGAAGATTTTTTATTGATACAGAAGTTTCAGGGAACAGGTTAAGTGAATATACCAAAAATTTGCTGTTCAATGTAGGAAAAAGAAAAGAAAAAACTCCAGAACATGACAAAATATAAGTGAATAAGGACATATTCCATGCTTCTGCAGGCAGTGTGATAGGATATATGCCGTGCATAAAGCTAAGAACCAACCTTCTACACACTTAAAAGCCTGTAAATATGACCAGAACTACGTACTCAACAGACTTCGCTGTGGACTATTGCTAAAAAGGTACTGATATGTTTTAAAGATGTTGATTACAAAAATGATAAAAGAAAACATCAAGGTTTTGTTCGAAATAAAGAAGATGCACATGACCAGATGCAATTCTCATACCTGAAATCCATCATGTTTGATGCGGTGCATTAAACCTGAGATAAGTGGATCTGCAAATTAGATAATTAGGTACATAAATACGAAAGCTTGAAACTCCAGGTCCAGGCCCCCAGATGGTATGTTAAACTAGAGCATGCCAGGCTAACAAATGTTAGCCTTGTAGTCTCTCTTTTTTTCGGTTGTTCTTTGTTTGCTTTAGTTTTCCTTTCTTTCTTTTCTGTTTTTGTTTGTTTTTAGCTTGGCTACGCTGTTGTACTGCCTGCTTTCTTTGCAGTTTCTTCTAATATACAAAGATGCACGCTTTGGCGTGTGTTCGAGAAAAAAAAAACTTGAAACTCTCGCTACTGGAAAAGGATAAGAACAGAGAAGACAGGAGATAGCAGAAGATAACTAACCCAATGCTAATGTAAAAATGGCAGAAGCGGATCTGCGTACCCGCCATGTGCTAGTGCTGTCTATCCAAAGTCCAAACCTGTAAATACTTCTCGTGAAATCAATCGACAATAAACCTACAATGAGCATACAATAACTAAGCATAGGCATTATGAGACTGACCTATCAATCAAGAAGATGAAATAGCTATTATCCAACTTCATAATACCTCAAAGTTAGTACAAAAAAAATATACAGCATATTCAATTAGGACCTAGCCTAGCAACATCAGAACTCATGGAAAACAAATAAAATAACACTTGGATACTCAACGGTTGAGAAGAACACCAAATATAACTTGTGTAATGACACTATGACAGGGAAGATATAAAGACATATCCAGTTGCACAATACAAACATAAGTACTTGATGGCATACATTTCAAGATGGGCTTGCAAACATTCCAAGGCTAATTTTAGCATAAAGTGGAAGTTCTGAGCGAAAATTTCCTCTTCTAGTTTCTTTTTCTTTTCAAAATCCAATATGTTCATTAAGTGAAGCAACAGCTCCGTGAAAACGGAAGACTCTTGAAAAACTGCAACAACCAATAGGTAAAGAAAGACCAAATGGATAATGAGAACACTGAAAAGATCTATTATTCATGCAAGCAAACAGATTTATAATTAAGCACCCAGTTTCCACACACATCATCCTGGGTTAATGTGAAAATGAAAGTTGATTAGATGAAACTGGACGTGGGAAATAGATTTTTACTGACCAAGGAAAAGTAGGCCATCCCTTTTTAACCCAAGTACAAGTTCACTGTAAACTCATGAGACATTTATTTTGGATCACAGAGACCATAATGGTGGTGGAAGCTCAAAGGCGCCAAAATTGCAAGAATGAAAGTGGTGGAAGCTCAAAGGGGAAGCGCAACCGACCTTTAGGAAGAGGATGATCACAGCAGGATCATGGGAAGGAGGAGGTGCGGATAGCATGTGGGTGAAGATGGAAACTTGCATTCAGAAGATAGCTAGGGGTGACAAAGGGGTAAGAAGCATGAAGCTAAGGACACATGGTGGTGGAATGAGGATGTCCAAAGGTTTATCAAGGCGAAGGAGTGCTACAAGAGTTGGCCCCATGATAGAAGCACACCCAAAATGGTGAAGTACACGGAGGCCAAGAAGAAATGAAGAATACAAAGTGATGGATGAGGTGGCAAAAGATATAAAAGGAGATATTCCTTGGTGTATGCTCTTTGCTGATGATTTTGGTGCTAGTAGATGAAACCATGGTCATTGTAAATAGGAAGTTAGAGATCGGGAGACAGACTTTGGAATCCAAGGGGTTTAGAGTTAGTAGGACTAAGACTGAGTACATGAGATACGACTTTAGTAGCGTTGGGTGCGAAGACAAAGAGGTTAGTTCAGAAGGTCAAATAGTGTCTAAGAGGAAACCTTCCGATACTTGGGATCAATGCTGATATCAACAAGGATGTTTGCCACAGGATCAAGGCATGGTGGATTAAGTGGTGGCAAGCATCTAGCTTCCTATGCGACAAGGTCCCACAAAAAGCTAAAAGTTAATTCTATAGGATGACAATCAGACCAGCAATGCTATATGGAGTAGAATGTTGACCCAATAAAAAACATCACATCCAACAAATGAGTGCTGTAGAGATGCACACGTTGCAATGGATGTGTTGCCATACAAGAAATGACTAAATTAGGAACGATGTAATACATGATAGGATAGGGGTCACACCAATCAACGAGAAGCTATTCCAACATCGACTAAGGTGGTTTGGGCATGTCGACCAGTTAATAGTGGTATTCTAAAGAGTATGGAAAATACTAGGAAGGGCAGAGGACAACCAAAGTTGACATGGGCAAAAACGGTAAAAAGAGAATTGAGGGATTAGAATCTACATAGAGATTTGGCACTTGATAGGACTACATGGAAATCAACAATCCATGTGCTAGAATCTTTGTTTACTCATTCCTTGTTTACTTTTCTCTCTCCTCATTTTGGTTTTTGTTGGGTTTCATATCTAGACTACCCAACTTGCTTGAAAAAAAGACTTTGATGTACACTCAGATCAATTAAAAAATAGCTTAGTACTCCCTCCGTTCCATATTAGTTGTCACAGATTTGGATGTATCTTTGGATGTACCTACATGTGTAGATACATCCAAATCTGCGACAACTAATATGGAACGAAGTGGGTATCAAACAACAAAATTATGTAGAATCAGTTAATAGAAAAGTTTTTGAGGAATTCCATGAATCTGAGTGACCCCATTGATGCGTTCCACCTTCCTTTATCAAACCAAGCTTTTGAGGAATTCCATGAATTTAACCACCTCATCGAACAAACAAGGTCTGCTCGGAATGCGGATGGTAATGACATTTGGTCTTATAGCTGGGGCAATCATTTCTCTGCCAGCAAGTTTTACAAATTGAACTTTGAGCACATTCAAGCTCCAATTTTCTCTCCTTGGATCTGGAAATCTAAATGCACACCAAAGATAAAATCTTTCTTCTGGCTCCTTGCCAATGACCGACTAAACACGAAGGATATGCTCATAAGGAAAAGCTACACTTTCGAAGACAATGGTCTATGTCAAATTTGTGACAACAGATTGTTGGAAACCAGGGATCATCTTTTCTGGAGCTGTACTTTCAGTAGGCAATGTTGGGAAAAAATTAACATCATGATCAATAACAGCCTTGAATTCCCCCAGATGATTACAGCAGCTAGATGCAACTTTGGAAAACCATTCTTCTTTGAAGTTTTTGCCACAGCTTGCTGGAATACTTGGAAGCATAGGAATGGTCTTATCTTTGATAATGAAGCACCTTCTGTTAGAGCTTGGACCTTTTCTTTCAAAAGGGACCTCTTCCTCCTTTCTTACAGAATGAAGGATGATCTCAAATCCCCCCTTTTAGCCTGGCTAGACGCTCTGTAGTTCCTTTGGGCTATGCCCTTTTGTACATTCCTTCCCTCTATCTTGTACATATTGTTCTTTTTTTTAAATAAAATTTACTGTCGGGGCCTCCCTACAGTTTTCAGCTCAAAAAGTTAACAGAAAAGTATACAAATACTCCCTCCATTTTAAAATAAGTGTCGCAACGCAACTTTTTCTAGACAAACTAGAAAAAGTTGCAACATTTATTTTAGAACGGAGGTAGTACCACAGAACTTTTCTGCCTTTCTGGTTCGTATCTAAACTTGAAGGATGTTTTTGTACATGCCACTCCTAAACCTTGAAATATATGGCTGCCATGCTGCAATTGAGTTAGAGTACCATAGTCGTTTCACAAGGAAATGTAACACCACTGGAAGTGGCACACAAAAATCAAAAAAAGTGTTTGCAGTGGCATTTTAGGTAAGCAATAGCTGCAATGGCATATAAAATAATTTAGGATTTGCAGTGGCACTACAAAATTTACATACACTGAATGACTATACAATTGGCTTATAATCTCAAGAAAGCAAAACATACCTCATCATCTTTAAAGAGTTTTACTCGACGAGCATATAAGCTCTACTTGTTAGCCCTGCTCTTTTCGAAATCCTGCTCTAGAAAGTTCACAGTAATCCTTGAAGCAGTATAACTGAAAGCATAAAGGAATTTTTTGAAGAGGCATTCGTAAACATTACAGTTAAGAACATATACCTCTCTTTATCAACGGTTGGACAGAACACAGCTTTTGCATTTTCTCAAGAAAAAACAACTGGATGGAACACGGCTAACTTTCTGAGTGTAACAATATGTTGAAATAAACGCCACTGTCTCCTGTTTCTTTTCAAGCATATTTCAGAGTTACAGAATTGCATGCAGAAGGAGTACTGTAAAACAAGCATGCCACTTTCTGAGCGTAACTCAACGATGCAGAACATAGTTCTAAGGTAAGACAAAGCATAAAGAAACCTTCAGATTACTTGGCATCAAGCAGCAATATAGCATAGCAACCTAATAACCTAACTAGCTAAGTACCTAACTCGCCTACTTGACACTAGGTACAACCAACAACAAAAACAAGCATCTCAGTGCTGCAGCTTTGTCAACAGTGTACTGCAAAAACAAGAAGCCACAGTTAGTAAGAGGTAAAGATCAGTACATATAATCAAACTAAGTTTATGATACAAATGAAAAGTCATACCTACATTTTGATAACCAAAATCCACTATTAACGTCATCCTTGTGTAGCAGCACTATCCAGACCCTGTTTGGTCTTACCAACTGGCATTTCACACTTCAGAGAGTTTCCAGTAGACGAAACATTGCCTCCAATATTACCTTTCTGAGTGCTAAAAACGTTCCTGCCAAGGTCTACAGGCAAAGATGCTTCTTCCAAGTTAGAAGGCAGAGATGCAGGATCCAGCTCAAGGGCACCATTAGGGATATGCTGCCTATCAGCTCCTGACAACCTATGAAAAGGAATGTTGTGTGAAAACCTTAGTTTGTCACCACCAGGAATCAAATATGGTTCTTCCTTGTCCGGTCGCACAAAAAGGCTGACAAAACCCTTAACCTTCATTAATGGAGTGACATATATGCCAGTACCCACAGTGAAGTCTGATTTTATTTCTACAATGTCATAACTGCAGTGCTTATGATCACTGGAATTTGAACTCCAGTTAAACTCGCATCCCTTAAGGAGGGCCCATACATCGCCTTTCACAGGATGAATCTCATAGCTATTTCTCTTCCTTCCCTTTGTCCAAGCAACTACATGGGAAAACATGTTTCTATCTTCTGTAAAGGTCGTTTTCCCAATTCTGAAACTACCACAAGCAACAGGCAGCTCCTTAGAAGACCATGCCTTCTCAGCATCATTCACAGGGTCAAACTCTAACCAGCTGAATGACAGCATGAAGTTTGGAGAGTAAACCTGCTTAATTCGAGCATAGTACCTTGGCATGGAATCATTGTCATCATAAACTGCCCATATTTGATCAGCTTTGAATTGATCTGCACACCTATTTTCCTCAAAGTCATAAAACTCTGGATCTGGATATGAGACACCACCATTGGCATCGCCCACAGACCTGACACTGCCATTCCTTTCAGAGTTAGGCATTTCCTCTTTCTTACTTGCTCCTTGTTTCTCATTATCATACAAGCCATTGACCACCTCCCCATTTTTATTTGGAGTCTTCTTTGTAACTGGAATACTACGTCTTTGTGTGTTGTGAACATTGCCATCTTCATTTATCGACCCACCAGTTCTGTCAGCATTACATGAAGAGTACCCTTTCCTGATCCTCTTCGCCACAGGAGAATCATGAAGATTATCAATGCCTTTTCTGCAACCACCACTTCCATCTTCATTACTGATATTTTCCTGTTGGCTTGATCTCTTAGGATTCTGCCCTGTTTTGACTGCACCGGCCACATTACGGACACCTTCCATAGACTGGTCCTTTTTACCATGCATTGAGACTGGATATCTGGATTCTGTAGCTACCTCCCTTGTCCTTTTTCCCATGTTTGCAGGTGAAACTTTATCAGAACTCGCAAGTGGTGGCTCAGTTCTGATTGAATCATTTTCCTCATTAGGTGCTGCTCTTGGTGACTTCATGCTATTGCATGACCTGGCATTAGCTCTGACATTATTGTCTGCCATCCCCTTGCTGTTAGGATTACCTGCACCCTGGGAACTCACAGTATTATCCAACCCTGCATTAAAAGTGGGTTTCTGTGACTGATCTTGCTGATTCACAATAGGAGTTTGCTGACCAGGAACATGCTGAGACTGTATTCCTTTTTTATGCATGTTTATAGGTGAAAGTTTATCAGAATACACAAACGGCGATTCAGCTCTACCTGCACCATTTTCTTCTTCGAATGATGCTCTTGGTACCTTCGTGCTATTGCATATCCCAGCCTTAGCTGGGAGATTACTATATGTGGCTCCTTTTTTGTTAGGATCGCCTGAAGCCTCGGAGCTGATAACATTCTCTGATCCTGTACTAGGTGGAAATCTATGAGACTGCCGTTGTTGGTCAGCAGTAGGAGTTTGGTGATTACGAACATTCTGAGATTGCTGGTGAGTGGGATGAGTTGGACAGGCGGTAAGAGGATTTTGCCAACCAGGAAAACTCTGATTTTGCTGGTGAGGATTATGTTGCTGGTTACTGGCATCAGCTTGCTGACTAGGAGGGAACTTTTGCGGTTGCGTCCCAAATCCACTCGATGGATATTCTGCGTCTACTTGGGCAGGAACAGATTTCTTGGACAAATCAAAGGCAAGAAATCTCCTTGAACAGATCTGACAGAGGACAAATTTCATAAGAAAACTACATGGATACTGGTATTTTTTCCCACAAGTCAGGCAAATTGTCCAGAAACTAGGAAATTCAGCTGACTTTCCAGCCTGTTGCTGTGGAGTCTTCTTGATATCTGGAACACAAGAGTTCTCCTTGTTGTCCCTCTTATGAGCAGGATCAGTTTTCTTTGATGCTCGTCCCCGCTTCTTCGGCACAGGGATGGAAGTTGCAAAAACTGGTTTCCTTTTATTGTCATGGGAACGACGCTTTACTTGGTCTGTCAATGTCATGTGAGCTTCACCAATTAACTTAAAAGCAGCTTCAGCACCAGCAAATTTGTTCTTATCAGGATGAAGTAAAAGAGCAAGTTTACGGTACTGTTTCTTAAGTATCATGTCATCTGCAGTTGGTTCTACCTGAAGAATTCCATACCAGTCTGTCTCCCCATTGATCTTAACAGAAGCAGAGCAATGAACTTCACAAACGGCAAGCATTTGAGAAACATTTTCAAGGCCAGGAAAAAGCCGGTGAGCCTTGAGAACCATCTTTTGGCACCAGGAAAGTCCGCTTCATGCAGCCTTCTTTCAGCCACATCCTTGGCTCTTGAAGCTTCTTCCTTGTTGCATTCCATTATGATGAACTGAGGAAGAGCAATAGGCTGACGGTCTTGTTGAGCTCTAAGCAAGAATACTATATTTTGTCTTCATCACAATCCTGCAAAAGAATGACAAGATAGCGCAATTTGTTACAACAATATCATTAGGAAATGGAAGTTCTATTATGTGCAAGAATCGTTACTAACTTCAAAACTTGGCAAGCTCGAGGTGAAAGAAAAACAAAGTAACATAAAATATCTGGAGGAATGTTGTATAACTACACACCAGAGTGAAGTGCGCCATAGGTCTATAAACTTGATTGGCATGCTAAACTTGTATAAGTATGCCAATAGAGGTGCAAATCATGCTTAATTAGCAAAGAATGATCATGTGGCACTCTGCATATATTTAGGCTAGGCTCAACTAATATCAAATGTGGAGCTAGTAAATGTCAAAAGGCGTGGTGGTCGTAGGTGGTGCGTACCGCCCCTCGCCAGCTGCGTAAAGGTACATCGTCGATCATCATGCTCACGGCGTGGTGGATCTGGAAGCACCGGAATGCTGCGATCTTTGACAACGCACAGCCTTCGGTGCCTTCCCTGCTCGGCGACATCAAGACCAAAGCGCGACAGTGGGCGAACGCGGGAGCCCGGGGTGTCCGCCAGATCCTCCCCTAGACTAGGTCTCCTTTCTTGGGTCGAGTTGTAGTGCGGGGTGTTCATCCTCTCATGGACATGTACATATAACCTTTCTATCTTTCTATCAATGCATCGAAACTCAAGTCTTTTGCGTTTTCACGAAAAAAAAATGTCAAAAGGCGCAACACCCAATTTTCTGTTTCCTATTAAGACCATTACACTATTTGTCCATGTTAAGTGTTTTCTTCTCAAGTTCTCAAAATATAATATAAAAAATTCTGTGAAGGGAACACCAACTGAAATGCCAGAAAAGTACATGGCATGTATCTTTCCTTTATGCTCTTCTCGCCCAAAGCAACATGAACTGTGATAAGTTCCAACCATAATTGAGCCAAACCACTACAGCGCCCAACATATATGCTCAAAAGGTATATGCCGGAAAACTCACGCCCACTCAAATCAGCATGGTTAGTTATCTGCAGTCAGTAGTCACCCTCTTAATCTAGCCTAGTGATCTAGATGTGCAAATAAAAAAGGATGGTGACATACATGACGCACTTGGATATGTTAAGTGATCAAGAGCGTATTTTGCTCTTTAACTTGCCTCCTCTCCTCTAGTGCCACGATATCAGTCCCTTCTCATATATAAAAAATAACAAATCCGATGAGAAACAATCTCTCTCCCCAAATCCACCGTCATCTTAACCACAAAAGGTCCACCGAAACAAAACAACGGCGCATGGCCCTCTATTCCTGATTCCTTTCCATTGCCCGCCCATTCTCTACAGGCATATCGACAGATCGGACCCAAAAAAAAAAAAAAACCACGCTCGCCGCCGATTCAGTCGCGGCATTTCATCGAGCAGGTGACGGGCCTTCCTTGAAATCAGCCAGGGGGAAACAGACACGGGCGCGCGGCACCCAGAAGTCCAAAACAACAGACTCGCTAGAGAGGAAAAGGAGGGCCGCGAGGGCGGGAACTGAGAAACGCACCGGCAAGTCGATGGCGGCGGGGCCGATGAGGCGGTGGCCTGCAGGTTCTCGCCGCGCGCGGCAGTGGGCGTGGCTGGCCGCGGAGGAGGGGAGGAGACGGCGGTCGTGTTGATGCCGTGGCTCGTGGCTTCGCCTTCGCGTGCGGTCTGGGGACGAGGCTGCGATGGCGGCAGGCGCGTGCGGTTTTTGGGGGAAGTTTCGAGGGGTGGAAGCGGGAAGGTGTGCGCGGTTTCCTTTCTTCTCCGCTCCATTTTGAGGAATTTTGAGGAATTGGCGCCATCTTTCCTTTCTTCTTTGCTCCATATTTTTAGGGGGTCTCTGTTTTTTGTGCTGAGTTTGGTTGCTTGCGCTGTTTTTGGGCTCTCTGAGCACTTGGCCCAGTGGCGCTTGGTTGGGTTGCTCTAGATTTTTGAGAATGATTTTCTTTTTTATCTGCTTCTCACATGCTGTTCAAAAAAAAAAAATGGTTCTCACATTGTCTTGCATTGGAGCAGAAGTATGAACCCCTCAGAAAAAAAGAGAGGGCAGAACCATGATCGCCCGTGTTTGTTCGCTCTTGTGATTCAATTTGGCAACGGGGCTTCTCCGTACCCTGGTGGTTATTTCTCCTATTGGGGGACGGGTACAAGTTTAGTTTCCATCGGGTAGTTATCAAGGGTAAACTTCTCCCCGGCGGGTAAGACCGCTCTGCTCCCCATACCCGATAACCGTGAAACCCTGCTAAGCAATCTGATCTATGAGGCCAAGGTCTTAGACAGACAGCTTTTTTAGAACCGTATTAGATGGTGAGTGCAACCGTAAAATTCCACCACGACCATCACAGATCCTCACTGCCCCTCTTTCTCTTCAACCACCGCAAGCCTCGCTCCTTCCCTTAGTCCCTCTCACATTCTCGCCTCATCGCTGCACTCTTCCCATGCGAACACCGCCCCTTCTCTCGGCCATCGCAAAACCCCGCTCTCTCCCATTGTGGCTTTACTCTATACTTTGTCGCATCCTCCCAGGTTCACACCGCCTCGTTCCTCTCAACTGGCCATGCGACCTAGAGCGGCATGCACGCATCCTGTGGGCTCCCTTATTTTCGATCGCCTTCTCGAGCTCGCGCTTGGCATGGAAGTCGGTGTTGACCAACCACCAGTAACGTATGCCACTATTGCCTTTGAGATCCACGTGTTATGTGAGCACTATCGTATAGTATCATACATATGATACTATATATATAATGCACATTATCATGGAAAATACATCAATGCTCATGGGTGCCAAGTACCCTGTACGAGTCCAAAACAATTCGTGGTAATTTAAATAAAGGTTAGAAAAACATTTTTGTTGGAAACCAAAGATGATCAAGTATTGTACTTGTACAAAAATATTTCGCGAGAAAATTAGTTTTATTGTACACGGGTTTAAAATACAAAAAACGAACAATCCACATATACGTGTACTATTCATGCTATATTCGTCATAAACTTGTCTTTTTTTTGCCTAGGATACCATGAGAATTAATTTGAGCCCAAATAATTTTATACGAATACGATACTTAATCATCTTGTGTTTCTAAGAGGATCTGATTTTTTCAATATTTCAAATTACCATGAATTTTGGGGTTTATGGGGTGCATAGCACCCATGTGCCAAATTGATTTCTAGAATCTCAATGCAAAATTATAAATACATGATCTATTTATTATTTCTTTTTTAGCTTTACGTGTTATATGATATCTACCTATTATACCACTACCATCTCTCTCATTATAAATTGTAGTGACACATTAGCATTTTGCATGCATGATACTACCTATAATTTTTTCATTGCGAGTAGTAGTCATAGGTTAGTCGGGGATGGGAAATTCGTCCGGCACTGCAGGGCCCATGGGGATGGACTTGGTACAAAAATTACCATTGCGGCAGTAAACAGGGATGGGAAGAAATTTATTCGACAGGGATGGTTTTGGGCGAGAAGTATCAAGCGGTTAGTGTCTCCTTTGCCACATTGACCTTTGATGCAAAATTCGGGGTGTTTGTAGTGCGTCTACTAAGGGTTGTCCTCACTTTGTTCTCGGTATGGTGAACTTACCTATTTAGTTTGACCGATGAAATTAAAAACTAAAAACATAAGTCTTGTGTGGATCGACGAGATGAAAGTAGTGATGAAAGGAAATTTTAAACAGCCGACTCTGCACCATAAATTTGAATTAATTCATCCGAGAAAGTCCAAACTTAACCATGAAATTGAAAATTTATAACTAAGAAAAATAAGAACCGGTAGTGGGAATGAAATCGCATCATCGACCCACATATTTTTCATGTAGACCTCATCGTGAAACAGGGGACTAACAAGAAACAAGTAGATGAGATAGTGGTACACAAGGCAAGCCCACCTAGGTATTAACATGAAGGAGATAAAGAACTCATCACCTATTCATCTATGAGCTTAGAACTTAAAAATTGCAACATGGGAGTTATGTGAACGATGAGAAGAAGTTAGTGGTCACATGAATTTTCAAGGATCGACCATTTGTGACAAATTGACAAAATATGTAAAAAAACACTAAGCATAAACACAAAATTGAAATTAGCAGTTAACGAAACTAGGAGTTGCCTGCAAGAATGGAATCACGTTATCGATGTGTATATTTTTCATGTGGAGTTTATATTGAGTCGAACCATTGTTGTGTAGAATAAAAGCTATTAGAGAAGGAGATAAAGAAAGGTGAACCAAACAGACCATCTTGCAAAGCGCTATGTCCTAGCCGCACCATCAGAGCCGCAACGTGGGAACATTGGTCCCTTTTCAACCTAAAAAAGCATGGCTCCGGACAAACGCTCAATTTGGGTGTTCCTTTAGATCCGTATGACGAAGTACTTTAAGTTTTGCGCTCGTGCAATCCATTCCATTTTCCAGGCAAGTAAACACTCTTTTTTTTTTTTTTTTTTTTTTTTGCATTGGCTGCCCTGGTTGGTCCTAGTGGAGGGAAAAACCACGGGTGTAAACCAGCGGTCCACACAAATTTCAGACAGAGGTAAGGCAAATATGTTACATTTTTTTATGCCTTTGGTAATCAACAAACTGCTCTTAAACTATAGATCCAATCATCACTAAATTTGGTTGAGAAGCATACACATGACTACATGAGTTTCCAACATACATCTCAACGGGACACAGTCTGCCTGCCCATACTAATGTCTCCCAAAACTACTCTTGCTGAAACTCCAGTAGTCTGAACTAAGAAAACTGCTCTCAAATCTGACTCTTTGAGA
>NC_061508.1:212392353-212410928 GCF_022539505.1 Lolium rigidum | reverse complement strand
TGATCAGATGGTTCTCTGGCTGTTGATCATCAGGAAAAGGCAGGTCTCTTATGGCATGTTTATAAGGAAAGGCTAGGCATTTCTATACCTATTATGGATAACTTTGACTTTTCGCAATTCTTCTCCCCTGTGGCTGGTTTAGAAGATCTATCTAAACCCTTTTCTATGGAGGAAATTGATCAAGTGGTGGCTCACATGCCCTCTGACAAGTCACCTGGCCCAGATGGTTTCTCTGGCCTGTTTCTCAAGGTTTGTTGGCCAATAATCAAATATGACTTTTATCGTCTTTGTAATGAATTTTGGGATGGTTCAGTTAATCTCCAGAGTATAAATGACTCCTTCATCACCCTAATCCCCAAAACTCTTTCACCAGAGGGGCCTAATGACTATAGACCAATTTCCCTACTGAATATTTGCCTCAAACTTATCACTAAAATTTTGGCCAACCGTCTTCAAGCTAAGATATTACAATTGGTTCATGTAAACCAGTATGGTTTTCTTCACTCGAGGAACATCCAAGATTGTGTGGCTTGGACATATGAATATATTCATCAATGTAAACAGGGGAGGGAAGAAACAGTGATCCTAAAATTGGATTTTGCAAAAGCCTTCGATACAGTTGAGCATGCAGCCATATTGAAAATTTTTACTGCCTTTGGATGTGATCAGAGATGGATTATGTGGCTAAACATGTTGATGTCAAGTGGTACCTCTGAAATTCTGTTAAATGGTGTTCCAGGGAAAAAATTTAACTGTCGTAGAGGTGTACGACAGGGAGATCCTCTTTCCCCTCTATTATTTGTGGGGGTTTCAGAATTACTTCAGGCCATGGTCAATAGGTTATTTCATGCAGGTGATCTGGTAGCTCCTCTCAACATACCTAATACAGATTTTCCCATCGTGCAATATGCCGATGATACACTCCTCATACTTCAAGCTTGCCCAGCACAGTTATCTGCTCTGAAAGAAACTCTGGAAAATTTTGCACAAGCCACTGGGTTGAGAGTGAATTACTCAAAATCTTGCTTAATTCCTATAAACACCTCAGATGAAAATTTACAGCTCCTGGCTGACACTTTTGGATGTGCTGTGGGTAGTCTTCCTTTTACATATTTAGGGCTGCCTTTGGGAGTGACCAAGCCAACCATCCAAGATCTTTCTCCTCTGGTGGGCCTAGTGGAAAGGAGACTCAATGCAAGCGCTCGGTTTCTTGGTTATGGAGGAAGACTGGAATATGTGAGATCTGTCTTATCTACCCTCCCTACATTCTACATGTGTTCCCTCAAAATTCAGAAAACAGTGCTTAACATGTGCAACAGAGCTCAACGACACTGTCTGTGGGCAAAAGAGGAAGACTCATCTTCGATAAATGCTCTGGCAGCATGGAGCACAGTGTGCAAGCCTAGGCAGTATGGTGGACTCGGTGTCAAAAATCTTGAACTCCAAAATAAAGCTCTGTTGATGAAACAATTACACAAATTCTATGAACATGCTGATACGCCCTGGGTTCAGTTGGTATGGTCATTGTATGGAGATAATGTGCCTCATACTAAGCAGGGCAAAGGTTCATTTTGGTGGAGGGACATTTTTAGCCTTGTTGGAGAATATCGAAGCATCTCAAAATGTCAAATTGGGAATGGGAAATCTGTGCTTTTCTGGAAAGATTTTTGGCAAGATGGAAATCTGCTGTGTGATAGATATCCACGCTTATTTTCCTTCGCTTTGGATGAGGACATCTCTGTGGCAACACTTCTCAGTGCGGAAGACATGACCTCTAAGTTCCATCTACCTCTGTCGATGGAAGCTTTCCAAGAACTTCAGAGTGTTCAGCAGCTAGCAATTGCTAACCCCCTCACCTCTACAACGCATGATCACAGAAGCTTTGTCTGGGGGAGCAAATATTCTTCCGCAAGGTTTTACAGCTTTCTATTCGAAAGAGTGCCCAAGAATGAAATAATGATAACCATCTGGTCTTCTAAAACCCTTCCCAAAATCAAAGTTTTTTTGTGGCTGCTCATGCTGGACAGACTAAACACACGTGATTTAATGGACCGAAAGAAGTGGAGCATTGATTCTGGGATCGATTGCTCACTTTGTCATTTGTCAGTGCGAGAGACAAGATCACACCTATTCTTTGAATGCGCTTTTGCTAAAGACTGTTGGAACTCTATCAACATACAGTGGCCTAATGACAAATCTTTGGCTGAAGGTTTCTGGGAAGTGAAAACAAACTTTCAAGGACCATGCTTTGTCGAGATCTTTGCATGTGCTGCATGGAACATTTGGAAGTCTCGGAATGATTTCATTTTTCAGGCCATTCCCTTTTCCTTGGAGCGATGGAAAATTGGTTTCCAGAACGATCTCTGGTTACACCATTTTAGAGTCAAGCAAACTTCAGTACAACCCCTGCTTGGGTGGCTTGTAGATATCTTCAGTTGATTGTTTAATGTCTCTCTTAGGTCCTTTCCAGCCCCCTTGATGTAAGCTCTCTTTTTTTAGGGGTAATTCTCTTACCCCTTGTACAGTTTGTTTCCTGTTCTTTATATATATATAAAAAAGCTACACCGTAGGGGATTCCCCTACGGTACAGGTGTCAAAAAAAAGAGACGGCTAGTTTTACAACGGACATGCAAGCTGATTAGGCTAGAATTGGACTGTGCTGAAGCCATAGACGCCTAGGAGAAATAAGCATCATCTAATGAAGTCGGGAACTCACTCAGTCGAGATAGAGAGTTCTTTCATGAACTGGCGAGATTGGCCTTTGGGAGAAGACAGAACAGGACCATGGTTTGGCTGGGGTCTGTGTCATGGATTTTCATTGTACTTAGCCTTACCATAAAGTTCTCTTTTTCCCCCACAAAAGAAAGTGATATGGCTGGTGCCAAACCTAGACAACATTTATTTTAAATGTATGTTCATTTCATGTTCCAAAGAACATTTGTTTCACACTCTGACACTCATACTCGTTAATCATACCCAAATAGTGAATACGAGTAAAACTGAAGTAGAACAAGATAGATGATGGTAAGCAATGCAGTCCTTGCATGGCTGAAGCTCTTGACTTGGGCTGGTACAGTCAGTTGTTGGTCTTGTTTGGTGCATGGTGTGAAATCTGCAGAGCAATAGGTCCACACCCTGAACACTCAATCAGCTGGTCCGAGAATGGGCAACTGCTTTTCGATTTGCTGATTGTGCTACGAGTATCTTGTTTTCGTATGCGAAACAAAAACGCCAGCTGCCTAGAATAACCAATATATGCATCAAAGAAACTGCATTTACGACGAACTTGACAAAGTTCAGAAAACCTTGGTTTTGTTCTACTCCTATATCTCAGTATTGTTGGTGGATTCATAACAAATAGTACATATAACTAACCTTTTCATTCTGAAAGAAGAAATTTGTGATATTCTTAGGTATTTAAAGGGCAGCAGAACATATGTTTGGTCGTTGAGTCACATAATAGATGACTGTTGACTCACACCTCAAATCCTTTAGCTGCTTTAGTGTGATAGACTGGTAGCATTTCTATCAAAACTGGTTTTGCATGATGTATATTTGAGGTCTTGCTGGGGGAATATAATTTTTCGGGCGGGGGCACATACTCCAGGGTGAAAACAAGACGAGTTTTCGAATATTTATAAAACGAAATAATTGACACATGCAAATATGTTCTTATTACATGAACATATATACGCACAAAAGGGGCAGCATGTATGTATATAAAGAAAGAGCTCCTTTTGACACTTTTAACTAATTTTTTTTTCGGATTTCCCTTTTCGCGGCATCCTCTGGGTAGTGCATGACCAAAGAATATGTACTTCAAAATTGATGCATATATAAATAATTTGCTCATTGGTCTTAAAGGATAACTGTTATCTTTCATGCATTCACTGAAAGACAAACACTCGAACAAAATAAGAATACCAACATGGGAGTCATTTGTGTAACAAGCAAATGGAATGATTTAGTTTTGCTCGGACTCATTTGTAAGTCGCCAACGATGTACATTATTTATGCTGTGATTTTTTTTTTCTGCATTGTACTCTAGGAAATACTAGATACAAAGGAGCGGACGTGTTTCTATGAGTTTCATGACGTGAGATGATTTTGCCTTCTTTTGTTTGCCATATTGGTACCCTCGCATCCAATTTACATCAATGAAATGCCGTCCTACAAAGAAGCATCCACGGTGGGATCACCTACAATTCTACAAAAGCCTATTTGTGTTGTCTCGCCTGTGGCGTGGTTGCATGCCCCTGTCCTGCCACCCTTCTCTATGAACATATACCTAGTACTGCGGATCATTCTCTTACCACAACACCGAGGAGGAGCGCCACCGCGAAGAACTTCATGTTGAATTTCGATGCCGTTGACCATTGAGGCTTCTTGGAAGCTGAATACACATCTCCTACGGATGAGATTTTTTGTTCTCCTCCTATATCTTAGTGTAGTTGTGGATTTTGAAGATATCCATGCAGCAGAGTTTTTTTTTTTTCATTTTAAAACTGAAAGCAACAGTTCGAGATGTCCGATCTTGCTATTTAAAGGGGGAGCTCATAGTTGCTCTCTCTTGGTCACACGATTATAATAACGCTTACTCACACGGCTTACTCACACGAAGAATGATTGCTCAAACTGTTTCCGTGTGATAGCACTCTCTATGAAAATAATTATGTTATGACATCGAGCACCTTGGGTATCGCAAACTGGATAACTGTTCAGGATTTGAAGTAGGATGACTGAGATTAAATGATACAACCATACCCTTCGGAGTGTTTACACTGTTTTGAGGCTTGTGGATCTATGGAAGCACAAGCCTGGTTTAAAATACAACAAATATAAAGAAGGTGTGGCCGTGTCTCATTCTGGATTCAGCAACCTGTGAATCTGTGTGAGTTTCCTCAACCTGTGAATCTGTGTGAGTTTCCTTATGCAAATCCGTGTCAGTTTCCTCGCGCGAATCCGTGTGGTGTGGACAGAGTCCATCTTCCTGGGTTTGCTCCTGAAGAAAATAGGCCAACTTGCTCTCGTGGACTGTGATGCCCTGTGAACTTATCTCTGGCCAGCGCCGCTGATCTGATTTCCTCCCTTGGCATTTAACAACATTAGCATTTGTTAAGTTTGCTCATTTCCATTTGTGTGCATAAACCAGAATAAGGGACTCAAGAATGGAAACTTCTGGACACATGCATCAAGCCAAAGGAATTAATCTGATTGATTGGAAGTGTTTTTTTTTGTGTTAGTACCTGACTTTATTTTGAAGTGTCTTCTGCGTGTAGATTTTGTGTATATGGTGTGATTTTCTACAGTGAGCTTATCAAGCTAGGTAAACTATGTGTTCGCTTAATTTGTCTAAATGAAAAATACGCATTCTTTGTTCTGGAAATAAAAACCATCCAGTCAAGTGAGACCTTTACTACTGCCGCAAAACAATAAACCTGGCAAGAGAAGCATTGAAATATTGAATCCATCTCGTTTCCTATCCTCCAAAACTCTCGCGTTTACTTCAAACCGCAAATTCGATACAGTTTTCTAGTTTCCTTTTGGCAGGTAGGAATGACAAGCTAAGACCATATTCTCAAAGAGCATAATCATCTAGCTACAGATAGTTGCATGTACATCTTTAAAGGAACATTTACTAGTATTTTTTTTAAAGAAAATACATTTTCAAAATGAGCTACAAAAGAGAGTTATGAAAATTTTGCACCAAAGAGGATCAACACCAATAGGGTCATTCAATATTGAACTTTATCACCCAATTTGGATCTTTCCACCAAAGATTCCGCCTTACCACATGATGAATGGCTTGTAACTTTTCTCTCGTCTTAACTTGCCATTTTCTGAAAAACACATAGTTGGCATAGTAAGGTAATAGTAATAAATTATTGTAAGAAAGATCCACCCACAAAATGTTCCGAGTCCTATTTTTAGGTAAAACTTATTCAGAATCCCAGTTATGATGATTTTAGAACTACATCCAGACAGCTGATAGCAGCATCTGGATTATGTCGTATTCATGTTTGCAGAGCTATATGGTAATTTGCTCCGCGTGCTACTGGGTTTTAAGCTTACTCCACGTACATTACTGTCTTTCATCACCTCATCATTGTACTACATTGGACTGAAACACATAATTCACATGATGAAGAAAGGAAATTGCATGTTTTAGATGATACTAAATGTCCTCTTATATGAAGATTACCTTAGTGGGACCCACTTAAGTGCAGATTAATTTCATCAACTCCCCTTATGTTTCCATCTTTGCCTCAACCCCTGGTTTTGATGGTCATGACTCCCAGCTAGATAAATGAACGTGGTTTTTTTTTACCTGCTTTCATAGTTCGGAATTTTCGGTGGTGATCCTCGAGTACCAAATATCAATTTAATGGTGAAAACACAAGGTATTACCCTCAATGATTGTACCTTGCAATGACCTTGTTGAAGGCATTGTTATTATGAACTCAGACTTTCTTCAAGGTAAAAACCTAAAATCTTTGATTGGGTGACAACAAGTCTTATGCATTATTCCCCCTCTTAGAGGCGTCGCTTTCGGAGAACCTCTTTGTAATCCAGGTGCTATACTTGGTGGTGGTTAGAATGCTCCTGACGCGAGTGATTGATCACCGTGGCAGAATCCTTTTTTTTTAGCTATGTGCATCCTTGATGTCTTCGAGAATTTTGTTGGTGCAGAGGCTTAATGTCATTGATATCTTTACGATATTGATAATTCCTTTTATCGAAACAAATAGTCTAGAATTATTTTGTACATAAGGTCAACCAAAGTCCACGATGTAATACCATATAGTTCAACGTAACTATAAAAATTGAGAAACATAGTTCATTTGGAGCTATACTGGAAAACTTACTTGATATTTTCTTTGTATTTGGATGATCGTCTAACCAAGGTGAGTAGTGACAAAATGATCACTATTACACCAACATACACTCCTACAACCGCACCCCGCTGATAAAAACGTGTACACCCCCGTGTAGATAGTGTCAAGCCATAAGTGTTAGTTGTTTGCATATATGTCCATCTCCTCAAATACAGTGACAAACCTTTCAGACCTATTGGTTTACATGCTTACTGCACCACTGGTCGAAACTTGTCAACATTCTATTTTGGGCGGTGCGGGTGCAGAACACAAAACATCATTATCTGGAGGCCAAAATGCTCGAATTATTTCCTTTTGAACCTTGTATTTTTTTCCTTTAGTAATAAATATTTTTAGTATTGAGTGCACAAAAACCTAATTCAAACATCTCGCCATGCACTTATATATTCACCAGAGATGGCCAACTGATGGACGTGCTAGAAAGCTGAATAGTGCGGCTCATAGATGATGAATGTGCATCCTGGAGAGCCTCATCGATGCACGTGCTGCAACTGGCACTGTTCCTATCACCTCGGCACTATGTCATATGTTATATCACTTGTCACAATGTTGTTTTTAATGCACATTTTCGAAGCCATGGACACCTTCTGAGGCAGATGCTGGACCTACGAAATAATCTTACAGAAGATCCTTACGGGCAGACGTGGGGATAATTGATTGGTGTAACTCCCATGCCCCTCCATGATTTGTGGATCGTGATCCTTCCGGCTGATTGCCACGTCTACCCGTACAACCAATTTCGTAAGATTCATCATGTAGATGTAGCTGGGGGTGGGGTGGGGGGGGGGGGCACGAGCCCCCTATCTCCGTCCTTGAGTAGAACCAGGTTCTGGATGAATAAAAAGCATGCCATGCCGAGCAGTTGATGAAGCAGAGTGGAATCCATAGCAGTGAACAGACAAAGTCTACAGAGCCCACCTTCAGCGATGGAATTGATGAAGGCAAGCAATCACCTAATTCATTGCTTGTCAAGGAGAAGTCCCCATCCAATGAGCATAACATACTAGTGTTCAACGAGGTAAGTGGACTTGTTTTCGTGTTAGTTTCCATTTATGCTTGGAATATTGGCAATATTTTATTTGTGGCTGAGTGCAATCGTTCTCTTCAGCAATATTTTCCGCAATCATTTTACTTAGTACAACTAGTAAGATGCACGTGCCTTGCACGTGAGAGCTTAGATAATAAAAGTACGATATATTTGTTGAAAGATGTCTCACAATTAAGTAACCCGCTTTGACCTTCGTATGTGAAACATGAATTACAATTTATAAATATGTGGTCTCAACACAAGATTAGATTAAAAAACAATTATAGTTCTATTAAAAAAGAAAGTGGGAATATTTTAAGCATAAAAAGTTGTAGAATGATGGAGAAGAGTGTTTTGAGATCTGTGCATAGTGTTCATGGTGCTAAAGGCTAACAATGAATCTTCTAGAGATGCTAAACATAAGATATAATCTAATGTCTTGAAAGAGATCCAACGGTCAGCAATATTCAAACCGATGCACCAAATGCAATGGCAAGTCCCTCACTCTTAAATACCACCAAAGCTACAGGAGCTATTGGGAAAATAAGAGAGAAAAAACAAAGGAAATCCACAGAGAACTCCATGATCTTGATCTAGTATGCTCCCCTCACTTAGAGAGGATCTTGACTGATGAAAATATAGATCTAGACCTCCTCTCACTTTTCCCTCAAAAAGATTCAACAAGCATATGAGGAATGGTGAGCTAGGGAAAGCTCCAAAGGTCAAAAATTGTGGAGAGCAAAGGGGAAGAAGCCACCAGCTCAAGGAGGAAGAAGGGGACCTTAAATACCCCCTCCCAGCGAAATATGACTGTTGGGGACCTCCCATGTCGGATTATCCGCCCCTAGTGAAATTCTGGAGCCTCCAGACCGATTTTCTTCAAAAAGTGCGAGCCCTAATGTAAGGGCCGGATATTTGGCCGAATTATTGACCGGATTATTCATAAGGGCCAGATATTTCTGTCAACACCCGGATTTTTAAGTCCAGATGCCTATTATGTCATTCATCGCAATCCCAGGAATATTGTTGTTGCGAGGCATAATAGTCGAATATCATAGTCATCATTCATTACAAACCATATTGTCTTACAACTTCAGAGCACATGATCCATATTATACAAATAGTTGATCTATTGATCAACGAATAAACACAAGTTCATAGCGGAAGCGTAAATAGAAATGGACTCTCTAGTCCACAGGCCAACGCTTGACGTCGGAAGACTCCTAGTTGTCGTAGGCATCCTGCTGGTCATCTCCTTGGTAGTTCTGTTCATCTTCATACTCTGTCCATTTGAATAGCCAGGGACACAGCCGTGAGTACTTTAAGTACTCGCAAACTAATACTAGTGTAAGTGTTATCAATTCTAGTAAGGGGGTGCTAAGCTCTAGTTTAATTTGCATAAAGCCAATTTTAGTTCACAAGTATTTGAGAGAAGACTTATTCATGTGCTAACTAACTCAAGTGGGAACATTAGTGTCATTCCCACAACTCAGTTGTGATTCAAAAACAAGTCACCATTCACTATTCACTTCACCAACATTTTCAAGAATCTGACACCGGAAACTGTATGGCCTTTCCAACCATCCGTAACCGTGGACACGGCTATTTGAATAGGTTTACACTCTACAGAGGTTGCACACTTGTGCCACAACATTTGATTTCATCCGTCAGGATAACCCCGAATCATCGTAACACAATACGCGGATCATCAACCATAACCTTTCACTTACAAACCCTAGTATAGGCACCTCTCCCCATGAGCTTGGCCTCCCAGTGAAGACCAACTTTCAACCTGGGAACTGCACAGGGCTTGACCGTACAATTCACCTCAATTCACATTATTTCTCAACAACGGAGGCAGCCTCGGCATAACCCCTATGATGTGTGTTCGGAGGGAACCCATACTAAGACGTATAAATTTCCAGTTAAGCCCTACCCATAATCAGGTATTGTGGGGGCACTCAAAAATTGGAAAGGTATCGCATCCAAACCAATATCAGTTTTAAATCAAAAATCACCATCTTCTCCAAGTCATATTCACCTTCAAAAATCATTCAATGGAATGACTCATCATTCCAAGGTTTCAATTTCAGTTCAAGTCACATGTTCCCATCTAGAGTAGTCAAGTTTTAGTATTAGCACTAGCACTAATCATGAGGGGTGCTATCTTGCTTGGCCATCTTTGAGACTAACTTTACTACTCTAGTAACCTTCTTAACTTAGACCAAAGTTAACTATAAAGGTAACTTATTCATAAAACAAGTAAAAACTTGTAAGGTAAAACTTGGGATAGGATTGTTGTAAGTAAGGTATAACTAATGGTGCTTTTCCCCAAAGGGGCTTTGCACTTTGCAACAATATTAGCTTGCCTTGGTAGTTCTCAAAGTTCTCCTCTTCCTCCTCTTGGTAGCAACCTTCCTCTTCCTGGTATTCTCCGGTGCTAGCGTCTAAATTCGAATACGAGGTATAATCACTCAACAAGTTCAAGAGCTATACTAAGCACCACATTACTTTACACAAACTATTCTAAGCACACACATAACACAATTAGGTGCATTGGTTTTCTTTCCTTAGGAAAAATAGTTTCCTCTCATTACATATGTAAATGATAGTTTCCATTTAGTTCTTGAGGAATAATTTCCTCTCATTGAATCTTCTTGAGATTTAACTTCCTCAAACAATTATGCATGAAATCATGTTGACCTAAGTCAACCATTCATCATCATCATTTGGGAAAATGATTTAAATGAGGTAGAATACCTCATACAATTTAACAAGGCTAATTATGATTTAATATCACCAAGTATTTCATGTGAGAGTAAATTGACCAGGGTCTAAACCTCATATGAAAATACTTGGGACAAGATTTAAATGAAGTAGAACACTTCATAAAGTTTGCATATTAGTTTTGGACAATACCACTTAACTAAACTAGCCATATAGTCCTTTACTTAAACTAGGCCAAGATCACTCAAAGTGACCACACCATCTTTTCGAAGAAACAATTAGTGTAAGTGAAATGTGAGCTATTAGATTTGAAATCAACTCAATATCATTTGTGGTTGATTTTTAAGATATATTTGAATGTGCCAAAGTCCCTGACTTGTCCTTTTTGTCACATTATTTCTACACAGAATCTCACAGTGAGACCAATGTAGATTTGTAGAACTTTTCATTAGCTTTCCAACCATATGAAGTTTGCTAAATTTGGCAAAGCCAAACAGATTCTATGGAATTTCAAACACAGAGCCAGTATTGAATTTGAATTAAACAGAAAAATCGAATTTGAAATAAAAGGGCCGGCGGGAAACTAGTTGGGCCGAAATGGTTTAAATGGACAGAGTCCAGCCCACCACGCGTCCACGCACGCGTGGGCTGTCTGACGGTAGGCTCCACCAGTCAGCGGCTCAGCCAACCCGAAGCGGTACGAGCGACGTGGCGCGTTGGATTAGAAGCAAATCCAACAGCCGAGGGTCATCGTCGTCGCCGGCGAGAGAAGCTCACTGGCGCGGCGAGGCTAGGGGGTCGGAGCGCTCACCGAGGCTCCAGCAAGGGTGGGCAGTATGCTCGATGTCGACGACGGCGAAGCTCCTGGTACCGACGGCAGCCCCGGGGACGGCTCCAATCGACAGCGAGCTTCCGCGGCGGTGTGCGGAAGTGATGCTTCGATTGGGCGGCGGCAGTGGCTAATCGGAGCAGTGAGGTGGTCGAGGAGCTCGAGGGAGAAGAGGGAAGGCTGCTGGTGTGCTCAGATCGTCGAAGGGGGCTCTCCTTTTATAGGCGCGCGAGTGCCCGTGGTGCTGCGGCGAAGTCGACATGGGCGCGGCGTCTCCGGCGGTCTAGCGAGCTAGGCGAGGGCTCGGCAGTGTTCACGACGTCACGGTGGTCCTCTGGGTGGCGACAGGTAGGGTAGGCAGTGCCTAACGCGGTTGCATTGCTTCCGTGTCTGTCGGTGGCCGCGGCGGGGTTTCGTCTTCGTCTCCGGCGGCGGCGGGCGCGGGTATGTGTCGAGCGAGTGTCTGGCGGCGTCGCGGTGTCACGGTGAAGCTCATCGTGCAGAGAGGGGGGCCAGGGCGTGCTCGAGGTGGTGGCGCGGCGCGTGTCCAGTGGTGCCCGTGGCGTGCGCACGTGCGACGCCAATGGCATGTCTGGGACGATCTGGGCGCGTGTTTTCCGGCGAGCTTCGGCGTCCTCTCCGACCAGGGCTTGCATAGGCTGCAGTAGGGAGGTGAGGTGGAGCAATGGGGCACGGTGGCCGTGGTTGAAGAAGAAGGGAGAGAGGTGGGAGCTCGACATGTGGCACATGGCCGGCATGGCCATGCCATGTCTTGCTAGCTCCTCTCCTAGGCTTGCTATTTTGGTTAAGAGAGAGAGAGGGAACAAGGGGACAGGGTAGAGTTGAGTGGGCACTTAGGGTTAGGCCAAACACTATTCAAAATAGTGTTTTGGATTTGCACCCTATTTGAAATTTGCAAACTTTGCCAAATTTGGTTTGGGTCTTGGGGTTCCAAAATTTGAAAATGGTGCATTTGGATAAGTTGCAAATGACCAGAGACAATTACAAGTGGTGGTGGAATTTTAAAAATCGAAGAAATGCAAAATTGCAAAATGTGAGATTGTTAACAATGTTAAAAAGTCTCAACTTTGCATGAGCATAGTTTTTGATCCAAAATGATTTTGATATGGTGGTCTTTACAAAAGTTGTTCTCCTTCATGTGCTCTTGGATGAGGTGCAAAGAATTGGGAAAGTTTAGTTTGAAAAACTTGAAATACAGGGGCTCAAAGTGGTGACCAGAATATAAATGGCAGATTTGACTATCATTCTATGTGACCACAATTTGGGATTGGATTTGATTTGATTTGTGTTTCTTTGATTCCAAAAGTTGTAATAAGGGTTTAGTAACATATTACAACTAATGGTGAAGGTCAAATTGGTCTAGGGTAAAGATTTGCAAAAATGGCATAAACCATATGTGAGGGTGTTAGGGTTTTCTTATTTGACTTCTTTCTCTTTTTATTTGATTTGAATTGTGATCATCACTTGATCCAATTAGGGTTTTAGGGTTTATCACATAAACACAATAACAATCATCATGGCATATCACTCAAAATGCACAAGTCCTATGCATGGTACTATATGCAAATAAAAGTTTTTGTTGGTTCTGAATTTTGGATCTGTGGAAATCTTCTTCTTCTTATTGAAATTTGGGATGTTACAAACCCTTCCCCCTTACAAAAGATCTCGTCCCGAGATCTAAAAGAAAGTTAGGTACTAAAGAGATCTGGGTAATCCTTCTTCATGAAGTCTTCACGTTCCCAAGTGGCTTCCTCTTCAGTATGGTTGCTCCACTGAACCTTCAGAAACTTGATGCTTCAGGTGCGGGTGGTTCGGTAAGCTTCCTCCAGGATGCGAATCGGCACTTCGCGGTACGTCAAGTCCTTGTTGATGTCCACCGATCGGTGATCGATGTTCTTGAACACTTCGGTCTTCTCGGGGACTTCTAGGCACTTCCGGAGGAGTGAGATGTGAAACACGTCGTGCACAGCGGACATTTCTTCTGGTAGCTCCAGTTGATATGATACTTCGCCTCGGCGACTTAGAACTTTGAAGGGTCCGACATATCGGGGTGCAAGTTTTACTTTCAGCTGGAATCTATGCATTCCTTTCAGGGGGGATACTTTGAGATAGACGAAGTCTCCGATCTTTAAGGTCATCTCTCGGCGTCTCTTGTCGGTGTAGCTCTTCTGTCTTGATTGCGCCGTCTTGAGGTACTCGTGGATCTTGTGTACTTTCTCTTCGGCTTCACGAAGAACATCTGGTCCAAAGACTTGGCTTTCTCCGACTTCCGACCAATTCAGAGGGGTACGGCACTTCCTTCCGTACAGGGCTTCAAAGGGGGCCATCTGTAGGCTGGCTTGGTAGCTGTTGTTGTAAGATAATTCTACGTAAGGCAGGCAGTCTTCCCATTTGGATCCATATTCTAATACACATGCTCTCAACATGTCCTCCAGTATCTGGTTGACTCTTTCCGTCTGTCCATCGGTCTGCGGATGATAGGCGGTGCTGAAATTCAGACGGGTTCCTAGTCCTTCATGCACTTTCTGCCAGAATCTCGAGGTGAATTGCGATCCTCTATCTGACACTATCGACTTCGGGGTTCCGTGCAGGGCGACAATTCTGGAGATGTACAACTCAGCTAACTTTGGGCCTTGGTATGTGGTCTTGACGGGGATGAAATGAGCTACCTTGGTTAATCTATCGACAACTACCCATATCGAATCATTTCCTTTGCTGCATTTGGGCAAACCTGTGATAAAGTCCATTCCTACCGAGTCCCACTTCCATTCTGGAATCTGCAGTGGCTGCAGAAATCCTGCTGGTCGTTGATTGATACGTCTCCGACGTATCGATAATTTCTTATGTTCTATGCCATATTATTGATGATACCTACATGTTTTATGCACACTTTATGTCATATTAGTGCATTTTCTGGAACTAACCTATTAACAAGATGTCGAAGTGCCGGTTCACGTTTTCTGCTGTTTTTGGTTTCAGAAATCCTAGTAACGAAATATTCTCGGAATTGGACGAAACGAAGACCCAGGGTCCTATTTTTCCACGGAGCTTCCAGAAGACCGAAGAACACACGAAGTGGGGCCACGAGGTGGCCAGGCTATAGGGCGGCGCGGCCCAAGCCCTGGCCGCGCCGACCTATAGTGTGGGCCCCTCGTTAGCCCCCCGACTCTGCCCTTCCGCCTACTTAAAGCCTCCGTCGAGAAAACCCTGATGCGAAAAACCACGATACGGAAAACCTTCCAGAGACGCCATCGCCGCCGATCCCATCTCGGGGGATTCTGGAGATCTCCTCCGGCACCCTGCCGGAGAGGGGATTCATCTCCCGGAGGACTCTACACCGCCATGGTCGCCTCCGGAGTGATGAGTGAGTAGTTCACCCCTGGACTATGGGTCCATAGCAGTAGCTAGATGGTTGTCTTCTCCTCATTGTGCTTCATTGTTGGATCTTGTGAGCTGCCTAACATGATCAAGATCATCTATCTGTAATTCTATATGTTGTGTTTGTCGGGATCCGATGGATAGAGAATACCATGTCATGTTAATTATCAAGTTATTATACATGTGTTGTTTATGATCTTGCATGCTCTCCGTTTCTAGTAGAGGCTCTGGCCAAGTTTTTTACTTTTAACTCCAAGAGGGAGTACTTATGCTCGATAGTGGGTTCATGCCTGCATTGACACCTGGGACAGTGACAGAAAGTTCTAAGGTTGTGTTGTGCTGTTGCCACTAGGGATAAAACATTGGCGCTATGTCCGAGGATGTAGTTGTTGATTACATTACGCACCATACTTAATGCAATTGTCTCTTGCTTTGCAACTTAATACCTGGAGGGGTTCGGATGATAACCTGAAGGTGGACTTTTTAGGCATAGATGCGGTTGGATGGCGGTCTATGTACTTTGTCGTAATGCCCAATTAAATCTCACTATACTTATCATGTCATGTATGTGCATTGTTATGCCCTCTCTATTTGTCAATTGCCCGACTGTAATTTGTTCACCCAACATGCTTTTATCTTATGGGAGAGACACCTCTAGTGAGCTGTGGACCCCGGTCCATTCTTTAATACTGAAATACAAATCTGCTGCAATACTTGTTTTACTATTTTCTCTGCAAACAATCATCTTCCACACAATACGGTTAATCCTTTGTTACAGCAAGCCGGTGAGATTGACAACCTCACTGTTTCGTTGGGGCAAAGTACTTTGGTTGTGTTGTGCGGGTTCCACGTTGGCGCCGGAATCTCCGGTGTTGCGCCGCACTACATCCCGCCGCCATCAACCTTCAACGTGCTTCTTGGCTCCTCCCGGTTCGATAAACCTTGGTTTCTTTCCGAGGGAAAACTTGCTGCTGTGCGCATCATACCTTCCTCTTGGGGTTGCCCAACGAACGTGTGAAATACACGCCATCAAGCATATTTTCTGGCGCCGTTGTCGGGGAGATCAAGACACGCTGCAAGGGGAGTCTCCACTTCTCAATCTCTTTACTTTGTTTTTGTCTTGCTTTATTTTATTTACTACTTTGTTTGCTGCACTTATATCAAAACACAAAAAAAAAATTAGTTGCTAGATTTACTTTATTTACTGTCTTGTTTGCTATATCAAAAACACAAAAAAATTAGTTTACTTGCATTTACTTTATCTAGTTTGCTTTATTTACTATTGCTAAAATGGCTACCCCTGAAAATACTAAGTTGTGTGACTTCACTAGCACAAATAATAATGATTTCCTATGCACACCTATTTCTCCACCTTGCTACTACAGCGAGAATTCTTTGAAATTAAACCTGCTTTACTTAATCTTGTTATGCGAGAGCAATTTTCTAGTGTTAGTTACGATGATGCTGCTGCCCATCTCAATAATTTTGTTGAACTATGTGAAATGCAAAAATATAAAGATGTAGATGGTGACATTATAAAATTAAAATTGTTCCCTTTCTCATTAAGAGGAAGAACTAAAGATTGGTTGCTATCTCTGCCTAAGAATAGTATTGATTCCTGGACTAAATGCAAGGATGCTTTTATTGGTAGATATTATCCCCCTGCTAAAATTATATCTTTGAGGAGTAGCATAATGAATTTTAAACAATTGGATAATGAACATGTTGCTCAAGCTTGGGAAAGAATGAAATCTCTCGGTTAAAAATTGCCCAACCCATGGGCCGACTACTTGGATGATCATCCAAACCTTCTATGCAGGACTAAATTTTTCTTCGCGGAATTTATTGGATTCAGCTGCTGGAGGTACCTTTATGTCCATCACTCTTGGTGAAGCAACAAAGCTTATTGATAATATGATGGTTAATTACTCTGAATGGCACACGGAAAGAGCTCCACAAGGTAAGAAGGTAAATTCTGTTGAAGAATCCTCTTCCTTGAATGATAAAGTTGGTGCTATTATGTCTATGCTTGCGAATGATAGGACTAATGTTGATCCTAATAATGTTCCATTAGCTTCATTGGTTGCCCAAGAAGAACATGTTGATGTAAACTTCATTAAAAATAATAATTTCAACAACAATGCTTATCGGAACAATTCTAGTAATAACTATAGGCCATATCCTTATAATAATGGTAACGGTTATGCTAATTCTTATGGGAATTCTTACAAAAATAATAGGAATACACCCCCTGGACTTGAAGCTATGCTTAAAGAATTTATTAGTACACAAACTGCTTTTAACAAATCTGTTGAGGAAAAGCTCAATAAAATTGATATTCTTGGTTCTAGAGTTGATAGTCTTGCCTCGATGTTGATCTTTTGAAATCGAAAGTTATGCCTAATAGGGATATTGAAAATAAAATTGTTACTACAGCAAATGCCATCCAAGTTAGAATTAATGAGAATATAAGATTAATGGCTGAACTGCGTGCTAGGTGGGATAGAGAAGAAAATGAAAAACTAGCTAAAAAGGAAAATGTAGCTAAAGTTTGGACTATTACCACCACTAGCAATGCTAATGATTCATATGTTGCTGCACCTCCTACTATCAATGGTAAAATAATTGGTGTTGGCAATGCTTCTACTCCTAGTGCAAAGCGCGCAAAACTACCTGAAACTGCTAAAACTGCTGAAACTGCCTGTGATAAAACTGCTGAAATTTTTTCCAACCTTGGGGATGATAATCCCATTGCTTTAGATTGTAATGATTTAGATTTTGATGATTTCCATATCTCTGAAGTTATAAAGTTCTTGCAAAAACTTGCTAAGAGTCCCAATGCTAGCGCTATAAGAGCATGTCTAACAGACCCCGTATTTTTTCGCCCCTTAAAACGCGAGTAGAGGGCCCTGTATTCGATTTCGATCGGCCGAAAACTCATCCGAGCTAGCAGACCCCGTATCTCTAAGCCGTAAAAGGGCATATTCCTAAAATATGCCAAATCAATTTCTTTTTTTTTTCTTTTCTTCCTCCTCTCCTTCTTCCTCCTCCAACCACCCCTGCCCCAAGCTGCGCCGGCCGGCAGCCGCCCACCGCCGCCCCTGCGTGCTGCCCCGCCCCGTCCGCCGCCCCCTGCCGCTGCCCCGCCCCGCCGCGCGCGGCGCGCCGCCCCGCCCCGCCGCGGCCGCCCCGCCCGCCCCGCCGCGGCCGCCGCCCCTGCACGCTTCCCCGCCCGGCCCCGGCTTGACCCGCGGCGCGGCTGCGCGGCACGCCACCGGCGCCCGCTCGGCGGAGCCGCGGCCGGGACCGCGCCACACGCTCCCGCTCAGGCCACCTCCCACCGGCCGCCCGCGCCACACGCTCCCGCTCGGCCAAGCACCACATGGCGGCGATCGTGGGACTGCGCCACGCACGGGCGCCGCCGGGGAACGAGGGATGCGTGGGTCGGTTGCTGTCGCCGCGGGCAAGGCGCCCCTTCCGAGGCTGGAGGGCGCGAGCGAGGAGATCGGGCGGCGGCGGCAGCGGTTGGGTTTCACTGAAATGGTTCGCGCGCAGTGGAGGAAACAATGATGGTTTGGCCCTGTATTCCCCTTCCCACCCCGTACAAGTAGGGGGCGAAGAGCCGCCCGTATCTAAAACGCAAAAAATCGACCCGGGGGCCGGTTTACGGGGTCCGCTAGACGGCGGGCGAGCCAAA
>NC_061508.1:212360763-212392253 GCF_022539505.1 Lolium rigidum | reverse complement strand
CAATTTACGTGAGTGATCCTCAGATATGTACGCAACTTTCATTAAATTTGGGCATTTTCATTTGAGCAAGTCTGGTGCCCTAATAAAATCCATCTTTACGGACTGTTCTGTTTTGACAGATTCTGCCTTTTATTTCGCATTGCCTCTTTTGCTATGTTGGATGAATTTCTTTGATCCATTAATGTCCAGTAGCTTTATGCAATGTCCAGAAGTGTTAAGAATGATTGTGTCACCTCTGAACATGTTAATTTTTATTGTGCACTAACCCTCTAATGAGTTGTTTCGAGTTTGGTGTGGAGGAAGTTTTCAAGGATCAAGAGAGGAGTATGATACAAGTATGATCAAGGAGAGTGAAAGCTCTAAGCTTGGGGATGCCCCGGTGGTTCACCCCTGCATATTCTAAGAAGACTCAAGCGTCTAAGCTTGGGGATGCCCAAGGCATCCCCTTCTTCATCGACAACATTATCGGGTTCCTCCCCGAAACTATATTTTTATTCCGTCACATCTTATGCACTTTGCTTGGAGCGTCGGTTTGTTTTTGTTTTTGTTTTGTTTGAATAAAATGGATCCTAGCATTCACTTTATGGGAGAGAGACACGCTCCGCTGTAGCATATGGACAAGTATGTCCTTAGGCTCTACTCATAGTATTCATGGTGAAGTTTCTTCTTCGTTAAATTGTTATATGGTTGGAATTGGAAAACGCTACATGTAGTAATTCTAAAATGTCTTGGATAATTTGATACTTGGCAATTGTTGTGCTCATGTTTAAGCTCTTGCATCATATACTTTGCACCCATTAATGAAGAAACACTTAGAGCTTGCTAATTTGGTTTGCATATTTAGTTTCTCTAGAGTCTAGATAATATCTAGTATTGAGTTTTGAACAACAAGGAAGACGGTGTAGAGTCTTATAATGTTTTCAATATGTCTTTTATGTGAGTTTTGCTGCACCGTTCATCCTTGTGTTTTTTTCAAAAAACCTTGCTAGCCTAAACCTTGTATCGAGAGGGAATACTTCTCATGCATCCAAAATACTTGAGCCAACCACTATGCCATTTGTGTCCACCATACCTACCTACTACATGGTATTTATCCGCCATTCCAAAGTAAATTGCTTGAGTGCTACCTTTAAAATTCCATCATTCGCCTTTGCAATATATAGCTCATGGGACAAATAGCATAAAAACTATTGTGGTATTGAATATGTACTTATGCACTTTATCTCTTATTAAGTTGCTTGTTGTGCGATAACCATGTTTTCTGGGGACGCCATCAACTATTCTTTGTTGAATATCATGTGAGTTGCTATGCATGTCCATCTTGTCTGAAGTAAGAGAGATCTACCACCTTAATGGTTGGAGCATGCATATTGTTAGAGAAGAACATTGGGCCGCTAACTAAAGCCATGATTCATGGTGGAAGTTTCAGTTTTGGACATATATCCTCAATCTCATATGAGAATAATAATTGTTGCCACATGCTTATGCATTAAAGAGGAGTCCATTATCCGTTGTCCATGTTGTCCCGGTATGGATGTCTAAGTTGAGAATAATCAAAAGCGAGAAATCCAAAATGCGAGCTTTCTCCTTAGACCTTTGTACAGGCGGCATGGAGGTACCCCATTGTGACACTTGGTTAAAACATGTGTATTGCAATGATCCGGTAGTCCAAGCTAATTAGGACAAGGTGTGGGTACTATTAGTATACTATGCATGAGACTTGCAACTTGTAAGATATAATTTACATAACTCATATGCTTTATTACTACCGTTGACAAAATTGTTTCATGTTTTCAAAATAAAAGCTCTAGCACAAATATAGCAATCGATGCTTTCCTCTTTGAAGGACCATTCTTTTTTACTTTTATGTTGAGTCAGTTCACCTATCTCTCTCCACCTCAAGAAGCAAACACTTGTGTGAACTCGTGCATTGATTCCTACATACTTGCATATTGCACTTGTTATATTACTCTATGTTGACAATTATGCATGAGATATACATGTTACAAGTTGAAAGCAACCGCTGAAACTTAATCTTCCTTTGTGTTGCTTCAATACCTTTACTTTGATTTATTGCTTTATGAGTTAACTCTTATGCAAGACTTATTAATGCTTGTCTTCAAGTACTATTCATGAAAAGTCTTTGCTTTATGATTCACTTGTTTACTCATGTCATTACCATTGTTTTGATCGCTGCATTCATTACATATGTTTACAAATAGTATGATCAAGGTTATGATGGCATGCCACTTCAGAAATTATCTTTGTTATCGTTTTACCTCGCTCGGGACGAGCAAAACTAAGCTTGGGGATGCCGATACGTCTCCGACGTATCGATAATTTCTTATGTTCCATGCCACATTATTGATGATATCTACATGTTTTATGCACACTTTATGTCATATTCGTGCATTTTCCGGAACTAACCTATTAACAAGATGCCGAAGAGCCGATTCGTTGTTTTCTCGCTGTTTTTGGTTTCAGAAATCCTAGTAAAGAAATATTCTCGGAATTGGACGAAATCAACGCCCGGGGTCCTATTTTACCACGAAGCTTCCGGAAGACCGAAGAGGAGTCGAAGTGGGGCCACGAGGCGCCGCCACCATAGGGCGGCGCGGCCCGGGCCCCGGCCGCGCCGACCTGTGGTGTGGGGCCCTCGTTTGGCCCCCCACGTTGCCCTTCCGCCTACTTAAAGCCTCCGTCGCGAAAACCCCGTGATCGAGAGCCACGATACGGAAAACCTTCCGGAGACGCCGCCGCCGCCAATCCCATCTCGGGGGATTCTCGGAGATCTCCTCCGGCACCCTGCCGGAGAGGGGAATCATCTCCCGGAGGACTCTTCACCGCCATGGTCGCCTCCGGAGTGATGAGTGAGTAGTTCACCCCTGGACTATGGGTCCATAGCGTAGCTAGATGGTTGTCTTCTCCTCATTGTGCTTCATTGTTGGATCTTGTGAGCTGCCTAACATGATCAAGATCATCTATCCGTAATGCTATATGTTGTGTTTGTCGGGATCCGATGGATAGAGAATACCATGTTATGTTAATTATCAAGTTATTACCTATGTGTTGTTTATGATCTTGCATGCTCTCCGTTATTAGTAGAGGCTCGGCCAAGTTGATGCTAGTAACTCCAAGAGGGAGTATTTATGCTCGATAGTGGGTTCATGTCTCCGTGAATGCTGGGAGTGACGAAACCCCTAAGGTTATGGATGTGCTGTTGCCACTAGGGATAAAACATTGATGCTATGTCCGAGGATGTAGTTATTGATTACATTACGCGCAATACTTAATGCAATTGTCTCGTTGTTAGCAACTTAATACTGGAAGGGGTTCGGATGATAACCTGAAGGTGGACTTTTTAGGCATAGATGCATACTGGATGGCGGTCTATGTACTTTGTCGTAATGCCCAATTAAATCTCACTATATTTATCATGACATGTATGTGCATTGTTATGCCCTCTCTATTTGTCAATTGCCCGACTGTAATTTGTTCACCCAACATGCTTTTATCTTATGGGAGAGACACCTCTAGTGAACTGTGGACCCCGGTCCATTCTTTTATACTCGAAATACAAATCTGCTGCAATACTTGTTCTACTCGTTTTCTTGCAAACAATCATCTTCCACACAATACGGTTAATCCTTTGTTACAGACAAGCCGGTGAGATTGACAACCTCACCGTTTCGTTGGGGCAAAGTACTTTGGTTGTGTTGTGCAGGTTCCACGTTGGCGCCGGAATCTCTAGTGTTGCGCCGCACTACATCCCGCCGCCATCAACCTTCAACGTGCTTCTTGACTCCTACTGGTTCGATTAAACCTTGGTTTCTAACTGAGGGAAACTTGCCGCTGTGCGCATCACACCTTCCTCTTGGGGTTCCCAACGGACGTGTCAATTACACGCATCATAGCTGTGAACGCTGCTCCCATGGCTCCACATCCTGCCATGGCCATGTTGTACAACGCTTCTCTTGGATCTCCGGGAAGTGGCCTGGACGCCAAGATGAAAGCTTGTGTTGCCATGTACCCTGCTTCCGGTGTTTTTGGGATAATATTCCCCCTCGTGTCGATTGACATAAAGGACATGTCGAGGTTTTGGATTAGAGTCTCTCTTTCAGCTTCCGGTATATTTTGCAGCCGAGATCTTGCTCTCCTCCGAGCTTCTCTGTGACTATCTCCCGAAGTTCCTGATTGTCGACTTAATTCCGCCCGTCGCCTGCTTGACGCGGAAGCTGCTGATACGTCTCCAACGTATCGATAATTTCTTGTGTTCCATGCCACATTATTGATGTTATCTACATGTTTTATGCACACTTTATGTCATATTCGTGCATTTTCTGGAACTAACCTATTAACAAGATGCCGAAGTGCCAGTTCTCGTTTTCTGCTGTTTTTGGTTTCGGAAATCCTAGTAACGAAATATTCTCGGAATCGGACGAAATCAACGCCGAAAGTCTTAGAAATACGCGAAGCTTCCGGAGCACCGAAGAAAGGTCGGAGGGGTGCCGGGGGGCCCCACACCCGTGGGCGGCGCGGCCCAAGGGGGGCGCGCCCCCTATGGTCCGGGCAGCCCGGGCCCCCTCCGACTCCAACTCTTCGCCTATTTAAGTCGTCGTGACCTAAAACCTCGACACCAATTGACGAAACTCCGGAAAAGTTACCGTGGCGCCGCCGCCATCGCGAAACTCCAATTCGGGGGACGGAACTCGTTCCGGCACCCTGCCGGAGCGGGGAAGTGCCCCCGGAAGGCTTCTCCATCGACACCGCTGCCATCTCCATCGACACCGCTGCCATCTCCACCGCCATCTTCATCACCGCTGCTGCTCCCATGAGGAGGGAGTAGTTCTCCATCGAGGCTCGGGGCTGTACCGGTAGCTATGTGGTTCATCTCTCTTCCATGTACTTCAATACAATGATCTCATGAGCTGCTTTACATGATTGAGATTCATATGAGTTTTGTATCACAATTCATCTATGTGCTACTCTAGTGATGTTATTAAAGTAGTTCTATTCCTCCTGCATGTGTGTAAAGGTGACTAGTGCGTGCACCGTGTGGTTCTTGTCGTAGGCTATGATCATGATCTCTTGTAGATTGTGGAGTTAATTATCATTATGATATTATTGATGTGATCTATTCCTCCTACATATGCATGAAGGTTACAAGTGTGCATGCTATGCTAGTACTTGGTTTAGTAGCGTTGATCTATCTTACACTAAAGGTTACTTAAACATGAGCATTATTGTGGAGCTTGTTAACTCCGGCATTGAGGGTTCGTGTAATCCTACGCAATGTGTTCATCATCCAACAAAAGTGTAGAGTATGCATTTATCTATTCTGTTATGTGATCAATGTTGAGAGTGTCCACTAGTGAAAGTCTATTCCCTAGGCCTTGTTCCTAAATACTGCTGAGTTACTACTGCTTGTTTACTACTGCTGCGTTACTACTGCTGTGTTACTACTGCTACATTACTACTGCTTGTTACTGTTTTACTGCGTTACTACTGCTGCAATACCACCACCATCAACTACACGCCAAGCACTTTTCTGACACCGTTGCTACTGCTCATACTTATTTATACCACCTGTATTTCACTATCTCTTCGCCGAACTAGTGCACCTATTTGGTGTGTTGGGGACACAAGAGACTTCTTGCTTTGTGGTTGCGAGGGTTGCATGAGAGGGATATCTTTGACCTCTTCCTCCCCGAGTTCGATAAACCTTGGGTATCCACTTAAGGGAAACTTGTCTGCTGTTCTACAAACCTCCGCACTTGGAGGCCCAACACCGTCTACGAGAAAGGAGGGGGAACGTAGACATCAAGCACTTTTCCGGCGCCGTTGCCGGGGAGGAAAGGTAAAAGGCTCTCATACTACGGTCCCGGGTAAAGTATTTTTCCGGCGCCGTTGTGTGTGTGCTCAAAGCTATTTCCTTTAGATCCTGCAATTGCATCTTGTTGTTTCTTGTTTACACTAGTTTGGCATAATGTACAAGAGTGAGCTTCTTATTCTATTTCCTGATTTAAAACATGGATTGTTTGATGCGAAAATTAAAAAACCTATGAAATCTTCTTTGCATGCTGGTAGTAATATTAGTATGAACGCTTTGAACACCATTGTTGACAATGATATAGAAAGTTCTAAGCTTGGGGAAGCTGGTTTTCATGATATTTTTAGTCCCCCAAGCATCGAGGAGAAAATTTACTTTGATGATTCTTTACCTCCTATTTATGATGATTATAATGATAGTGGTCTTTTGGTGCCACCTACTATGGAGAGTGAATTTGATTATGATTACAATATGCCTCCTACACTTGATAAGAATAATAATGATAGCTACTTTGTTGAATTTGCTCCCACTACAACTAATAAAACTGATTATGCTTATGTTGGGAGTAGTAATAATTTTGTGCATGAGACTCATGATAAGAATGTTTCATTTGATAGTTATATTGTTGAGTTTGCTCATGTTGCTACTGAAAGTTATTATGAGAGGGGAAAATATGGTTGTAGAAATTTTCATGTTACTAAAACACCTCTCTATGTGCTGAAATTTTTGATGCTACACTTGTTTTATCTTGCTATGCTTGTTACTTTGCTCCTCATGAACTTGTTTATTTACAAGATTCCTATGCATAGGAAGCATGTTAGACTTAAATGTGTTTTGAATTTGCCTCTTGATGCTCTCTTTTGCTTCACATACTATCTTTTGCGAGTGCATCATTAAAACTGCTGAGCCCATCTTAATGGCTAAAAAGAAAGAACTTCTTGGGAGATAACCCATGTGTTATTTTGCTACAGTACTTTGTTTTATATTTGTGTCTTGGAAGTTGTTTACTACTGTAGCAACCTCTCCTTATCTTAGTTTTGCGTTTTGTTGTGCCAAGTTAAGCCGTTGATAGAAAAGTAAGTACTAGATTTGGATTACTGCGCAGTTCCAGATTTCTTTGCTGTCACGAATCTGAGCCCACTGCCCTGCAGGAAGCTCAGAAAATTATGCCAATTTACGAGCATGATCCTCAGATATGTACGCAACTTTCATTCAATTTGAGCATTTTCGTTTGAGCAGGTCTGGTGGCCTAATAAAATCCATCTTTACGGACTGTTCTGTTTTGACAGATTCTGCCTTTTATTTCGCATTGCCTCTTTTGCTATGTTGGATGAATTTCTTTGATCCATTAATGTCCAGTAGCTTTATGCAATGTCCAGAAGTGTTAAAAATGATTGTGTCACCTCTGAACATGTTAATTTTTATTGTCCACTAACCCTCTAATGAGTTGTTTCGAGTTTGGTGTGGAGGAAGTTTTCAAGGGTCAAGAGAGGAGGATGATATACTACGATCAAGAAGAGTGAAAAGTCTAAGCTTGGGGATGCCCCGGTGGTTCATCCCTGCATATATCAAGAAGACTCAAGCGTCTAAGCTTGGGGATGCCCAAGGCATCCCCTTCTTCATCAACAAATTATCAGGTTCCTCTCCTGAAACTACATTTTTATTCGGCCACATCTTATGTGCTTTTTCTTGGAGCGTCTGTTTGTTTGCTTTTGTTTTTGTTTGTGTTTGAATAAATTGGATTACATCATGCTTGTGTGGGAGAGAGACATGCTCCGCTGGTTCGTATGAACACATGTGTTCTTAGCTCATAATATTCATGGCGAAGTTTTCTCTTCGTTAAATTGTTATATGGTTGGAATTGGAAAATGATACAAGTAGTAATTGCTATAATGTCTTGGGTAATGTGATACTTGGCAATTGTTGTGCTCATGTTTAAGCTCTTGCATCATATGCTTTGCACCCATTAATGAAGAAATACATAGAGCATGCTAAAATTTGGTTTGCATAATTGGTCTCTCTAAGGTCTAGATAATTTCTAGTAAAGTGTTTGAACAACAAGGAAGACGATGTATAGTCTTATAATACTTGTAATATGTCTTTTATGTGAGTTTTGCTGTACTAGTTCATCCTTGTGTTTGCCTCAAACAACCTTGCTAGCCTAAACCTTGTATCGAGAGGGAATACTTCTCATGCATCCAAATACTTGAGCCAACACTATGCCATTTGTGTCCACCATACCTACCTACTACATGGTATTTCTCCGCCATTCCAAAGTAAATTGCTTGAGTGCTACCTTTAAACAATTCAAAATTTATTACCTCTTATTTGTGTCAATGTTTTATAGCTCATGAGGAAGTACGTGGTGTTTATCTTTCAATCTTGTTGGGCAACTTTCACCAATGGACTAGTGGCTTCATCCGCTTATCCAATAATTTTGCAAAAAGAGCTGGCAATGGGATTCCCAAGTCCCAAATTAATTAACCAAAAATAGACACTCCTCCATGGTATGTGATTGTTGGACGGCACCCGAAGGATTCGGTTAGCCATGGCTTGTGTAAGCAAAGGTTGGGAGGAGTGTCATCATAATAAAACTAAAATAAAAAGGTACTCCTTCATGGTATGAGATTGTTGGCAGTGCACCCGAGGATTCGGTTAGCCATGGTTTGTGAAAGAAAGGTTGGAAGGAGTGCCATCCAAAAATAAAATAAAATGGGAGCCGCTCTTTGAAGGTTTGTCCGGCAAGGGGGTTAGAGTACCCGCTACCATTCGTTGACAACAACAAACACCTCTCAAAACTTTACTTTTATGCTCTCTTTATGTTTTCAAAATCAAAGCTCTAGCACAAATATAGCAATCGATGCTTTCCTCTTTGAAGGACCATTCTTTTACTTTTATTGTTGAGTCGGTTCACCTATTTCTCTCCACCTCAAGAAGCAAACACTTGTGTGAACTGTGCATTGATTCTTACATATTTGCATATTGCATTTGTTATATTGCTTTGCATTGACAATTATCCATGAGATATACATGTTATAAGTTGAAAGCAACCGCTGAAACTTCATCTTCCATTGTGTTGCTTCAATGTCTTTACTTTGAATTATTGCTTTATGAGTTAACTCTTATGCAAGACTTATTGATGCTTGTCTTGAAGTGCTATTCATGAAAAGTCTTTGCTTTATGATTCAGCTTGTTTACCCATGTCATATACATTGTTTTGATCACTGCATTCACTACATATGCTTGTACAAATAGTATGATCAAGGTTATGATGGCATGTCACTCCAGAAATTATCTTTGTTATCGTTTTACCCGCTCGGGACGAGCGGAACTAAGCTTGGGGATGCTGATACGTCTCCAACGTATCGATAATTTCTTGTGTTCCATGCCACATTATTGATGTTATCTACATGTTTTATGCACACTTTATGTCATATTCGTGCATTTTCCGGAACTAACCTATTAACAAGATGCCGAAGTGCCGGTTCTCGTTTTCTGCTGTTTTTGGTTTCAGAAATCCTAGTAACGAAATATTCTCTGAATCGGACGAAATCAACGCCGAAAGTCTTAGAAATACGCGAAGCTTCCAGAGCACCGAAGAAAGGTCGGAGGGGTGCCGGGGGGCCCCACACCCGTGGGCGGCGCGGCCCAAGGGGGGCGCGCCCCCTATGGTGCGGGCAGCCCAGGCCCCTCCGACTCCAACTCTTCGCCTATTTAAGTCGTCGTGACCTAAAACCTCGACACCAATTGACGAAACTCCGGAAAAGTTACCGTGGCGCCGCCGCCATCGCGAAACTCCAATTCGGGGGACGGAACTCGTTCCGGCACCCTGCCGGAGCGGGGAAGTGCCCCGGAAGGCTTCTCCATCGACACCGCTGCCATCTCCATCGACACCGCTGCCATCTCCACCGCCATCTTCATCACCGCTGCTGCTCCCATGAGGAGGGAGTAGTTCTCCATCGAGGCTCGGGGCTGTACCGGTAGCTATGTGGTTCATCTCTCTTCCATGTACTTCAATACAATGATCTCATGAGCTGCTTTACATGATTGAGATTCATATGAGTTTTGTATCACAATTCATCTATGTGCTACTCTAGTGATGTTATTAAAGTAGTTCTATTCCTCCTGCATGTGTGTAAAGGTGACTAGTGCGTGCACCGTGTGGTTCTTGTCGTAGGCTATGATCATGATCTCTTGTAGATTGTGGAGTTAATTATCATTATGATATTATTGATGTGATCTATTCCTCCTACATATGCATGAAGGTTACAAGTGTGCATGCTATGCTAGTACTTGGTTTAGTAGCGTTGATCTATCTTACACTAAAGGTTACTTAAACATGAGCATTATTGTGGAGCTTGTTAACTCCGGCATTGAGGGTTCGTGTAATCCTACGCAATGTGTTCATCATCCAACAAAAGTGTAGAGTATGCATTTATCTATTCTGTTATGTGATCAATGTTGAGAGTGTCCACTAGTGAAAGTGTAATCCCTAGGCCTTGTTCCTAAATACTGCTGAGTTACTACTACTTGTTTACTACTGCTGCGTTACTACTGCTGTGTTACTACTGCTACATTACTACTGCTTGTTTACTGTTTTACTGCGTTACTACTGCTGCAATACCACCACCATCAACTACACGCCAAGCACTTTTCTGGCACCGTTGCTACTGCTCATACTTATTTATACCACCTGTATTTCACTATCTCTTCGCCGAACTAGTGCACCTATTTGGTGTGTTGGGGACACAAGAGACTTCTTGCTTTGTGGTTGCAGTGGTTGCATGAGAGGGATATCTTTGACCTCTTCCTCCCTGAGTTCGATAAACCTTGGGTATCCACTTAAGGGAAACTTGCTGCTGTTCTACAAACCTCTGCACTTGGAGGCCCAACACTGTCTACAGGAAAGGAGGGGGAACGTAGACATCAGCTGCCTCCTTTCTTCTGTTCAAAGCAGCTGTCTGTTTTTCCAATTCTCTTCCAGCTCGGGCGAGTCTATATTGATAAGCTTGCAGTTCTTCGACCGTAGCAGTTGTCTCCATTGGTTCAGAGCCATCCAAAGCTTTCGCAGCTCTATCCCATGCTGCTTGTGGAAGTTGAACTCTAACACATGGTGTGGGCCCGACATATTTAGTGCCCAAACCTCTCCTTAGATCTGAGGGGTCGACATAGGGGTTTCCCAAATCGTCGAAAGCCTCTGATGTTTCCTCTTGATCGCGACTTGCTTCTCCAATGGCATAGACTTGATGATATTTTGGAGTTTTCACTTTTCTTGGTTTGGTGACACCATCATGGAGATTGGTGAAGACCTTCCCAATAGAGATGGATTTGTCGATGAGGTCGAAGCTGTCGGTGTCGCTCGAATCATCGCTTATATAGGAGTCCGCAGATGACTCGAAGGACATGTCGCTGAAGATCTTGGCGAGTTTTTCGCTTGCCCTGCTGCCGATGAAATGTGGCGACGAAGTTTTCTCGTCGCTTGACTCGATGGATGATGCTGAGTTTGAGAAGTCAGGACCAACCGCCGATAATCCCGATGAGATCGGAACTTCGAAACGATACGCTCCTTCTTTCTCGACGCGGAAGTGGAACTTTCCAAACGTCATCTTCATGGGCTCCTCCAGATACGCATATGCATCCAAACGGGAGGGCGGGTGAGGAACAAAATCAACGAGACCAGTTTCGATCTGTTTACCTCTATCCATGATGTTGCTTGCTACTGATGAAGTCGACGATCTTGAACGTGCATCGAGATCAGCTCCTTGTCCCCTCTAGATCCCACAGACGGCGCCAATTGACAAGGGATTAACTTGTCAATGCCTACGGATTGTAGACTAGGGTTTAGTTAGATGTAGAGGGCAAGTAGATCTCGAAGGTTTCAGCCGAAAAGTACTCGACGAATATAAAACTAGGGTTGTGTTGACAGTAAATTCGATCCTCTCTTTGTCCCTCGACTCCCCCTTATATAGGAGGCGGAGCCGAGGGATTCGTAACACACAAGTTTACAGAGTTCGGGAGGGTTTCCAACCCATCCCGCGAGATTACAAACGATGACTCCTATTACAACTCTAGCTTTCCTTAATAGTATCTTGGGCTTCCGAATCTTCTTATTCTTCGGGTGATGGGCCTTCAGTAAACCCCGGGTACCATATTCGGCAGGCCCATTGGGTATGCCTATGTCACCAAGTGTTTGAGAAAATCCATCAAGTAGTCCCATCTAACCGAGTCAAAAGCTTTTTTGATGTCAAGCTTGAATAGAAGCGTTGGCGTCTTGGACCTATGTAGTTTCCTTGCCAAGTTCCGAACATACTAGAAGTTGTCATGGATACTCCTTTTCTTAATAAAGGCACTTTGGGCATTTGAGATAAGCATATTCATGTAGGGTGCAAGACGAGTGGCCAACATCTTGGATATTAATTTTGCTATGGCATGAATGAGGCTTATTGGGCGGAAGTCGGTGATCTCCTCCGCTCTGGAATGAGAGCAATGTTAGCGGAGTTGAGACAATGAAGGTGATTGGTGCGCAAGCTCGAAAATTGGTTGACCACCGCCATGACATCATCCTTTATTGTGCCCCAACAAGCTTTAAGAAAAGCCCCCGTAAAGCCATCCGGGCCTGGGGCTTTATCACAAGCGGTCCCATCCACCGCGGCTTTGACTTCCTCCTCTGTGAACTCCCCACTAAAGAGTGATAAGTCACACTGTGTGGAAGAATCGTTGTCCAATTGAAGTTTTTAGATCGCGGAGGGCCCCTTTTGATTATGTTTTTGAAGTGGTTGTGTATGATGCTCTTCTTTTGGTTATCCTCCATGACCCACCCATTATTGTGCTTGAGGCGTAGAATGTGATTCTTCCGTCTTCGTGCATTGACACGTAGATGGAAAAATGTAGTGTTCGCATCCCTCTCTTTTAACGTTGTTATCCTTGAGGCTTGTCTCTTTCTTGATCTCTTTAGGGCCGCCAACCATATGACTCTCTTCTTCAATCTTGATCTAAGCTCTCTTTCTTCATTGGAGAGAAATCTATTTTCTTGCGCCATATCAAGTTGGAGGATGACCTCCAACGCCATTTGAAGCTCAACCTTAGCTTTGGAGAAAAGCCCTTTGCTCCACTTCCTCAAATTTTTCCCGGTGTTCTTTAGTTTGTGAAAAAGGCGTTGACACGGTTCGACATGATTGGTATTATCATTCCAAGCTCCATTGACAACCTCCGCAAATCCCGGCATTTTTATCCAAAAGTTTTCGAAGCGGAAGGATTTTGGCTTTTTAGGGCCACTTTCATTTGCAAGAAGGAGAGGGCAATGATCGGATAATGACGATGAGAGGGCGTGTAATATGTGGTTGGAGAAAGTGACATCCCAATCTTCATTGCAAAATAAGGCATCAAGCTTGCTCATAGTAGGATCATGTCGTTCGTTGCTCCATGTGAATTTGCGGTTTGAAGATGTATCTCCTTGAGGTCACAAGTGTTTAGCGCGTTGCGGAATCTCACAATTCGACTACGGTTGAAGTTGGCTCTATTTTTATCTCTAGCACGATAAATTTGGTTGAAATCGTCATTAACTAACCATCTTGTTCCATTTGTTGGTTTAGCGGCCACAAGCTCCGCAAAGAAGGCGTCCTTGAGATTTGAACGAGTCGGCCACAAGCTACGGAGCACCAACAATGGCCATCATGGCTGAGAGGTACGTAATCCATTAACACGACAAGAAGCAGACTTATCCATCCATCCTTCAACTCAGTTTCCTCGCAAACAACCATGTCTACACCAATGCACCAGATGACAAGAGTTTATATCGTTTATTGTTTACTACGGAGCACTAACAGTGGACCAACGTAGATCGTAAGCAGTGCTGAGTACGTTCACTCGGTGGTGGCCGCAGCCTTGTCGAGGGTGTTGCCGATGTCGATGACGAAGCGATACCTGACGTCGTTCTTGGCAAGGCGCTCCAAGGCCGTGTTCACATACTCCGCGCTGACCACCTCGATGTCGGCGGTCACGCCGTGCTTCGCCGCGAGGTCCAGCATCTCCTGCGTGTCGCTCATGCCGCCGATGATGCTCCCGGCCAGAGTCTTATTCACTGCACACACGTACAATGTTCATCAGGATGCTATCTCATTTCTGTGATCGATCAGTGCAAGATTTCTCCTTATTGCAAGAGATCCTAAGACTTACTGGCAACTAGAACGAAGGGAGGAATCTCGATGGGCTTCTCGGGGAGGCCGACCATGATCATCTTGCCGTTGGGCTTGAGCAGCCCGAAGAGAGGGGTCAGGGGGATGTTTGCAGACACCGTGTTTATGATGCCATCCATGGTGCTCATCGCAGCCTGCAAAGACATCACACCAAAGCAAAACAACATGAACCCTCAAGTTCCTCTTTCTTCTGCACCGGACAGGGGAAGTAACCTGAACCAGCGAGTCCGCCTACCTTCATCTCGTCGGCGTCCTTGCTGACGATGAACGCGTCGGCGCCCAGCCGCCCCAGGGCCTCCTCCTTCTTCCCCGGCGACGAGCTGATCACCGTCACTTTCATTCCGAAGGCCTTGCCGAACTTGACCGCAACGTGGCCCAGCCCGCCCAGCCCCAGCACGCCGAGGTGAAGCCCGGGAACGTTGAGCCCGTGGTACTTCATGGGGCTGTACACGGTGATGCCGGCGCACAGCAGCGGCGCGCCCTTGTCCAGCGGCATGGCGTCGGGGAACCGGACCACGAACCGCTCGTGCACCACCACCATGCTGGAGTAGCCGCCGTAGGTGACGGTGCCGTCGACGTCGACCGAGTTGTAGGTGAGGATCATGCCGGGGCAGTGGTTCTCGAAGCCCTTGTCGCAGCTCTCGCACGACCGGCACGAGTTCACCATGCACCCGACGCCCACGCGGTCGCCGGCCTTGAACTTGCTCACGTTCTTGCCCACCTCCGTGACCTCGCCGGCGATCTCGTGCCCGGGGATCATCGGGTACCTTGAGTTCTTCCAGTCGTTCTTCAGGGCGTGCAGGTCAGAGTGGCAGATTCCGCAGTACAAAATCTTTATCACCACATCGTCGTCTCCGGTGCTCCTGAAAAGTTAGGAAGAAACAGAAACGTCATGAAAAAAGAAACGATGTGCTACTATTTTTGCTAATGGATTCGTTGTGAGCTCAACTCGCTGCTGACTCGAGCAATTTGTGTAGCCTGTTACGCATGCAAACGATAAACATAATCTGCCGAGTTATATTTACTCAGACAATTTCAGTTTACTCGACAGAGAAGTTCACATCTCTTTACAAAGCAAAATTGTAAGACGGCAAATCCTAGATCGACACATACACCAAGCAACTTATGTACGGCCCTGAGCACACTGGCACGGCTGTGATAACGCCATGAAACAGCTAGAAGCCTAGAACCACCTACAAACTACACTAGCCTTTGCTTTCCAACTGCAAAGTACGAGTACATAATGGACACGGTCAGCCCACTTGTACAATCCATGTATTCCCTTTGTAGATTCCGTTTAAAACCAAGGTTGAAATACTCCCTCCTTCCTCTAAAATAAGTGCGTTATTATTTTTTAGATACGGATGTATCTCAACTTTATATCCGTATCTAGACAAAGTTAAATCACCTGTTTTAGGATGGATGGAGTAGTACTTTGCTACGTACTCTCTCCGATCCTAATAAGTGTCGCAATCTCAGTTTAAATTTGTACTACTTTCTTTGTGAATTTTTGACACTTTTTAACTCAAAGTCGTAGTACCCCTTTATTAAATTTCTGACACTTTGAGAACCAACCTGAGGTTGGGTGGTTAGGAGGGTGGTTGTACCCCCAGCCCACCAGAGTTCAAACCCCAGGTTTAACATCTGTGTGTCTCATAAAGGCGGAATATTCATTCAGTGGGAGGCGACGTTCCCGTCGATAACGAGGCGCCTGTGGTGACTTCGTCAATTTCAAGATCCAATTCGCCGACTCAGTCTTCTGGAGGTGCTCATAGGGGTAGGGTGTGTGTGTGCGTTCATAGGGGGTGAGTGTATGCGCGTGTATATGAGCGCCTGCGTTTGTACTGTGTTTCTCAAAAAAAAAAATTCTGACACTTATTATGGAATAGTTTTTTTTTCCGAAAAGGGGAAGAAACACTGGCGTCTGCATCTAAACTGTAACTATAATGGATTAGTTATTTGTCACAGATATAGAAGTTTGATTGCTCATTATATTGGTTAGCAAAAATTTGTAGGAAACTAAGTTCTTATGATTATGAAGTTCCAATCTAAACACTGTAGTACGTAGCAACAATAAGGGTAACAAAGCACAAAGATACTCCGCGCCGGGCAGTGGGAGCATGTCAATTTCTAGGTTCAAGTTTGGCCCACATGCACGTGGGACACTCAATTGACACCACAGATAGGAAGAGCAAAAGGGATGAAGACACACATGCAGGGTGAGTTGAACCAGAACACTGCTCCCTCTATTCAAGTCACACGAATAAATTTGTCCTGCTTCATGCTCTATTGAAAAGCAGTGGCATTTATGAAAAGCTAAGTTAGTGCTATCACTGACCCATCGTAAATTATGTTGAGTATTTTACAAATTTATGTAGTTTCATACTAATAATGGTCCCTCTATTCAAGCCAAAATTTGTAAAATTTGATCAAGATTAGAGGAAAAATACTCAACATTCATAGTGTCAAACACATACGTTTTCTGTTTCTAAAAAAGCTTTCCAACTTTATCTAGATACAAAGGTATATAGACATGTTTTAGCCAAAGATTTTATCCGTATCTCGAAAAAGTTTCTTAGCTTTTTCACAAACAGAGGGAGCATAATTTTATACTACAGGTGCTGATAGTTTTTTCTAAATATTTAATTGAATTTTACGGAGTTTGACTTTGTTTGAATAAACCCAGGTAATTTTAAACAGAGGGAGTACTAGTGCTTTGATATATTGCATGTCTGCTAAATTTTTAGTGGATATCTGGTCAGATTTAAAAGGTTTGACTTTATGAGAAAAAGAGAGAGCTAAAAGATACAATAATTACGGATGGAGGGAGCATCGTACGTAGTACTACTACCAGCTGGCACACTAACTTGTGAGGGTGACATGTCTTGAGAGGCAACAAGAGGCGTCAAAGATTCCGCTGCCCCCAACAAAAACACTGTTGTCAATGTTAATTTGTTCGACAAACAGTACTAGTACTAGTAGAGAGATTCACATGCTATATCTAGGAAGATACTCCTGGTAAGTGGCGTGTGTGTGTGTGTAAATCTCCAAGACAAGCAGGAAGTGTAGGGGCGTGACGTTGAAGATACGGGAGGATCCCGGTGGTCAGAGGAGATCCGGCAGGCTGGATTTGGAGGTACGATGAGGGCTAGGTAGCTAGACGACGATTTAGTGGAGGATAAAATATCCCAACATAACGGAAGCATGCAGGCAACAAGGGGCCGGCCGGGTGCGTACGTACGAATAACGATAGCAGGGGGCTGGGAATCTAGCTTGCGAGCACCGGCCGTACAGGCGGCCGGCGGCGGCGCAGCCTTTGTGAGGCGCGCGGCGCAGGTGGTCAAAAGAAAATCTACGTAGGGGCTGGGCTAGGAGAGGAGGAGAGGAGCGCTGTTACGTACCTCCGGGTGATGGCGAGCGGGGAGAGGTGGCCGGCGTCGTCGCGCGCCGCCAGACCCACCGCCTTCCTCGTGTGGTGGTGGTGCTCCGTCTGCTCCGCTGCCGTGGGTGCCATCCGGCCGTCTCCGGCGTATTCCTTCAACCACCTTAGGGCCGGTGATGTGCCTGTGCGTGGTGGTGCTGCAGCGTAGGTGCGGCCGGTTAAGGGAAGACGTTGGAGGCGATGAAGGGGCAAGGGAGAGTCCCGGCCAGGGCGCGCCTTTTATAGCCGGCCCGCGCCTTGCTGCCGGGCGGGCCTCCGTCAGAGTCAGGCGTCCGCGCGCGATTCAATCGAGCCGAACGGGGCCGAGACGGATCGATATGCGACGGGAAGGTTCTGGACTTGTTGTGGCTAGCGCTGCGTACGAGTACGATTACGAATTACCGTCTGTGTGTCTGAACCGTGCCCGTTGCTCTGTCAGTGTGGACCGTGCCCACACACACACACAGACGCTTGTGGTGTGATGCACGGCTAGCTAGCTAGCTAGCTAATCTTTTTTCTCCTTTCCAAGCCAATAAACTGACCATGTATGTACGGACTGTAACAGGTTATTGATCTTCCGTATCTTTTGCCCCAAGAACACGGCTGGGAGAGCGATGGCGTCAGCGTCTGCGCGCGATCCTGCTCGAATCTCGATCTACCGGTGCCGGCAACTTACGCGGCGGTTCTAGTAACCGCGCCAAGCGGCCGCCGTGGAAGTGTGAACAGTGGCGCCCGCCGCCGGCCGCCCGTCAGGCCCGGTGTGGACCGTGCCAACCGTAAAGTGCATCGCCCTCCAGGACACGAAACATGCATTCTCCGGCTACACGCACCTGGCGTGTGTGGTGTGTGTGATTCAATTCACTAGCACACGGCTGTTTGTGCGATGCCGTATCTGTTTTTCCCTTTTCATGCGACCAAAAAGGGCTATGCATGTGTGGTGTGTAACACGGAGATCCATCCCGCGCTGGCGTTTCAGGATAGGTCGAACCCGATAAAATCGTGACCTAGCGTGCGAACGTATTCCAAAAATGGATGACCGCTGCGTTCGGAATGATCCAAAACCGGCTCAAATCGGCGTCTAGTTTGAGTGGCCGCGGATGCCGAGCGCTGGCCGCTAGCATTCTCCCCTTGTCCTCCCCCTAGCCCGCCCACGTGATAATTACATTTTGCATTACAATCAAATAGATTACATTTTTCTTAATACTACCTAGTCCTAGCCTAGCTATCCAGGACTCACCGCCGACTCGCCGCCGCGGCAGTAGATTTCACTCGACACCGGTGGCCTCTATGCGTGAGGATTCCACTTCAGCTTACCAGCTGGGTGGCCCGGCGGCGGCCTTCCTCCAGCGTTCCTACGTAGCCGCCCTCCTCCAATCCTTCCTCGCTGCGAGGGCGCGGGCTCGCTCGGCCTCCTCCAGCGTGATGGTCCACTTGCCGCTCAACTCGTGCTCGTGCGCGACGGCGCGTTCCACAGCTTCCCGTGCCTCGAGGCGGACGAGGCTGGCGTCCCGGGCCTCCTTGGTCCCCAGCTGGCGAAGCTGGCGCTCTTGACGGCCTAGTTCCGTCTCCACACCCGCCTCGTGGGCACGCCGGTCGGGCGAGGGCATATGGAGGAGGCGGCGGGCAGCCTCCTGGGCAATGATCTCGTTCTTCCGCCGATAAGGTCGCCCAAACGGCAGCGACCGACGGAGGCCTCGTCCCCCTGCTCTCGCGCGTGAGCTCAGCGAAACGCTCCTCGATGGCAGCATTGAGCTCGCCATCTCGCGGTGGTGGACGGCGTCCGCCTCCTCCTCGGCGGTCTCCCCCTACCCCCCCTCGGCCGCGACGCGGATCGCCTCATCGTCGGCGACCCATCGCGCGTCATGCCGCTCCTCCTGCGGCGTCCCCATGAACCTAACGTGGGTGGCGAGGGAGAGCTTCACCCACATGGTCTGCAGGCTACGCATTCTCCCGCCCGCCATTGTTGTCCCGTCGAGGCCTGCCATGGCGCAGGACCACCCTGGGAAGACGAGCCACGTGGCAGTTTTTTCGATCGCCGCGTTAGGCGCAGCGTGCGACCCAAACGGACACGCGAACAGCGCCCGACCACCCAAACGGTCAAAACCGGACTCGCGGGCGCGCCAATTTGGGTCGCTCTGTTCGAGATGGCCTAACAGACTGTTTTATCGAAAAGCACAAGCGAGGTAGCTCGGACTATATGTACCTCCTTTCTTTAGAAAAATAAAATAATATTTTAAGGTTCTACAAAATTCTGACAAATATCATACACGTACGTTATGATGCACTCTACCAATCGTGTAAAGTCTCAACTACAAACACTTTACTTTTTGGGCCACAAAAAATGAAAAAAAAAATCCAGAGTAACAAATTTTCGAGGTTTCAAATTTTGCATTGGCTACTACTTCGGATCCATAGTTTTGTCACCTTTGCATAGCCTAGAACTAGGGTATTTCATATTTGGCACATTTATAGAATACATCATTGCCTACATCAGGATTTCTTCACATATTTTTAAGGAAACTTCAAAATGTTTTCTTTATTTTTATTCTAGAAACAACCTACATATGTTGCTCGCGCTATAAAACACCACACGCATTGTCTTTCATGTATTTTGGCACAGGAACACGGAACTACAGGAATTGGGTATGGAAACATATACCCCACACTTCCTACCTATGTATACTCATATACTACCTCCAACCCAAAACTTAAGCCTTATATTCTTATTGAAAAGTTAAACTTAGAATAATCTATTAGCAAATATAATATTTTGTAGATATCATACGAAAATATATTTCATTATCTATTTAATAATATAATTTTTCATTTTGCATGTTAATGATTTTTAGTAAAACTTATTCAAACTTGATGTAGTTTGACTTTTTAAAAATAATATAAGCGTTAAGCTTTGGGATGGAGGTAGTATCGGATAGGTGTGCCTTACTATGTAAAATTTTCAAGGATATGTCATGAAGACTATTGGTTTCATAGAAGAAGGGCAAGCAGGCGAGTTATATCCCGATCAACACAAGCGTCTAGTCCGCATCCACACTGCCACAAGGACAGCCTATGGCTAAAATGACAACTATCGCATCCTCCACCCTTCCACTAACGCTAAACAACTTGGCCACCCTCCACATCTCCGCCTCGATAGAGATCTTGCCGAGGACCACTTCTGCAGAAGAAGTCGCTCCCTCCAAGACAACATCCTCGCGATGTAACCAGTAACCACAATCAACAAGAAACCGGGGCAATGAGTGTCCACAACTCGTGGATCACGTCTCTACCGCCACACCATATGTGTAGCCGATCCACTAGGTGAGACTCCGCCATCGACACCTTGTCTTCTCAATCCCACCAATGAACACAAGTGGACCACACCTCATGGGCAAGGGAGCAACCCAGTAGCGGGTAGTCAATGGACTCATCCTGCTGGTCAGAGAAAGGGCTCGTCGACGGGTGTGGTAACCCCGTCAACTATGCATATTAGCAATCCAACATCTGTTTGGCGCTGCCAGCCAAAGGAATAACCTACACTTTGGTGGTGCCCGGGAGTGCCAGATCTCCATCGCTCCGGCCATCTCCATAGTTCCTCCAAATTAACCGCGATAGCAGCAAATAGCGGAATAGACTATGCATGCCCGTCTCCCAGTTCCACAATAAACTGTCCTCCATGCCCTATATGAGTTTGAAACCCTCCATCCACTCGGCAACGTCCATCAGCTTGGCTATGGCTTGCGCGCCGAGGTTAGGGGTGATGCCGCCTAGCCATCCACTAGTGAGGCCATCACGCACCATATGTGATCTAACAACTCTCTCCAGGAACGATGCAAACGGAGTATGTGACACCACGCAGGCACCACTCCGCCCAGAAGAAGGCGGAGGCCCCGTAACCTACAGTGGAAGATGCGGCTGCATCGAACATCTATTGCATCACCTATGGGACCTGAATGTTGAAATCCTTCCACGGCTTTGAGGCGTCTAATCTCAGAAGCCACAACCATCTATCCCTAAGGGAAACATTCATAACTCATAGTTTAGGGGTGTTGATCCCTCCAAGCTCTTTGGAAATACATACTATATCACATGCCATCAAGTAGTGTCCACCGTGCATGTCCTTCCTTCCTTCCCATGGGAAGGGGAAGATGATCTTATCGAGCATCTAGTTCTAGGCGGCCAGCCCGGTTCAGGAAGGGACACTTGCTAAGTTGGGAGGTGGTTTTGCCACGCTGTCCAACAAGTATTGGAGCTGCGCCGTAGTTGGCTTCCAAAGGCCGAGTGGCAACCCAAGGTAACAAAGTGGGAAAGCCTGCATCGGGCACCGGAGCACATGATCCACCAAAATCGCCTCCTCCTCAGAGCAGTGAATCAAATGGGTCGAATACTTGTTTAGGTTGGTGTGCATCGTGGATGCCAAACCCAAATAGTTGACGATCACATTGAAAGCTCTAAAGTCAGCAACCAATGTCCGAAGAAAGGTGAAGTCTGAAAGAGCAAAGTCTAAACCCCGGGTTTTGTGTGTTTGATGACAACACTTGAACAATCTCACCGTGTGCAAAGAGTATCTTTGTTAGATTTGCAAGTGCACGGTGACCTCGCTGGATACGTCAAGATCGGAGGACTGAAGCGTGGCTTATAGGTTTTCTGGTTTTGTGTGTGTATCGCGAGGTGACATGGTTGGAGAGGAAAAGAGGAGAAAGCAGTTTTTGTCAGGCCGGTACTACCGGTACCAGTAGCGGTAGTACCGCTACCCCTACTGGTACCACCCCACGGTACCGCTCTGGTGTTTTGCGCTGAGTTTGTCCCACAAAACAAGTTATGGTACCTTTACGGTACCTTGAGCGGTAGTACCGCTTGAGAGCGGTAGTACCGCCTAAGGTACCGCTTAAGTACCGTAACGGAAGTTACGGCCGTACCGCTCTGGTACCGCTTGGGATCCAGTAAGCTCTGGAGACCATTGCGGTACATCGAGCGGTACCGCGAGCGGTAGTACCGCTATGTGTCCACGTGGATAAGTTATGTGGGATTTCGAATCCAGAGCGGTAGTACCGCTTATCAAAGCGGTAGTACCGCTTAGGCAAAAACTGCAAGTAACGGTTGGATTCGGGAGGGCCTATTTAAAGGGCCCTTCTTCCCCAACACGATTTTATCTCTCCTCTCTCTCTCTCTCTCTCTCTCTCTCTTCCATTGTTGCTGAGCTTAAACCTTGAGGATCTCCCTAACCATCCAACCAATCGTGCCCAAATTTTGAGGAGTGGTGGAGGAGGCCCCGATCTATAGTTCTACCAAGAGAGATTTCACCAATTCGTGCTAGTCCTTAGTGGATCTTGGAGTTAGGGTTCCTATGGTGGGATCTTGGAATAAGTGCACCTATGGAGGCTATCTTGGTGTTGTGCTAGCCCCATAGGTTGTTGGGAGCCTCCTAGTGTTGTGGAACTCGCCCCAACCTTGTGAAGGAACCACCGCCTCGACCGGTGCCATAGTGGAGAATGGGGAGCCCCTTCATGGAGCTCTCTCGAGGATGAAGGTGAGGCCTTCCTTCGTGGTGTGGCCGCCTAGCCTCTTGTGTGAGGCTAGCACCTCCTCAACGTAGACGTACTCTCTTTTGTGAGGGGAACTGTGGGAAACAAACCTCGCCTCATCTCCGCGCCATCCGGTTGTCCCGCTCCTTACTCTTACTATCATGCTTGTTTCCTTTATTTGTTGAACTTGCCTAGGATCATACTAGGAACATCTCCACCACTAAAGCAATCACCTTTACCTTCCGCTTTGCTAAAAACTGAAAAAGACATAAAATTTGTGTAGTCCATTCACCCCCCCCCCCCTCTTGTTCGCTACGATCCATTCAATTGGTATCAGAGCAAGGTTTTCTTGCTCGGGCTTTACTGCCTAAGAAATGGCCGAACAAGAGAAGGTTGTGAATGGGTCACCTTCCCTTGAGCCACCTGCTCCATCATCTCCCATCGATAGCACAACGACTATGTTGGATGACCTCAAGAAATTGGAGTCATCCATCGTTAGCCAAATGAAGGCAATGATGATGGAGTTGGTTGCTCAAAAGCCAACCCCTATCGAAGATCCTAAGGAAAGTGCCGAGGATCCCCCACCAAAAGTTAGTCAATTTCCTCTTGTTGATTTTGTCGCGCAATCGACAAAAGATCCACAAAAGGAAGGACTTGGGGAGACCGGCACTTCAACAAAGGGGAAGGATGAGACACCGGTTGCGGAACGTCTAGGGGGTAATCATGCGGTGCCACCACCAAGTGATTACACCATAAATGTTCCAATACCTATGCCACATATCTTGCCGCATGGTTCACCACCGTTACTTGAATCAAATAGCTTTGAAAATTGCAATTCTTAATGCGTTCTCATGTGCGCAGCGCATCTACCGAGCTTTGGCGCATCATTGAGGAGGGATATTCACCACGAGACCCAACGAGCTTGACAAGAAGAGAAGTGGTGGATGACCAACTCAACGCCACCGCCATCAACATGATCCACATGGCCGTCATGCCCAAGGATCGCGCTCATATCCGCTCGCTCAAGACCGCCAAGGAAGCATGGGATAAACTCGACAAGCTCTTCCTCGGAAATGAGAGCATCCAAAGCTCTCGTTTCGATGAAGTGAACAACATGGCCGACAACTTCGTCATGAATGAAGGAGAGACCCCCGAAGAAATGTAACGACGCCTCATCGCTCTTGCCGTACAAATGCAAGATCTTGGAGCAACATTTGTGGATGACCATTGGATCAAGCGAAAGTTCTACAACGCTCTCCTTCCTTATGATGAAGTGAAGTTGACGGCCATCCGCCAAAACACCTCCTTCCGTGCTATGACATCCGATGAAGTCCTTAGCGAAGTCATCGCTTTGGACATCTCCAAGAAGAATGCAGAGGATCTTGTTGCTCGCGCTCACAACACCCGCAAGCCTAATCTCGCATTGAAGATGAAGGTGCATGAAGCTAGTGAAAGCAATGAGGATCCCATTGAGTGGGGTCCGGATGATCTCAAGACCAACTATCATGAGCACATGGCTCTCGCCGCCAAGAAATTTTGGGAGGGAAACAAGTCCCGAGGAACAAGACCAAGAAGATCACGTGATTCTCCAAGAAACTTCTCCAAGAGTCCAAGGGAGGGGCAAAGGGGAGAACATGCTACAATTGCGTTGACAAGAGTCATTTTGTTGCGGATTGTATCTATGAGAGAAGAGAAGATAATGGTGGAAGGCTTGTCCGCAAGGAAAAGTTCAAGTCTCTCTCCAAAGGATTCTCCAAGTTCTCCTCCAAGCCCGATGACGACAAGGTCTCCTTCACCAAGAAGCCAAGAGCCTTTATCATTCGTGAAGAGTACTCCTCCGATGAGGATGAGGAGCATGAGGACAAGAGCTCCAACAAGGAAGGAGAGGGAGTGGCCGCCATCGCCATTACCACTCCCTCTATCTCCCTCTTCGACTCTCCTAATGAGAACCTCGTCACCAACAACGCCCATTGCCTCATGGAAAAGGTATCCTCGGAGGTAGAATCCCCTTCCAAACTCACATCTTCAACTAATGCTTTATCTATTGATGATGTCACTAGTCTCACCATTAAGCGTGAGATTGTGGGTTTGGATTCTTTTCTCACTAACATGCAAGGGGATACCAAGACTCATGTTGGGTGATACGTCCAAAACGTATCTACTTTCCCGAACACTTTTGCTATTGTTTTGCCTCTAATTTGTGTATTTTGGATGCAACTAACGCGGACTAACGCTGTTTTCAGCAGAACTGTTCTGGTGTCTCGTTTTTGTGCAGAAATCCAACTTTCAGGAAAATCCTCGGAATTTATGCAGAAGGTCCTATTTTCCCAGAATATTGGCGGAGCCAGAAGGACAAGCCAGGTGGGGGCCCGAGGGCCCCACACACTAGGCCGGCGCGGCCCAGGAGGGGCCCGCGCGGCCCTAGTGTGTGGCGGCCTCGGTCGGCCCCCGACACCCTCCTTCGGACTACTTATCGCCTTCGACCTAAAAACGCACGGAGAGAAGTCGAAGTCGCCAGAAACCCTCCAGAACGCCGCCACATCGCGAAACTCCGTCTCGGGAGCCAGAAGTCTCCGTTCTGGCACTCCGCCGGGACGGGGAATTGGAGGAGATCATCGCCACCATCACCACCGACGCCTCTTCATCAACCAGCCATGTTTCCCCCATCCATGTGTGAGTAATTCCCCCGCTGTAGGCTGAAGGGGATGGTAGGGATTGGATGAGATTGGTCATGTAATAGTGTAAGATTGTTAGGGCATAGTGCCTAGTGTCCGTAATTGGTACTTTGATGATATTGTTGCAACTTGTTATGCTTAATGCTTGTCACTAGGGCCCGAGTGCCATGATCTCAGATCTGAACATGTTATTATTTCATCATGATATTCATTGTTTATGGTCTTACCTGCAAGTTGTATACACATGTCGTCGTCCGGAACCAATGGCCCCGAAGTGACGAAATCGGGACAACCGGAGGGGATGGTAGTGATGTGAGGATCACATGTGTTCACGGAGTGTTAATTCTTTGCTCCGGTACTCTATTAAAAGGAGTACCTTAATATCCGAGAGATTCCCTTGAGGCCTGGCTGCCACCGGCTGGTAGGACAAAAGATGTTGTGCAAGTTTCTCATTGCGAGCACGTACGACTATAATTGGAACACATGCCTATTGATTGCTTTGTACTTAGACACCGTTTTATTATTATCCGCAAATGCCCTGCTTGATTGTTACATGAGTTTCACTCATCCATGCAACGCCCGTTATCCGTCCCCGTGCCTACGATATTTTAATCATGTTGTTTACTATAATCACTACCGTTGTCTCTCGTTACTCTGTCGCTGTTATTTCACTATCGCTATCGCTATAAAGCTGTTACTACTCGATAAACTCTTGCGAGCAAGTCTGTTTCCAGTGTGCAGCTGAATTGACAACTCCACTCGTTAAGGCTTTCAAGTATTCTTTGTCTCCCCTTGTGTCGAATCAATAAATTGGGTTTTACTACCCGCGAAGACTGCTGCGATCCCCTATACTTGTGGGTTATCAAGACCGTTTTCTGCGCCGTTGCCGGGGAGCATAGCTTTATTTGGAAGTTCACTTGGATTGATATTGTTCGCTGCAAATTCTCCATCATGGGTAAAACTCGCGATCCTAAAGTCGCCATATTACCATCCACTACAAGAAAAGGTACAACTCCGAGTACCTCTCGCTGCTCTTGATTCACCATCCGTGATTGATAAACTTGTTTCACCACCACATGCTTCACTTGTCGGTACTTCGCTGAATCTGAAAATTCTTATAATATTGATGATGCTTCTGCTGTGCTTGATGATAGTGGTTCGTTGGGATCCTTTCTAGATGCTACAATTGCTAGGTCTAGACAAATTGAAAATGCTGAAACTCCTAATGCTACTACACCTGTTAATTCACCTGAACTTGATTATTCTAGTGATGATCCTGATGAAGATTATGTGGAGCTTAATGATGATTTTATTAATAGATGCAATGCTACTCGCTGATGCAAGCAAAATTAAAAAGTTTCTCACACAATATACTGTTAGACATAAGTTATCTCCTGATCCTAAATTTGCCACATCTCCTATATGCATTAAGGATAAATATTATGATTTTTCTCTTGATCTATCTCATATAGCTATTGTAGAGAAAGCACCCTTTTGTGGTACTGAAAAAGAAAGTGTTGTAGAACACATGATTGAACTTTCTTCTATGAGTAGCTTGTTTTCTGATGATGTCAAGATGCGTACTTATTTTGTCGCTAAAATTTTTCCTTTCTCATTAAAGGATGATGCTAAAACTTGGTATAATAATTTGCCTCCTGGTTCTATTAAAAGTCCAACTGATTTGCGTGATGTTTTCTTTCGAAAATACTTTTCTGCTAGTGTTCAACATGTTGCTTTACAGAAAATTTATAGATTTGACCAGGGAGATGAAGAGAAATTGCCTGAGGCTTGGGCAAGATTTTGTTCTCTTATCGAGCTCGACCTGGACATGATTTAGAAAAGAATGATCTACTTGATATATTTTATAGTGGACTAACCATTGAGTCTAGGGCATATTTGGATAGTTGTGTCTGGTTGTGTTTTCAGAAAAGAACTCCGGACGAAGTCGAAGAATTATTGGCTAAAATAGGCCGGAATCATGATGATTGGACTACGCCTGAACCAATTCCAACGCCAATATCGAAGAAGAGGGGTTTAATTAAATTGAATGATGAAGATATGAGGGAAGCCAAGAAGTCTCTCAAGGAGAAAGGTATTAAATCTGAAGATGTGAAGAATCTACCTCCCATAGAAGATATATGTGAGATAATTCCCCCTTCATCCATGATTGAGGTAAACTCCCTTCAGCGCTTTACTAGGGAAGATATTCCGTATTCAAAACCTCCTGCGCAATGCTTAGATGAGTTTGATAATTATATTGTTAAGCAAGAAAATTTTAATATGAGAGTAGAGAATCATCTAATGGAAAATTCTCAAGCTATTAGCAATTTAGATGATATTGTGGAGAGAACCTCCAATGATGTTAAGATGCTTGTTAAACATTTTCAAATGGTTCAAACTCAAATTGATCAGCTTACTAGAGTGCAGAATGACTTATTAAAAAATAATTCTAAAGAGAAACATGTTTATGAAGTAACAACTAGAGGTGGTGTCTCTACCCAGGATCCTCTATATCCTGAAGGGCATCCCAAAAGAATTGAACAAGATTCTCAACGCATTGAATCTAGTGCTCCTTCTAAGAAAAAGAAGAAGAAACATAAAAATGTTGTAGAATCCTCTGAACCAGTTAATGATCCTAATAGTATTTCTATTTCTGATGCTGAAACTGAAAGTGGTAATGAACATGATAATAATAATGGTAATGATAAGAATGATGTTTCTGATAAAGAAGAAGTTGAAGATGAACATGAAAAGCAAGATAAAAATAAAAAAGTATACTAAAGAAGATTTTATTGCTAAGAAACATGGTAATGAAAGGGAACCTTGGGTGCAAAAGCAAATGCCTTTTCCTGCTAAGAAACTAAAATCAAAGGAAGAAGAACACTATAATAAATTTTGTGATTGGATGAAACCTTTATTCTTGCAAATCCCTTTGACTGATGCTATTAAATTGCCTCCTTATTCAAAGTATATGAAAGATATTGTTACTAACCAAAGGAAAATCCCCAATGAGGAAATTTCCACTATGCTTGCTAATTACTCTTTCAATGGCAAAGTTCCAAAGAAGTTGGGCGACCTAGTGTACCTACTATTCCTTGTTCTATTAAGAATAATTATGTTAAAACTGCTCTATGTGACTTGGGAGCCGGTGTTAGTGTTATGCCTTTTTCTCTTTATAAGAGACTTTACTTAGATAAGTTGATACCTACTCGATATATCTTTGCAAATGGCTGATAAATCTACTCGCTATTCCCGTTGGTATATGTGAGGATGTTCCTGTTCAAGTTACTAATAACTCGCTTGATATTAACCGATTTTGTTGTGTTGGAAATGCCTCGAAGATGATAATATGTCTATTATTCTTGGGAGACCTTTTCTTAACACCGCAGGGGCTGTTATTGATTGCAATAAAGGAAAGGTTACTTTCAATGTTGATGATAGGGAGCATACCGTTTATTTTCCCAAGAGGATTGAGAAAGCGTGTGGAGTTAATACAATTTCTAATGTGAGAACTATCAAAGTGGGAACTATTGATTGTCCAATATATGAGCCTAAAGAAGAATATCAAACTCTTATGATTGGATCCATATCAATACAATTCAAGGTAACATGATTGATTTGAGGTTTATTTCTTCTTATGCTATGTAAAATTTATTTGGTGGCAAGACTTGATCAACCTTGTTAACAAATACTATTTTGTATGCATAGAGGAGGTAAACAAACATCTCTTTTCTTCCTCCACTTCTGTTCTACTTGCCGTAGCACTTTTGTTTTGCAAAGTTCTTTAGTTAATTAGAGATTTCAAAACAATTTCCCAAGCGAATAACTAAACTTTAATACCCGCAAATGTGCATTTTTCAAAGTTCTCTAAAAATTCACAAAAATTACACCGTTGGTCCTATTTTTTCGACGAGTGCACCTGGGAGCACCAGGGGATGACCCGTGGGCACCCTGGGGTGCCACCCCACAAAGCCGGCGCGCCAGCAAGGGGGGCGCGCCACCAGTGTGTGGGCCACCCCTTGCCCCACTTTCATGCATCTCTTCCTCCCACACTCTTCTCTCTCCCGAAAAAGCTCGACACCAAGTTTCCTCTCACTCGTGTTTCTGCTCAAGAACTCGCGATTTCTCGATCTCCTTGCTCAGCCCGCATTTCGTCTCGAAATTTGGCATATTTACTCCTTGGTATGTGACTCCTTTGATTGTCCAATTAGAATTTCATTTGGTTGAGTATATCTTGAATATTTTGTTGCTGTAGATAACATGTTTAGTGAGCTTGCATGCTTGTTCTAAGTGGTAGAAATTAGTTTTGATGCATGTTTAGTACTCTAGCAAGTTCCTATAGTAGTTCCCTTCAATTACATACCTTGAAATCAAATTTTATAATGATTGTTGAAAAATTTCAGAAAATGGAAGGAAGTATGCACCAACTTAACCAAGAAGAGTTGGAGGTACAAAGCAAGTCATGAGAGTCCATCGTGAAGAGGGAGTATACCCCTCTTATTACCCATGCACGGACTTTATGCTGAATGCAGAATCCCGCAAGACGTTCAAACACTAATTTCCAATGCAAAGGATTGGGAGATTTTTGCGTCGGCAGAACCTCACCAATATGCTAAACTAACGGTGCGCTTGTCGCAGGATTTCGAATCTCACCGGTCTCAAACTGACCCCATGGTCCGGTATAAGATTTATAACAAAACTATCGACTTGCCTTTCAAGGATTTTTGCACAAATGACAGAGTGCCGCTGGCTGGGGATCCTCGCGAGAAGACTCGGGAACACCGACGGAGCTCTCAAATCTTTATGCAAGGATTTGTAATGGGAGGAGCTTCTCCAATGATAGTGGTAAGATTAGTAGCATTCAACAGCTTCAGCCATCCGCTACTTTGCCTATTTCATTACAAAGTGCGTTCTCGCGAGAAGGTCCTGGAGGTAAGTTATCCGTCCAAGATTTGGGTTTCTTTAGCCGCCGTTTTGCAACAGGATAGGACTTATAATTTGGGTGCTTTAATAGCTTGTAGACTTGCTACCAACCGGCGCATGAAAGGAGGAATTTGTGGAGGTCTTATCGCCTCTCGCTTACTAGCTATGCATGGTGTAGACCTCACCATTTAGATATTCAGCTTTCTATAGATAAGTTTGTCTCCATGATCGTACACGAATTGATTTCTGGATGCATCTAATCTTGAACAACCTGCATTATAGGATAACTTTGTATAAGAAAAATTGGAGAATAACGAAGAAAATTGAAAAACTAGTGACGCAAGCTCACACTCGCGGAAGTGAACCTTGATGCCGTGGAACGGTGGTAAATAACGTAAAAAAAATGAGTCGAAACGCATACATAGAAAGAGAAAGCCGTCGTGCAAGGAAGATGTGGAGGAGGCCGAGGAGCACCCCCGACACTTCATCCGATGCAAGAAGCTCCTCACATCAACATCATGGGCATGTGGAACTCCACGATATTCTTCCGCACAAAAGCCATCACCACTCCATGTAACATCCACCGCCGGAACTCCCAACCTCGTCAGAACGAACTCCACTGAAGCCAAAAGCCCAAGCTTGGGGGAGGTATACCGACACCACTCATTCTTCGCACATTATGATTGCTGATACTTGTACATACTTGTTTAGTCTCTAGGGGAGTGGTTTTCTAATGAAAAGAGGGAGATGATATTTTGGGGAAGTGCTCGTCCAAAAACAGTATTCTGTGCTGTTGCTCAAAAAAATTCGTACGCGACAGCCAGAACGTTATTTTGAGTTGCCAATTTTTGAGCAGGTCTCCCGGGTTGTTATCTCAACTTTCATTAGTTGAACACTTTTTGAGTCTGAGCAATGGAAGATTTT
>NC_061508.1:212198588-212360663 GCF_022539505.1 Lolium rigidum | reverse complement strand
AAAGAAAATAAATCCACTGAGCCGAAGAAGATAAACCACAAATAACCGAGTATATTTGTGGTAACAAAGTAATGGCGCAGCCCCAGATGTCGGGTAAATTTGTTGTAATGATGCAATGTTGCAGCCCCCGAGTATTCGGGTGTGGCAAAAGTAATAGGCGGAGCTATGTTGTCTATCTCTATGTCTATCTGTTGGCCTTCCTCTATTGGGTGCCCTGGCTAGCTTTATATATGCAACCAGCCTGGGGTTTTACAAGAGTCCTAGTCGACTACTTCTTCGGGTTGCCTTGTTGGGCCTTCTCCATATTAGGCCTTCTCCATATTGGGCCGAGCTAGGTATACTAATAATGGGTACCCGAAGGGTATGCCCATGTCAGTAGCCCCCGAGTTTATAGGGAAGTCGAAGACTTGCGTAGAAACTCCAAGCATAACCATCTCCGAAGTCGAAGAAATACAAGGCGAGGTCCATGTCGTAGATCATGTGTAGCGTAGATGATGTAGACGATTCTTGAAATTATCGTGTGCGCGGCAGCGCTCCCGATGGGAGTAGCCCCCGAGTCTATGGGCAAGTGCTTGCACTTGGGCATAGACTCAAGTTGTACTACTCGATGAAGAACTTAACTATATTTACGGAAGACTTGATGAAATTCATGTGCTCCCGATGGGAGTAGGCTCCACTCGAGTCGTAGAATCCGAGTTGAGTCTACAAACCTGAATTGCCGTAGATGCTCTGTCGAAGTTATCTTTCTATCGGGTGCACGGCCAGCGCTCCCGATGGGAGTAGCCCCGAGGCTACGGCCAAGTGTTTGCACTTGGGTTTAGGCTCAACTTGCTTTTAATCGACACCACAATTTTTCCTCTTTCTTGTATCTTATCGGGAGGGTGAACAATACTCTTGATAAGAGTAGCCCCGAGCCTATGGGCAGGTGCTTGCACCTAGGCATAGGCTCAAGTTGTACTACTCGATAAAGAACTTGACTATATTTACGGGCGCAGCCCCTCCTTTTTATCGACTCCAGGCCGTTGCTATTTTTATTTGACATCCATATCTATATTGTACAGGGATAATGGTAATTGGGGCTAGTTCATCTGACGGATCAGGTACTAGTTAACTGCTCTAGTGGCAATCCACAAAAACCTACTTCAAGATCACGTCCCTGGACATGATCCCGGGATACTGGTGTTAACTCGACAGGTGCCGCTTAAGGTCTTACCATTCTGTCGAGTCCCAGTCATGTTTTATCGGGTACCTAACGCGTTGATACGTCTCCGACGTATCGATAATTTCTTATGTTCCATGCCACATTATTGATGATATCTACATGTTTTATGCACACTTTATGTCATATTCGTGCATTTTCTGGAACTAACCTATTAACAAGATGCCGAAGAGCCGATTCTTTGTTTTCTGCTGTTTTTGGTTTCGAAATCCTAGTAATGAAATATTCTCGGAATTGGACGAAATCAACGCCCAGGGTCCTATTTTGCCACGAAGCTTCCAGAAGACCGAAGGGGAGTCGAAGTGGGGCCACGAGGCGCCGCCACACTAGGGCGGCGCGGCCCAGGCCCTGGCCGCGCCGACCTATGGTGTGGGGCCCTCGTGTGCCCCCCGCGTTGCCCTTCCGCCTACTTAAAGCCTCCGTCGCGAAACCCCCGCACCGAGAGCCACGATACGGAAAACCTTACGGAGACGCCGCCGCCGCCAATCCCATCTCGGGGGATTACGGAGATCTCCTCCGGCACCCTGCCGGAGAGGGGATTCATCTCCCGGAGGACTCTTCACCGCCATGGTCGCCTCCGGAGTGATGAGTGAGTAGTTCACCCCTGGACTATGGGTCCATAGCAGTAGCTAGATGGTTGTCTTCTCCTCATTGTGCTTCATTGTTGGATCTTGTGAGCTGCCTAACATGATCAAGATCATCTATCCGTAATGCTATATGTTGTGTTTGTCGGGATCCGATGGATAGAGAATACTATGTTATGTTAATTATCAAGTTATTACCTATGTGTTGTTTATGATCTTGCATGCTCTCCGTTATTAGTAGAGGCTCTGGCCAAGTTTTTGCTCTTAACTCCAAGAGGGAGTATTTATGCTCGATAGTGGGTTCATGTCTCCGTGAATCTGGGGAGTGACAGAAACCTCTAAGGTTATGGATGTGATGTTGCCACTAGGGATAAAACATTGATGCTATGTCCGAGGATGTAGTTATTGATTACACTACGCGCAATACTTAATGCAATTTTCTGTTGTTAGCAACTTAATACTGGAGGGGGTTCGGACGATAACCTGAAGGTGGACTTTTTAGGCATAGATGCATGCTGGATGGCGGTCTATGTACTTTGTCGTAATGCCCAATTAAATCTCACTATATTTATCATGACATGTATGTGCATTGTTATGCCCTCTCTATTTGTCAATTGCCCGACTGTAATTTGTTCACCCAACATGCTTTTATCTTATGGGAGAGACACCTCTAGTGAACTGTGGACCCCGGTCCATTCTTTTATACTGAATACAAATCTGCTGCAATACTTGTTCTTTACTGTTCTTGCAAACAATCATCTTCCACACAATACGGTTAACCCTTTGTTACAGCAAGCCGGTGAGATTGACAACCTCACTGTTTCGTTGGGGCAAAGTACTTTGGTTGTGTTGTGCGGGTTCCACGTTGGCGCCGGAATCTCCGGTGTTGCGCCGCACTACATCCCGCCGCCATCAACCTTCAACGTGCTTCTTGACTCCTACCGGTTCGATTAAACCTTGGTTTCTTACTGAGGGAAACTTGCCGCTGTGCGCATCACACCTTCCTCTTGGGGTTCCCAACGGACGTGTCAGCTACACGCATCAAGCAAAATTTCTGGCGCCGTTGCCGGGGACCTGAAGAGAAGTTACTCCACAGATATTTCTAACTCCCACGTCAACTCCGCGCCAGCAAGCAAATTTCTGGCGCTGTTGCCGGGGAGATCAAGACACGCTGCAAGGGGAGTCTCCACAATCCAATCTCTTTACTTTGTTTTTGTCTTGCTTTATTTTATTTACTACTTTGTTTGCTGCATTATATCAAAATACAAAAAATTAGTTGCTAGCTTTACTTTATTTACTGTCTTGCACTCTATATCAAAAACACAAAAAAATTAGTTACTTGCATTTACTTTACTTGATTCATCATGTTTCCTTTTAATTTTACTGTAAAAGATATACCTGTGGGACAAGGGTCTATAGTTGGGAGAAATAATATAGAAGAATTTTTCAATCATGTTAGTACCGTTGAAGATTTTGAAGATAGACATTTGGTAGAACTTGCTCATACTTATGAAATTGCTGCTGCTGCTTTAGTTCGCATGTTGGAAACTAAATTTGTTAATCTCAATCCTATAATCCAACACATGTTTCTTACACTCGGTGATATGGAAGAAGGGGAAAAGAAAGATTTTGTTTTAGAAACCCTTCTTAGAGAATTTGGTGGTATAGCTAGAGAGGCTAGAAAGGTCTTTACTAAATATAAGATGCTTGGTTCTTATACCAATTTTGTTAGTATTCTTGAAAAGATGGACATGGAGAGAGTAAGGTACACTAATAATATTAATGATGGTGGGGAGATCAAAGCGCCGATACCATGTAAGCTCCTAGCGATGAATGAAGCGCTAGAAAATAACTATGCTTGGCTTGTTCCTGAAAATTTGTTTGATGAGAGTAGCAAGCCCAAGACTAATGAAAAGGGAGCCGCTGAAACTTATGTATCCAATATACTATGCATGGTTGAGAAAACTCCAAACCCCGCTGAAGATTCATCATCTCTCGATAATACTTGATATACACTTTCGCGCCTAGCTGAAAGGCGTTAAAGAAAAGCGCTTATGGGAGACAACCCATGTTTTTACTACAGTATTTTTGTTTTATATTTGAGTCTTGGAAGTTGTTTACTACTGTAGCAACCTCTCCTTATCTTAGTTTTGTGTTTTGTTGTGCCAAGTAAAGTCTTTGATAGTAAAGTGAATACTAGATTTGGATTACTACACAGAAACAGATTTCTTTGCTGTCACGAATATGGGTCTAATTCTCTGTAGGTAACTCAGAAAATTATGCCAATTTACGTGAGTAATCCTCAGATATGTATGCAACTTTCATTCAATTTGGGCATTTTCATTTGAGCAAGTCTGGTGCCTCGATAAAATCCATCTTTACGGACTGTTCTGTTTTGACAGATTCTGCCTTTTATTTCGCATTGCCTCTTTTGCTATGTTGGATGAATTTCTTTGATCCATTAATGTCCAGTAGCTTTATGCAATGTCCAGAAGTGTTAAGAATGATTGTGTCACCTCTGAACATGTTAATTTTTATTGTGCACTAACCCTCTAATGAGTTGTTTTGAGTTTGGTGTGGAGGAAGTTTTCAAGGATCAAGAGAGGAGTATGATACAATATGATCAAGGAGAGTGAAAGCTCTAAGCTTGGGGATGCCCCGGTGGTTCACCCCTGCATATTCTAAGAAGACTCAAGCGTCTAAGCTTGGGGATGCCCAAGGCATCCCCTTCTTCATCGACAACATTATCAGGTTCCTCCCCTGAAACTATATTTTTATTCGGCCACATCTTATGTGCTTTGCTTGGAGCGTTAGTTTGTTTTTGTTTTTGTTTTGTTTGAATAAAATGGATCCTAGCATTCACTGTATGGGAGAGAGACACGCTCCGCTGTAGCATATGGACAAGTATGTCCTTAGGCTTTACTCATAGTATTCATGGTGAAGTTTCTTCTTCGTTAAATTGTTATATGGTTGGAATTGGAAAATGCTACATGTAGTAATTCTAAAATGTCTTGAATAATTTGATACTTGGCAATTGTTGTGCTCATGTTTAAGCTCTTGCATCATATACTTTGCACCCATTAATGAAGAAACACCTAGAGCTTGCTAATTTGGTTTGCATATTTGGTTTCTCTAGAGTCTAGATAATATCTAGTATTGAGTTTTGAACAACAAGGAAGACGGTGTAGAGTCTTATAATATTTACAATATGTCTTTTATGTGAGTTTTGCTGCACCGTTCATCCTTGTGTTTGTTTCAAATAACCTTGCTAGCCTAAACCTTGTATCGAGAGGGAATACTTCTCATGCATCCAAAATCCTTGAGCCAACCACTATGCCATTTGTGTCCACCATACCTACCTACTACATGGTATTTCTCCGCCATTCCAAAGTAAATTGCTTGAGTGCTACCTTTAAAATTCCATCATTCACCTTTGCAATATATAGCTCATGGGACAAATAGCTTAAAAACTATTGTGGTATTGAATATGTACTTATGCACTTTATCTCTTATTAAGTTGCTTGTTGTGCGATAACCATGTTTACGGGGACGCCATCAACTATTCTTTGTTGAATATCATGTGAGTTGCTATGCATGTCCGTCTTGTCTGAAGTAAGAGAGATCTACCACTTTAATGGTTGGAGCATGCATATTGTTAGAGAAGAACATTGGGCCGCTAACTAAAGCCATGATTCATGGTGGAAGTTTCAGTTTTGGACATATATCCTCAATCTCATATGAGAATAATAATTGTTGCCACATGCTTATGCATTAAAGAGGAGTCCATTATCCGTTGTCCATGTTGTCCCGGTATGGATGTCTAAGTTGAGAATAATCAAAAGCGAGAAATCCAAAATGCGAGCTTTCTCCTTAGACCTTTGTACAGGCGGCATGGAGGTACCCCATTGTGACACTTGGTTAAAACATGGGTATTGCGATGATCCGGTAGTCCAAGCTAATTAGGACAAGGTGCGGGCACTATTAGTATACTATGCATGAGGCTTGCAACTTGTAAGATATAATTTACATAACTCATATGCTTTATTACTACCATTGACAAAATTGTTTCATGTTTTCAAAATAAAAGCTCTAGCACAAATATAGCAATCGATGCTTTCCTCTTTGAAGGACCATTCTTTTTACTTTTATGTTGAGTCAGTTCACCTATCTCTCTCCACCTCAAGAAGCAAACACTTGTGTGAACTGTGCATTGATTCCTACATACTTGCATATTGCACTTGTTATATTACTATATGTTGACAATTATCCATGAGATACACACGTTAGAAGTTGAAATCAACCGCTGAAACTTAATCTTCCTTTGTGTTGCTTCAATACCTTTACTTTGATTTATTGCTTTGTGAGTTAACTCTTATGCAAGACTTATTGATGCTTGTCTTGAAGTACTATTCATGAAAAGTCTTTTCTTTATGATTCACTTGTTTACTCATGTCATTACCATTGTTTTGATCGCTGCATTCATTACATATGTTTAAAAATAGTATGATCAAGGTTATGATGGCATGTCACTTCAGAAATTATCTTTGTTATCGTTTTACACCTGCCGGGACGAGCGGAACTAAGCTTGGGGATGCTGATACGTCTCCGACGTATCGATAATTTCTTATGTTCCATGCCACATTATTGATGATATCTACATGTTTTATGCACACTTTATGTCATATTCGTGCATTTTCCGGAACTAACCTATTAACAAGATGCCGAAGAGCCAGTTGCTGTTTTCTGCTGTTTTTGGTTTCAGAAATCCTAGTAACGAAATATTCTCGGAATTGGACGAAATCAACGCCCAGGGTCCTATTTTGCCACGAAGCTTCCAGAAGACCGAAGGGGAGTCGAAGTGGGGCCACGAGGCGCCGCCACACTAGGGCGGCGCGGCCCAGGCCCTGGCCGCGCCGACCTATGGTGTGGGGCCCTCGTGTGGCCCCCCCGTTGCTCCTTCCGCCTACTTAAAGCCTCCGTCGCGAAACCCCCGGTACCGAGAGCCACGATACGGAAAACCTTACGGAGACGCCGCCGCCGCCAATCCCATCTCGGGGGATTACGGAGATCTCCTCCGGCACCCTGCCGGAGAGGGGAATCATCTCCCGGAGGACTCTTCACCGCCATGGTCGCCTCCGGAGTGATGAGTGAGTAGTTCACCCCTGGACTATGGGTCCATAGCGGTAGCTAGATGGTTGTCTTCTCCTCATTGTGCTTCATTGTTGGATCTTGTGAGCTGCCTAACATGATCAAGATCATCTATCCGTAATGCTATATGTTGTGTTTGTCGGGATCCGATGGATAGAGAATACTATGTTATGTTAATTATCAAGTTATTACCTATGTGTTGTTTATGATCTTGCATGCTCTCCGTTATTAGTAGAGGCTCCGGCCAAGTTTTTGCTCTTAACTCCAAGAGGGAGTATTTATGCTCGATAGTGGGTTCATGTCTCCGTGAATGCAGGGGAGTGACGAAGCCTCTAAGGTTATGGATGTGTTGTTGCCACTAGGGATAAAACATTGATGCTATGTCCGAGGATGTAGTTATTGATTACATTACGCGCAATACTTAATGCAATTGTCTGTTGTTAGCAACTTAATACTGGAGGGGGTTCGGACGATAACCTGAAGGTGGACTTTTTAGGCATAGATGCATGCTGGATGGTGATACGTCTCCGACGTATCGATAATTTCTTATGTTCTATGCCATATTATTGATGATACCTACATGTTTTATGCACACTTTATGTCATATTCGTGCATTTTCTGGAACTAACCTATTAACAAGATGCCGAAGTGCCGGTTCCTGTTTTCTGCTGTTTTTGGTTTCAGAAATCCTAGTAACGAAATATTCTCGGAATTGGACGAAACGAAGACCCGGGGGCCTATTTCGCCACGAACCTTCCGGAAGACCGAAGAGCATACGAAGTGGGGCCACGAGGTGGCCAAACCACAAGGCGGCGCGGCCAAGGGGGGCCCGCGCCGCCACGTGGTGTGGGCCCCTCGTCGGCCCCCGACTGCTGCCCTTCCGCCTACTTAAAGCCTCCGTCGCGAAACCCACGATGCGAAAAACCACGATACGGAAAACCTTCCGGAGACGCCGCCGCCGCCGATCCCATCGCGGGGGATTACGGGAGATCTCCTCCGGCACCACTGCCGGAGAGGGGATTCATCTCCGGAGGACTCTACACCGCCATGGTCGCCTCACGGAGTGATGAGTGAGTAGTTCACCCCTGGACTATGGGTCCATAGCAGTAGCTAGGTGGTTGTCTTCTCCTCATTGTGCTTCATTGTTGGATCTTGTGAGCTGCCTAACATGATCAAGATCATCTATACGTAATACTCTATGTTGTGTTTGTCGGGATCCGATGGATAGAGAATACCATGTTATGTTAATTATCAAGTTATTGCATATGTGTTGTTTATGATCTTGCATGCTCTCCGTTATTAGTAGAGGCTCGGCCAAGTTGATGCTAGTAACTCCAAGAGGGAGTATTTATGCTCGATAGTGGGTTCATGCCGCATTGACACCTGGGACGAGTGACAGAAAGTTCTAAGGTTGTGTTGTGCTTGTTGCCACTAGGGATAAAACATTGATGCTATGTCCGAGGATGTAGTTATTGATTACATTACGCACCATACTTAATGCAATTGTCTGTTGCTTTGCAACTTAATACTGGAAGGGGTTCGGACGATAACCCGAAGGTGGACTTTTTAGGCATAGATGCGGTTGGATGGCGGTCTATGTACTTTGTCGTAATGCCCAATTAAATCTCACTGTACTTATTATGACATGTATGTGCATTGTTATGCCCTCTCTATTTGTCAATTGCCCGACTTGTAATTTGTTCACCCAACATGCTTTTATCTTATGGGAGAGACACCTCTAGTGAGCTTGTGGACCCCGGTCCATTCTTTAATACTTGAAATACAAATCTGTTGCAATACTTGTTTTTACTGTTTTCTCTGCAAACAATCATCTTCCACACAATTCGGTTAATCCTTTGTTACGGCAAGCCGGTGAGATTGACAACCTCATCTGTTTCGTTGGGGCAAAGTACTTTGGTTGTGTTGTGCGGGTTCCACGTTGGCGCCGGAATCTCCGGTGTTGCGCCGCACTACATCCCGCCGCCATCAACCTTCAACGTGCTTCTTGGCTCCTCCTGGTTCGATAAACCTTGGTTTCTTTACGAGGGAAAACTTGCTGCTGTGCGCATCATACCTTCCTCTTGGGGTTGCCCAACGAACGTGTGAAATACACGCCATCAAGCATATTTTACGGCGCCGTTGTCGAGGAGATCAAGACACGCTGCAAGGGGAGTCTCCACTTCTCAATCTCTTTACTTTGTTTTTGTCTTGCTTTATTTTATTTACTACTTTGTTTGCTGCATTATATCAAAACACAAAAAAATTAGTTGCTAGTTTTACTTTATTTACTTGTCTTGTTTGCTATATCAAAAACACAAAAAAAATTAGTTTACTTGCATTTACTTTATCTAGTTTGCTTTATTTACTACTGCTAAAATGGCCAACCCTGAAAATACTAAGTTGTGTGACTTCACTAGCACAAATAATAATGATTTCCTATGCACACCTATTGCTCCACCTGCTACTACAGCAGAATTCTTTGAAATTAAACCTGCTTTCTTGAATTTTGTTATGCGAGAGCAATTTTACGAGTGTTAGTTCGATGATGCTTGCTGCCCATCTCAATAATTTTGTTGAACTATGTGAAATGCAAAAGTATAAAGATGTAGATGGTGACATTATAAAATTAAAATTGTTTCCTTTCTCATTAAGAGGAAGATCTAAAGATTTGTTGCTATCTCTGCCTAAGAATAGTATTGATTCCTGGACTAAATGCAAGGATGCTTTTATTGGTAGATATTATCCCCCTGCTAAAATTATATCTTTGAGGAGTAGCATAATGAATTTTAAACAATTGGATAATGAACATGTTGCTCAAGCTTGGGAAAGAATGAAATCTTTGGTTAAAAATTGCCCAACCCATGGACTGACTACTTGGATGATCATCCAAACCTTCTATGCAGGACTAAATTTTTCTTTGCGGAATTTATTGGATTCAGCTGCTGGAGGTACCTTTATGTCCATCACTCTTGGTGAAGCAACAAAGCTTCTTGATAATATGATGGTTAATTACTCTGAATGGCACACGGAAAGAGCTCCACAAGGTAAGAAGGTAAATTCATGTTGAAGAATCCTCTTCCTTGAATGATAAGGTTGATGCTATTATGTCTATGCTTGCGAATGATAGGACTAATGTTGATCCTAATAATGTTCCGTTAGCTTCATTGGTTGCCCAAGAAGAACATGTTGATGTAAACTTCATTAAAAATAGTAATTTCAACAACAATGCTTATCGGAACAATTCTAGTAATAACTATAGGCCATATCCTTATAATAATGGTAACGGTTATGCTAATTCTTATGGGAATTCTTACAACAATAATAGGAATACACCCCCTGGACTTGAAGCTATGATTAAAGAATTTATTAGTACACAAACTGCTTTTAACAAATCTGTTGAGGAAAAGCTCAATAAAATTGATATTCTTGTTTCTAGAGTTGATAGTCTTGCCTCTGATGTTGATCTTTTGAAATCGAAAGTTATGCCTAATAGGGATATTGAAAATAAAATTGTTACTACAGCAAATGCCATCCAAGTTGGAATTAATGAGAATATAAGATTAATGGCTGAAGCTGCGTGCTAGGTGGGATAGAGAAGAAAATGAAAAACTAGCTAAAGAGAAAAATGTAGCTAAAGTTTGGACTATTACCACCACTAGCAATGCTAATGATTCACATGTTGCTGCACCTCCTACTATCAATGGTAAAATAATTGGTGTTGGCAATGTTTCTACTCCTAGTGCAAAGCGCGCAAAATTACCCGAAACTGCTAAAAGCTAGCTGAAACTGCTTGTGATAAAACTGCTGAAATTTTTTCCAACCTTGGGGATGATAATCCCATTGCTTTAGATTGTAATGATTTAGATTTTGATGATTGCCATATCTCTGAAGTTATAAAGTTCTTACAAAAACTTGCTAAAAGTCCTAATGCTAGCGCTGTAAACTTGGCTTTCTCAAAATATATTACAAATGCTCTCATAAAAGCTAGAGAAGAGAAACTAAAACTTGAAACTTCTATTCCTAGAAAGCTAGAGGATGGTTGGGAGCCCATCATTAAAATGAGAGTCAAAGATTTTGATTGTAATGCTTTATGTGATCTTGGTGCAAGTATTTACGTTATGCCTAAAAAAGTCTATGATATGCTTGACTTGCCACCATTGAAAAACTGTTATCTGGATGTTAATCTCGCTAATAATGCTAAAAAGAAACCTTTGGGGAAAGTTGATAATGTTCATATTATGGTTAACAATAACCTTGTACCCGTTGATTTTGTTGTCTTGGATATTGAATGCAATGCATCTTGCCCCAATATATTGGGAAGACCTTTTCTTCGAACCGTTGGTGCTACTATTGATATGAAGGAAGGTAATATTAAATATCAATTTCCTCTCAAGAAAGGTATGGAACACTTCCCTAGAAAGAGAATGAAGTTACCTTATGATTCTATTATTAGAACAAATTATGATGTTGATGCTTCCTCTTTTGATGTTACTTGAGTTACACTTTCTGCGCCTAGCTGAAAGGCGTTAAAGAAAAGCGCTTATGGGAGACAACTCATGTTTTTACTACAGTATTTTTGTTTTATATTTGAGTCTTGGAAGTTGTTTACTACTGTAGCAACCTCTCCTTATCTTAGTTTTATGTTTTGTTGTGCCAAGTAAAGTCTTTGATAGTAAAGTAAGTACTAGATTTGGATTACTGCGCAGTTCCAGATTTCTTTGCTGTCACGAATCTGGATCTACCTCCCTGTAGGTAGCTCAGAAAATTAAGCCAATTTACGTGCATGATCCTCAGATATGTACGCAACTTTCATTCAATTTGAGCATTTTCATTTGAGCAAGTCTGGTGGCCTAATAAAATCCATCTTTACGGACTGTTCTGTTTTGACAGATTCTGCCTTTTATTTCGCATTGCCTCTTTTGCTATGTTGGATGAATTTCTTTGATCCATTAATGTCCAGTAGCTTTATGCAATGTCCAGAAGTGTTAAGAATGATTGTGTCACCTCTGAACATGTGAATTTTTATTGTGCACTAACCCTCTAATGAGTTGTTTCGAGTTTGGTGTGGAGGAAGTTTTCAAGGATCAAGAGAGGAGTATGATGCAATATGATCAAGGAGAGTGAAAGCTCTAAGCTTGGGGATGCCCCGGTGGTTCACCCCTGCATATTCTAAGAAGACTCAAGCGTCTAAGCTTGGGGATGCCCAAGGCATCCCCTTCTTCATCGACAACATTATCGGGTTCCTCCCCGAAACTATATTTTTATTCCGTCACATCTTATGCACTTTGCTTGGAGCGTCGGTTTGTTTTTGTTTTTTGTTTTGTTTGAATAAAATGGATCCTAGCATTCACTTTATGGGAGAGAGACACGCTCCGCTGTAGCATATGGACAAGTATGTCCTTAGGCTCTACTCATAGTATTCATGGCGAAGTTTCTTCTTCGTTAAATTGTTATATGGTTGGAATTGGAAAATGCTACATGTAGTAACTCTAAAATGTCTTGGATAATTTGATACTTGGCAATTGTTGTGCTCATGTTTAAGCTCTTGCATCATATACTTTGCACCCATTAATGAAGAAACACTTAGAGCTTGCTAATTTGGTTTGCATATTTGGTTTCTCTAGAGTCTAGATAACATCTAGTATTGAGTTTTGAACAACAAGGAAGACGGTGTAGAGTCTTATAATGTTTACAATATGTCTTTTATGTGAGTTTTGCTGCACCGTTCATCCTTGTGTTTGTTTCAAATAACCTTGCTAGCCTAAACCTTGTATCGAGAGGGAATACTTCTCATGCATCCAAAATACTTGAGCCAACCACTATGCCATTTGTGTCCACCATACCTACCTACTACATGGTATTTTCCGCCATTCCAAAGTAAATTGCTTGAGTGCTACCTTTAAAATTCCATCATTCACCTTTGCAATATATAGCTCATGGGACAAATAGCTTAAAAACTATTGTGGTATTGAATATGTACTTATGCACTTTATCTCTTATTAAGTTGCTTGTTGTGCGATAACCATGTTTACGGGGACGCCATCAACTATTCTTTGTTGAATATCATGTGAGTTGCTATGCATGTCCGTCTTGTCCGAAGTAAGAGAGATCTACCACCTTTATGGTTGGAGCATGCATATTGTTAGAGAAGAACATTGGGACGCTAACTAAAGCCATGATTCATGGTGGAAGTTTCGAGTCTTGGACATATATCCTCAATCTCATATGAGAATAATAATTGTTGCCACATGCTTATGCATTAAAGAGGAGTCCATTATCTGTTGTCCATGTTGTCCCGGTATGGATGTCTAAGTTGAGAATAATCAAAAGCGAGAAATCCAAAATGCGAGCTTTCTCCTTAGACCTTTGTACGGGCGGCATGGAGGTACCCCATTGTGACACTTGGTTAAAACATGTGCATTGCAAAGATCCGGTAGTCCAAGCTAATTAGGACAAGGTGCGGGCACTATTAGTATACTATGCATGAGGCTTGCAATTTGTAAGATATAATTTACATAACTCATATGCTTTATTACTACCGTTGACAAAATTGTTTCATGTTTTCAAAATAAAAGCTCTAGCACAAATATAGCAATCGATGCTTTCCTCTTTGAAGGACCATTCTCTTTACTTTTATGTTGAGTCAGTTCACCTATGTCTCTCCACCTCAAGAAGCAAACACTTGTGTGAACTGTGCATTGATTCGTACATACTTGCATATTGTACTTGTTATATTACTATATGTTGACAATTATCCATGAGATATACATGTTACAAGTTGAAAGCAACCGCTGAAACTTAATCTTCCTTTGTGTTGCTTCAATACCTTTACTTTGATTTATTGCTTTATGAGTTAACTCTTATGCAAGACTTATTAATACTTGTCTTGAAGTACTATTCATGAAAAGTCTTTGCTTTATGATTCACTTGTTTACTCATGTCATTACCATTGTTTTTGATCGCTGCATTCACTACATATGTTTACAAATAGTATGATCAAGGTTATGATGGCATGTCACTTCAGAAATTATCTTTGTTATCGTTTTACCCGCTCGGGACGAGCGGAACTAAGCTTGGGGATGCTTGATACGTCTCCAACGTATCGATAATTTCTTATGTTCTATGCCATATTATTGATGATACCTACATGTTTTATGCACACTTTATGTCATATTCGTGCATTTTCCGGAACTAACCTATTAACAAGATGCCGAAGTGCCAGTTCTGTTTTCTGTTGTTTTTGGTTTCGAAATCCTAGTAACGAAATATTCTCGGAATTGGACGAAACGAAGACCCGGGGGCCTATTTCGCCACGAACCTTCCGGAAGACCGAAGAGCATACGAAGTGGGGCCACGAGGTGGCCAAACCACAAGGCGGCGCGGCCAAGGGGGCCGCGCCGCCCTGTGGTGTGGGCCCCTCGTCGGCCCCCGACTCGCCCTTCCGCCTACTTAAAGCCTCCGTCGCGAAACCCACGATGCGAAAAACCACGATACGGAAAACCTTCCGGAGACGCCGCCGCCGCCGATCCCATCTCGGGGGATTCTCGAGATCTCCTCCGGCACCTCGCCGGAGAGGGGATTCATCTCCCCGGAGGACTCTACACCGCCATGGTCGCCTCCGGAGTGATGAGTGAGTAGTTCACCCCTGGACTATGGGTCCATAGCAAAAGCTAGATGGTTGTCTTCTCCTCATTGTGCTTCATTGTTGGATCTTGTGAGCTGCCTAACATGATCAAGATCATCTATCTGTAATACTCTATGTTGTGTTTGTCGGGATCCGATGGATAGAGAATACCATGTTATGTTAATTATCAAGTTATTGCATATGTGTTGTTTATGATCTTGCATGCTCTCCGTTATTAGTAGAGGCTCGACCAAGTTGATGCTAGTAACTCCAAGAGGGAGTATTTATGCTCGATAGTGGGTTCATGCCTGCATTGACACCAGGACGAGTGACGGAAAGTTCTAAGGTTGTGTTGTGCTTGTTGCCACTAGAGATAAAACATTGATGCTATGTCCGAGGATGTAGTTATTGATTACATTACACACCATACTTAATGCAATTGTCTGTTGCTTTGCAACTTAATACTGGAAGGGGTTCGGACGATAACCTGAAGGTGGACTTTTTAGGCATAGATGCAGTTGGATGGCGGTCTATGTACTTTGTCATAATGCCCAATTAAATCTCACTTGTACTTATCATGACATGTATGTGCATTGTTATGCCCTCTCTATTTGTCAATTGCCCGACTGTAATTTGTTCACCCAACATGCTTTTATCTTATGGGAGAGACACCTCTAGTGAACTGTGGACCCCGGTCCATTCTTTAATACTTGAAATACAAATCTGTTGCAATACTTGTTTTTACTTGTTTTCTCTGCAAACAATCATCTTCCACACAATTCGGTTAATCCTTTGTTACAGACAAGCCGGTGAGATTGACAACCTCATCTGTTTCGTTGGGGCAAAGTACTTTGGTTGTGTTGTGCGGGTTCCACGTTGGCGCCGGAATCTCCGGTGTTGCGCCGCACTACATCCCGCCGCCATCAACCTTCAACGTGCTTCTTGGCTCCTCCTGGTTCGATAAACCTTGGTTTCTTTCTGAGGGAAAACTTGCTGCTGTGCGCATCATACCTTCCTCTTGGGGTTGCCCAACGAACGTGTGAAATACACGCCATCAGATGGAGGTCTATGTACTTTGTCGTAATGCCCAATTAAATCTCACTATATTTATCATGACATGTATGTGCATTGTTATGCCCTCTCTATTTGTCAATTGCCCGACTGTAATTTGTTCACCCAACATGCTTTTATCTTATGGGAGAGACACCTCTAGTGAACTGTGGACCCCGGTCCATTCTTTTATACTGAATACAAATCTGCTTGCAATACTTGTTCTTTACTTGTTCTTGCAAACAATCATCTTCCACACAATACGGTTAACCCTTTGTTACAGCAAGCCGGTGAGATTGACAACCTCACTTGTTTCGTTGGGGCAAAATACTTTGGTTGTGTTGTGCAGGTTCCACGTTGGCGCCGGAATCTCCGGTGTTGCGCCGCACTACATCCCGCCGCCATCAACCTTCAACATGCTTCTTGACTCCTACTGGTTCGATTAAACCTTGGTTTCTTACTGAGGGAAACTTGCCGCTGTGCGGATCACACCTTCCTCTTGGGGTTCCCAACGGACGTGTCAGCTACACGCATCACGCGTCCGTTAGGATTTTTCTTCGTATCTGTTGATACGGAAAAAAGTAGCAAACCGACGTCAGAGACGGTGCCACGCCACTCAGAACGGATCCGGGGTCTTACCTTCGCAGAGTTTTGCGGCATTCAGAGATTATTCACGACTTTGGCGCTCTGAGAATATTTTGTCAAGTGCCTTGTTCGGCTGATGCAATGACCCATTTTGCGGGTTCTTCTATTTTTCTCTCGGGCTTGATGAGACAGCCGAATATATTGGTTATTCTATATTGTCGGGTACATCACCGATGCTCTTGCTCGGAACAATATGACGAGTCAATGGATCCGAAGATTTGTCCACCCTTTTTTTTTGGCACCCAATAATTATTTATTGGGTGCCAAAAAAAAGGGTGGACAAATCTTCGGGTCCATTGACTCGTCATATGGAGAAGGCCCAACAAGGCAACCCAAAGAAGTAGTCGACTAGGACTCTTGTAAAACCCTAGGCTGGTTGCATATATAAAGCTAGCCAGGGCACCCGATACAACAGATAGACAGAATATAGACAACATAGCTCCGCCTGCGGCGGCACCCTGTAAACACATCTATGATCATATACTAGATTGTTAGCAGCACGTAGGGATCCTCCACCGAGGGGACCCGAAGCTGGGTACGTCGTGTGCCTAATCTCGTCCCCGGAATCTCCATCGTCGCTCTCTCCCGAAACCCAAGTCTACAATACGTAGGCATTGGCGAGGTGATCCCTCGTCAATTGGCGCCGTCTGTGGGGAAAGCGGCGTTTGGATTTTGTGATCCGGGCGGGATCTCTCTTCATCGACAACGTCTACATCACATCTAATCGGCACTATCATCATCAACAACGGCGGCTACTTCATGAAGGCTCAGGCTAAAACTGTATGTGCGTGGTGGCGCGCAACATGAATCAACGATGGCAGCTAGATCGCATCTGGTCGAGTTATCTTCATCAGCAAACCTCAACTGGCGGCAATCCTTCGCCATGCTTGGTCCCGTGGGATCGAATCCGTGAAAGTACCAAATTTTCGTCGACACCGTGTACATTGCCTCGATATCCGTTCGGCAGATTCACGGCCGACCAAGTCACCCATATCACAGCATCGCTTGGCAGCTTCCGTCCGCGTGCGGGACTTTTCCATGGCATAGACAGAGTACTCGTGGCTACACAAACAAATTCATGCAGATCGGATCATGGTTGCAGCACTCGACATACTAAAGCATCAATCCACGACAGCTCAAGTTCCAAGAAAAGCAAAAAGCGGTCAGCACTTAGTTTGGCTCTAGGTACCGTGCGATCAGGTAAGGACAAGCAACCAGATGTGCTTACAATTTCCACGAAGGAGAAAACATCAAGGAAACAGAAAGTCGCGAGGAAGAGCACAACGATTTTGCTTTCCTCAATTACTACTTCATGCCGATAAACTCATCACGGACTCATCCCGTTCGGACATACCGTCACGACTTCATCATCCGACTTCAGGTGCTATATTTCTAATTAATTACTATCCGTAAATTTTATTTGGCCAAATATTTTTCGGTTTGTGCTGTTATTTGCGCGCAGATTTCCGCGCTCCAATAGAACTTCAGATCGGAACAAGCTCCGATTACTTCGCCGTGTACAGTCACATGCTCGGGGGCTCGCCGACCGCGAACTCGACAGCGCGCACCAGCTTCGCTCGCCGAAAACCCGACGACGCGCACTCGCCTGGCCCGGGGGCTCGCTCGCCGCGAACTCGACTATTTTCTCCTCCATGCCGACTACTTTCACCGTGTCGAATATTTTTGGCTGAACGTCGCACGGCTCCACTGCATCGGCCGCGCCCGCTTCATCGACTCGGTCTGCCGGACGACCTACTTCCACGTTCACTCCGCCACATCCAATAATAAACTCAGTGGAATTATTTTCTTCGACTTAGTGGATTTATCTTCTTCGGCTCAGTGGATTTATTCTCTCTGGATTACTGGATTGGTTTTCTTTGGGTTATTATTGGTTCACTTATACAATATTACCCGACGCGTGTCCGGGTCAATGGATTCATCTTCTATGGTTATTACTGGAACTATTTTCTCCGGCTCAATGGATTCATCCTCTATGATATCAACGGATTCATCTTTTATGGTTATTACTGGATTCTTCGGGTCAATGGATTCATCCTCTATAATATCAGCGGATTCATATGGCGTAATATCCAATGTGGATTCATCTCAAATACTTCATCTCGGATTCATCTCCAGTACTTCATCTTTAAGGAAGTAATCTTCAATGGTTTATTCTTCAAACGATTTCATCTCCAATGGCGTAAATTTTCAGTGGATCCATATTATATTATTGTCAATGGTTTCATCTTAAATGGCTTCACCAAATATGATGCCGCGACTCCATCAACTTATTTTGACGTCACGCCTAACGCTCGGGGGCTCGACAACAATTTCGCCTCGGGTCACGACTGCGACACAACAATCATGACATCAGCAACGCTCGGGGGCTCGGCTATTTCTTCATCAACAATTTCGCGGCATCCACTTTTGCTATTTGGTGGTTTCTACTTTGGCTAGATTTCTTATCTACCCTCGAAGACTTCATCATGCATCGACTTCGTCGTGTCCAAAAAGCTAAGTGTTCTTTTATTTTGCACAAAGTTGATTATCATTTACTTTCGTCGCACCCGACGGTTGGGGGCTGCGCGGCATATATTCACTTTACATATCATCAAATCTGAGCATCTGACACCGCATGTGAAAAAGAGAGTCAAGGGAAAGATAGAAAAAGTTTGTTTATTTGTGCAGGAGAAAGCAAAATTCAAAGTATATAAGAGAGAACCCGACGAAATTGTCTACACGGAGAACTCGACGAAATTGTCTTCAAGAAAGAACAGGTCCCGAAAAATTATCTTCAAGGAGGTCCCGAAAAATTATCTTCAAGGAGGTCCCGAAAAATTATCTTCAAGGAGGTCCCGAAGAATTATCTTCAAGGAGGTCCCGAAGAATTATCTTCAAGGAGGTCCCGAAAAATTATCTTCAAGGAGGTCTCGAAGAATTATCTTCAAAGAGGACCCGAAGAAATTTTCTTCAAGGAGGAACTCGGCAAAATTTTCATCAAGGAGGAACCAAAAAAAAAAGAGAGAGAGAGATGGACAAATCTTCGGGTCCATTGACTCGTCATATTCTTCCGAGCAAGAGCATCGGTGATGAACCCAACAATATAGAAGAATCCAATATATTCGGCTGTCTCATCATGCCCGGAAAAATATAGAAGAACCCGCAAAATGGGTCATTACATTAGCCGAACAAGGCACTTGACAAAATATTCTCAGAGCGCCAAAGTCGCGAATAATCTCTGAATGCCGCAAAACTCTGCGAAGGTAAGACCCCGGGTCCGTCCTGAGCGGCGTGGCACCGTCTCTGACGTCGGTTTGCTACTTTTTTCCGTATCAACAGATACGAAGAAAAATCCTAACGGACGCGTTAATTAGGTACCCGATAAAACATGACTGGGACTCGACATAATGGTAAGACCTTAAGCGGCACCTGTCGAGTTAACACCAGTATCCCGGGATCATGTCCAGGGACGTGATCTTGAAGTAGGTTTTTGCGGATTGCCACTAGAGCAGTTAACTAGTACCTGATCCGTCAGATGAACTAGCCCCAATTACCATTATCCCTGTACAATATAGATATGGATGTCAAATAAAAATAGCAACGGCCTAGAGTCGATAAAAAGAGGGGCTGCACCCAGAAATATAGTCAAGTTCTTTATCGAGTAGTACAACTTGAGCCTATGCCTAGATGCAAGAACCTGCCCATAGGCTCGGGGGCTACTCTTATCGAGAGTATTGTTCACCCTCCCGATAAGATACAAGAAAGAGGAACAATTGTGGTGTCGATTAAAAGCAAGTTGAGCCTACACCCAAGTGCAAACACTTGGCTGTAGCCTCGGGGGCTACTCCCATCGGGAGCGCTGGTCACGCACCCGATAGAAAGATAACTTCGACAGCATCTACGGCAATTAAGGTTTGTAGACTCAACTCGATTCTACGACTCGAGTGGAGCCTACTCCCATCGAGAGCACATGGATTTCATCAGGTCTTCCAGAAATATAGTTAAGTTCTTCATCGAGTAGTACAACTTGAGTCTATGCCTAAGTGCAAGCACTTGCCCATAGACTCGGGGGCTACTCCCATCGGGAGCGCTGCCGCGCACCCGATAATTTCAAGAATCGTCGACATCATCTACGCTACACATGATCTACGACATGGACCTCGCCTTGTATTTCTTCGACTTCGGAGATGGTTATGCTTGGAGTTTCTACTCAAGTCTTCGACTTCCCTATAAACTCGGGGGCTACTGACATGGGCATACCCTTCGGGTACCCATTATTAGTATACCTGGCTCGGCCCAATATGGAGGAGACCCAATATGGAGAAGGCCCAACAAGGCAACCCGAAGAAGTAGTCAATTAGGACTCTTGTAAAACCCTAGGCTGGTTGCATATATAAAGCTAGCCAGGGCACCCGATACAACAGATAGACAGAATATAGACAACATAGCTCCGCCTCGCGGCGCACCCGTAAACACATCTATGATCATATACTAGATTGCTAGCAGCACGTAGGGATCCTCCACCGAGGGGACCCGAAGCTGGGTACGTCGTGTGCCTAATCTCGTCCCCGGAATCTCCATCGTCGCTCTCTCCCGAAACCCAAGTCTACAATACGTAGGCATTGGCGAGGTGATCCCTCGTCACTGTCACCTTTACACACGTGGGACAAGGAGTCTCCGGAGATCACATAAGTAAAACCCACTTGACTAGCACAATGACATCTAGATTACAAGTATCATCATATGAATCTCAATCATGTAAGGCAGCTCATGAGATTATTGTATTGAAGCACATAGGAGAGAGATTAACCACATAGCTACCGGTACAGCCCCGAGCCTCGATGGAGAACTACTCCCTCCTCACGGGAGACAGCAGCGTTGATGGAGATGGCGGTGGTGTCGATGGAGGAGCCTTCCGGGGGCACTTCCCCATCCCGGCGGCGTGCCGGAACAGAGACTCATGTCCCCCAGATCTTGGCTTCGCGATGGCGGCAGCTCTGGAAGGTTTCTCGTACCGTGTCTTTTTCGTCTCGAAGTTTTAGGTCAGGGACCTTTTTATAGGCGAAGAGGCGGAGTCGGAGAGGCGACGAGGCGGTGACACACTAGGGGGGCGCCCCCCCTAGGCCGCGCCACCCTGTCATCTGGGGGCCCAGTGGCCCCCTCTGGCGACTCTCGGGTGTTCTGGAAGGTTCGTGGAAAAATAGGATGCTGGGCCTTGATTTCGTCCGATTCCGAGAATATTTCCTTACTAGGATTTCTGAAACCAAAAACAGCAGAAAACAGGAACTGGCACTTCGGCATCTTGTTAATAGGTTAGTTCCGGAAAATGCACGAATATGACATAAAGTGTGCATAAAACATGTAGGTATGATCAGTAATATGGCATAGAACATAAGAAATTATCGATACGTCGGAGACGTATCAAGCATCCCCAAGCTTAGTTCTGCTCGTCCCGAGCAGGTAAAACGATAACAAAGATAATTTCTGGAGTGACATGCCATCATAACCTTGATCATACTATTTGTAAACATATGTAGTGAATGCAGCGATCAAAACAATGGTAATGACATGAGTAAACAAATGAATCATAAAGCAAAGACTTTTCATGAATAGTACTTTCAAGACAAGCATCAATAAGTCTTGCATAAGAGTTAACTCATAAAGCAATAAATCAAAGTAAAGGTATTGAAGCAACACAAAGGAAGATTAAGTTTCAGTGGTTGCTTTCAACTTATAACATGTATATCTCATGGATAATTGTCAATATAGAGTAATATAACAAGTGCAATATGCAAGTATGTAGGAATCAATGCACAGTTCACACAAGTGTTTGCTTCTTGAGGTGGAGAGAGATAGGTGAACTGACTCAACATAAAAGTAAAAGAATGGTCCTTCAAAGAGGAAAGCATCGATTGCTATATTTGTGCTAGAGCTTTGGTTTTGAAAACATGAAACAATTTTGTCAACGGTAGTAATAAAGCATATGTATCATGTAAATTATATCTTACAAGTTGCAAGCCTCATGCATAGTATACTAATAGTGCCCGCACCTTGTCCTAATTAGCTTGGACTACCGAGATCATCGCAATACACATGTTTTAACCAAGTGTCACAAAGGGGTACTTCCATGCCGCCCGTACAAAGGTCTAAGGAGAAAGCTCGCATTTTGGATTTCTCGCTTTTGATTATTCTCAACTTAGACATCCATACCGGGACAACATGGACAACAGATAATGGACTCCTCTTTAATGCATAAGCATGTAGCAACAATTAGTGTTCTCATATGAGATTGAGGATATATGTCCAAAGCTGAAACTTCCACCATGATTCATGGCTTTAGTTAGCGGCCCAATGTTCTTCTCTAACAATATGCATGCTCTAACCATTAAAGTGGTAGATCTCCCTTACTTCGGACAAGACGGACATGCATAGCAACTCACATGATATTCAACAAAGAGTAGTTGATGGCGTCCCCGAAACATGGTTATCGCACAACAAGCAACTTAATAAGAGATAAAGTGCATAAGTACATATTCAATACCACAATAGTTTTTAAGCTATTTGTCCCATGAGCTATATATTGCAAAGGCGAATGATGGAAATTTTAAAGGTAGCACTCAAGCAATTTACTTTGGAATGGCGGAGAAATACCATGTAGTAGGTAGGTATGGTGGACACAAATGGCGTAGTGGTTGGCTCAAGGATTTTGGATGCATGAGAAGTATTCCCTCTCGATACAAGGTTTAGGCTAGCAAGGTTATTTGAAACAAACACAAGGATGAACCGGTGCAGCAAAACTCACATAAAATACATATTGTAAACATTATAAGACTCTACACCGTCTTCCTTGTTGTTCAAAACTCAATACTAGAAATTATCTAGACTTTCGAGAGACCAAATATGCAAACCAAATTTAGCAAGCTCTAGGTGTTTCTTCATTAATAGGTGCAAAGTATATGATGCAAGAGCTTAAACATGAGCACAACAATTTCCAAGTATCAAATTATTCAAGACATTTTACCAATTACTACATGTAGCATTTTCCGTTTCCAACCATATAACAATTAACGAAGCAGTTTCAACCTTCGTCATGAAAAAATAAAAGCTAAGAACACATGTGTTCATATGAACCAGCGGAGCGTGTCTCTCCCCCACACAAGCATTTATTCAAACAAAAACAAAAATAAAAGCACACAGACGCTCCAAGTAAAGTACATAAAATGTGGCCGAATAAAAATATAGTTTCAAGAGAAGGAACCTGATAATTTGTCGTTGAAGAAGGGGATGCCTTGGGCATCCCCAAGCTTAGATGCTTGAGTCTTCTTGAAATATGCAGGGGTGAACCACCGGGGCATCCCCAAGCTTAGAGCTTTCACTCTCCTTGATCATATTGCATCATTTCCCTCTCTTGATCCTTGAAAACTTCCTCCACACCAAACTCGAAACAACTCATTAGAGGGTTAGTGTACAATAAAAATTAACATGTAGGTGACATAATCATTCTTAACACTTCTGGACATTGCATAAAGCTACTGGACATTAATGGATCAAAGAAACTCATCCAACATAGCAAAAGATGCAATGCGAAATAAAAGGCAGAATCTGTCAAAACAGAACAGTCCGTAAAGATGGATTTTATTGAGGCACCAGACTTGCTCAAATGAAAATGCCCAAATTGAATGAAAGTTGCGTACATATCTGAGGATCACGCACGTAAATTGGCATATTTTTCTGAGCTACCTACGGAGAGGCAGGTCGAAATTCGTGACAGCAAAGAAATCTGTTACTGCGCAGCAATCCAAATCTAGTATGAACCTTACTATCAAAGACTTTACTTGGCACAACAATGCAACAAAATTAAGATAAGGAGAGGTTGCTACAGTAGTAACAACTTCCAAGACTCAAATACAAAATAAAAGTATTGTAGCAAAATAAACACATGGGTTGTCTCCCAAGAAGTTCTTTCTTTATAGCCATTAAGATGGGCTTAGCAGTTTTAATGATGCACTCGCAAGAGATAGTATTTGAAGCAAAAGAGAGCATCAAGAGGCAAATTCAAAACAAATTTAAGTCTAACATGCTTCCTATGCATAGAAATCTTGTAAATAAACAAGTTCATGAAGAGCAAAGTAACAAGCATAGGAAGATAGAACAAGTGTAGCTTCAAAAATTTCAGCACATAGAGAGGCATTTTAGTAACATGAAAATTTCTACAACCATATTTTCCTCTCTCATAATAACTTTCAGTAGCAACATAAGCAAACTCAACAATATAACTATCACATAAAGCATTCGTATCATGAGTCTCATGCATAAAATTATTACTCTCCACATAAGCATAATCAGTTTTATTAGTAATAGTGGGAGCAAATTCAACAAAGTAGCTATCATTATTATTCTCATGATCAAATATAGGAGGCATATTGTAATCATAATCAAATTTATCCTCCATAACAGGCGGTACTAAAAGACTACTATCATTATAATCATCATAAATAGGAGGCAAAGTATCATCAAAGTAAATTTTCTCCTCAATGCTTGGGGGACTAAAAATACCATGCTCATCAAAGCCAGCTTCCCCAAGCTTAGAACTTTCTATATCATTAGCAACAATGGTATTCAAAGTGTTCATACTAATATGTTCCATGGGTTTTTTAATTTTCGCATCAAACCATCCATGTCTTAAATCAGGAAATAGAATAAGAAGCTCATTGTTGTCCATTATGCCAAACTAGTGTAAACAAGAAACAAAAAGATGCAATTGCAGGATCTAAAGGAAATAGCTTCGAGCACACACACAACGGCGCCAGAAAAGTGCTTTACCTGGGACCGGAGTATGAGTGCCTTTTACCTTTCCTCCCCGGCAACGGCGCCGTGAAAATAGCTTGATGTCTACGGGTGCTTCTATTCTTGTAGACGAGTGTTGGGCCTCCAAGAGCGAGAGGTTTGTAGAACAGCAGCAAGTTTCCCTTAAGTGGATCACCCAAGGTTTATCGAACTCGGGGAGGAAGAGGTCAAAGATATCCCTCTCATGCAACCCTGCAACCACAAAGCAAGAAGTCTCTTGTGTCCCCAACACACCTAATAGGTGCACTAGTTCGGCGAAGAGATAGTGAAATACAAGTGGTATGAATGAATATGAGTAGTAGTATCGGCGCCAGAAAAGTGCTTGCTGGCGTGCAATTGATGGTAGTAATATTGCAGGAAGTACGGATGCGGTAGAACAATAAACAAGCGGCGATAGCGATATTTAGGAACAAGGCCTAGGGATCATACTTTCACTAGTGGACACTCTCAACATTGATCACATAACAAAATAAATAGATAGATGCTAGACTCTACACCCTCTTGTTGGATGATGAACACCACTAACTGTGTAGGATTACACGAACCCTCAATGCCGGAGTTAACAAGCTCCACAATATTCAATGTTCATGTTTAAATAACCTTAGAGTGCATGACAGATCAGCATAACCAAACCAAGTACTAACATAGCATGCACACTGTCACCTTCACACTACGAAAGGAGGAATAGATCACATCAATACCATCATAGCAATAGTTAACTTCATAATCTACAAGAGATCACAATCATAGCCTACGCCAAGTACTACACGATGCACACACTCGTCACCATTACACCGTGCGGGAGGAATAAACTACTTTAATAACATCACTAGAGTAGCACACGGATAAATTGTGATACAAAACACATTGCAATCATAAAGAGATATAAATAAGCACTTCACTATGCCATTCATAACGGTGAATAAGTATTCTGTGAAATATAGCCTAAGAGACCCACATGGTGCACACACTTGTCACCTTTACACACGTGGGACAAGGAGTCTCCGGAGATCACATAAGTAAAACCCACTTGACTAGCACAATGACATCTAGATTACAAGTATCATCATATGAATCTCAATCATGTAAGGCAGCTCATGAGATTATTGTATTGAAGCACATAGGAGAGAGATTAACCACATAGCTACCGGTACAGCCCCGAGCCTCGATGGAGAACTACTCCCTCCTCATGGGAGACGAGCAGCGTTGATGGAGATGGCGGTGGTGTCGATGGAGAAGCCTTCCGGGGGCACTTCCCCGTCCCGGCGGCGTGCCGGAACAGAGACTCCTATCCCCCGGATCTTGGCTTCGCGATGGCGGCGGCTCTGGAAGGTTTCTCGTACCGTGGCTTTTTCGTCTCGAAGTTTTAGGTCAGGGACCTTTTTATAGGCGAAGAGGCGGAGTCGGAGAGGCGACGAGGCGGTGGCACACTAGGGGGGCGCCCCCTAGGCCGCGCCGCCCTGTCATCTGGGGGCCCGGTGGCCCCCTCCGGTGACTCTCGGGTGTTCGGAAGCTTCGTGGAAAAATAGGATGCTTGGGCCTTGATTTCGTTTGATTCCGAGAATATTTCCTTACTAGGATTTCGGAACCAAAAACAGCAGAAAACGAGAACCGGCCCTTCGGCATCTCGTCAATAGGTTAGTTCCGGAAAACGCATAAATATGACATAAAGTATGCATAAAACATGTAGATATCATCAATAATGTGGCATGGAACATAAGAAATTATCGATACGTCGGAGACGTATCAGGAACTCATCCCTCATCTTCTTGATAAGACCCGTGGGCACGTGGTACTTGCTAAACTTGAGCTTGAAGTCTGCCCAAGTCATGAATTGACCTGTGTTCATGGCACGGGTGCTAGTCCACCAGGCTCGGGCTGGTCCGGCAAGGTAGTGGGTTGCGAACAAAACCTTCTCGTTGGCTTCTACTCTGGCTACTTCCAAGTTGTTCTCCATAGTCTGGAGCCAGTCGTCGGCGTCGAGGGGTTCTTCGGTCTTGCTAAACACCGGAGGGTTGGTGTTCTGGAAGTTCTTGAGCTTTGATCCGGGGTGATCATGATTCCCATGGCCTTGGTTGGCAAGGTTTTGCAGTGCTGTGATGTTGGCTTGCCGTTCAGCTCTGTCAGTCTCCCTGTCGGCCATCAGGGTCTGCAGCAGTTGCATCATGGCATCGTTGTTGTTGCGATTGGAGGGGCCATCTGAACATAGAGAAGATCATGAGATAAGGGGGAAATTTCTATGGTTTATTTTGAGTAAGTTCAAAACTTTAAAACTTGAATGCTTTTGATGGCAAACACAAACATTCATTCATTCATTCAACATCACACCTTACAAACTAACACTTCCCATGGTTTTAAGAACCATTTCTCATGCTACGATACAAGGGATGGGATACAACTCACACCTACATAAGTGATCAAGTGCAACTACTCCTCATCATCAACATCGATCGGGATGAAGTCGTCGGGTCCTGCCTCCAGGAACTCGTAGTCCTCCTCCTCGGTGAACTCGTCCTCCTCAAAGTCGTCGTCGTCGCTCAGGAAGGCTCCTCCTCCCTGAAGGTCGAAACCTCCATCATCCTCCTCCATCTCTCTCAGCTGGTCCTCCTGAGCCTTGACAGTGGCCTCCAAAGATGCTATCTTGGCGCGAAGGCGCACGATGGTAGCGTCCTTCTTGGCACGCTGCAGGCGGAGTGTCTTGCGGTCCTTGGAAAGCATCTTGATTGCATCGGTATGAGTTGCCAGTGCAAGGCGAGTCTGGTTGGCGTAGGCGCGGGCGTTGTCCAGATCCTGCTGAGTGTGGTACAGCATGAAATCCAGATGCTCAGCATGGTGCCTCAACTCAGGGTGAGGCTGCAGCTCCATGGGTACTCCGGCTGCATCGCGCCTCACAAGGTGGGCATAGCGAGACACTAAGAGAGCCACCGCGTTCTGCCCGCACAGACGGGCGAGTGCTTCCTGAAGAGCACGTACCAGTCCGTCCAGCCAGTTTCTCTCCCTGCAGGAGAAGAGGATCCTCTCAGAAGTAGGAGGCTCCATTTTTCCCCTCAAGTCAGCGGTGATGATCCACTGCAGCTCCCCTCCGGGCTGGTCGTTCACCTCGATTCCATGGAACTCGGGGTGAGGGCGTCCAAGAAAGTCCGAGACGGCGTCGAGGTCGTGCTCGAAGATCAGACTCCCGCCATTCCCAAGCTGGTAAAACTTGGTGTTGATGGATTCATTCGGCTCCATCTGAAAGCGAAATGGATAAGTAAGTTAGAGAGTGAACAAGTGTGTCAAATTTTAAGTAGATTCAAATAAGAAAGAGCATGATTCATCAATTTTTGAAAAGATCTCAAAGACAAGAGTGTGTGTAGATTTTCATAAATATTCTTTTCTTTTGATTTCAAAGTTTAAGTTTTTCTGAACGTCCATTCTAACTAGGGTCTTCTAAGGTCAAACAATGGCTCTGATACCAATTTGTCAACACCCGGATTTTTAAGTCCAGATGCCTATTATGTCATCCATCGCAATCCCAGGAATATTGTTGTTGCGAGGCATAATAGTCGAATATCATAGTCATCATTCATTACAAACCATATTGTCTTACAACTTTAGATCACATGATCCATATTACACAAATAGTTGATCTATTGATCAACGAACAAACACAAGTTCATAGCGGAAACGTAAATAGAAATGGACTTTCTAGTCCACAGGCCAACGCTTGACGTCGGAAGACTCCTAGTTGTCGTAGGCGTCCTGCTGGTCATCTCCTTGGTAGTTCTGTTCATCTTCATACTCTGGCCATTTGAATAGCCAGGGACACAGCCGTGAGTACTTTAAGTACTCGCAAACTAATACTAGTGTTAGTGTTATCAATTCTAGTAAGGGGGTGCTAAGCTCTAGTTTAATTTGCATAAAGCCAATTTTAGTTCACAAGTATTTGAGAGAAGACTTATTCATGTGCTAACTAACTCAAGTGGGAACATTAGTGTCATTCCCACAACTCAGTTGTGATTCAAAAACAAGTCACCATTCACCATTCACTTCACCAACATTTTCAAGAATCTGACACCGGAAACTGTATGGCCTTTCCAACCATCCGTAACCGTGGACACGGCTATTCGAATAGGTTTACACTCTGCAAAGGTTGCACACTTGTGCCACAACATTTAATTTCATCCGTCGGGATAACCCCGAATCATCGTAACACAGTACGCGGATCATCAACCATAACCTTTCACTTACAAACCCTAGTATAGGCACCTCTCCCCATGAGCTTGGCCTCCCAGTGAAGACCAACTTTCAACCTGGGAACTGCACAGGGCTTGGCCGTACAATTCACCTCAATTCACATCATTTCTCAACAATGGAGGCAGCCTCGGCATAACCCCTATGATGTGTGTTCGGAGGGAACCCATACTAAGACGTATAAATTTCCAGTTAAGCCCTACCCATAATCAGGTATTGTGGGGGTACTCAAAAATTGGAAAGGTATCGCATCCAAACCAATATCAGTTTTAAATCAAAAATCACCATCTTCTCCAAGTCATATTCACCTTCAAAAATCATTCAATGGAATGACTCATCATTCCAAGGTTTCAATTTCAGTTCAAGTCACATGTTCCCATCTAGAGTAGTCAAGTTTTAGTATTAGCACTAGCACTAATCATGAGGGGTGCTATCTTGCTTGGCCATCTTTGAGACTAACTTTACTACTCTAGTAACCTTCTTAACTTAGACCAAAGTTAACTATAAAGGTAACTTATTCATAAAACAAGTAAAAACTTGTAAGGTAAAACTTGGGATAGGATTGTTGTAAGTAAGGTATAACTAATGGTGCCTTGCCCCAAAGGGGCTTTGCACTTTGCAAGAATATTAGCTTACCTTGGTAGTTCTCAAAGTTCTCCTCTTCCTCCTCTTGGTAGCAACCTTCCTCTTCCTGGTATTCTCCGGTGCTAGCGTCTAAATTCGAATACGAGGTATAATCACTCAACAAGTTGAAGAGTTATACTAAGCACCACATTACTTCACACAAACTATTCTAAGCACACACATAACACAATTAGGTGCATTGGTTTTCTTTCCTTAGGAAAAATAGTTTCCTCTCATTACATATGTAAATGATAGTTTCCATTTAGTTCTTGAGGAATAATTTCCTCTCATTGAATCTTCTTGAGATTTAACTTCCTCAAACAATTATGCATGAAATCATGTTGACCTAAGTCAACCATTCATCATCATCATTTGGGAAAATGATTTATATGAGGTAGAATACCTCATACAATTTAACAAGGCTAATTATGATTTAATATCACCAAATATTTCATGTGAGAGTAAATTGACCAGGGTCTAAACCTCATATGAAAATACTTGGGACAAGATTTAAATGAAGTACAACACTTCATAAAGTTTGCATAATAGTTTTGGACAATATCACTTAACTAAACTAGTCATATAGTCCTTTACTTAAACTAGGCCATGATCACTCAAAGTGACCACACCATCTTTTTGCAGAAACAATCAGTGTAAGTGAAATGTGAGCTATTAGAGTTGAAATCAACTCAATATCATTTTTGGTTGATTTTTAAGATTTATTTGAATGTGCCAAAGTCCCTGACTTGTCCTTTTTGTCACATTATTTCTACACAGAATCTCACGGTGAGACCAATGTATTTTTGTAGAAATTTTCATTATCTTTCCAACCATATGAAGTTTGCTAAATTTGGCCAAGCCAAACAGATTCTATGGAATTTCAAACACAGAGCCAGTATTGAATTTGAATTAAACAGAAAAAATCGAATTTGAAATAAAAGGGCCGGCGGGAAACTAGTTGGGCCGAAATGGTTTAAATGGACAGAGTCCAGCCCACCACGCGTCCACGCATGCGTGGGCTATCTGACGGTAGGCTCCACCAGTCAGCGGCTCAGCCAACCCGAAGCGGTACAAGCGACGTGGCGCGTTGGATTAGAAGCAAATCCAACGGCCGAGGGTCATCGTCATCGCCGGCGAGAGAAGCTCACTGGCGCGGCAAGGCTAGGGGGTCGGAGCGCTCACCGAGGCTCCAGCAAGGGTGGGCAGTATGCTCGATGACGATGTCGACGACGGCGAAGCTCCTGGTACCGGCGGCAGCCCCGGGGACGGCTCCAATCGACGGCGAGCTTCCGCGGTGGTGTGCGGCAGTGATGCTTCGATTGGGTGGCGATAGTGGCTAACCGGAGCAGTGAGGTGGTCGAGGAGCTCGAGGGAGAAGAGGGAAGGCTACTGGTGTGCTCAGATCGTCGAAGGGGGATCTCCTTTTATAGGCGCGCGAGTGCCCGTGGTGCTGCGGCGAAGTCGACATGGGCGCGGCGTCTCCGGCGGTCTAGCGAGCTAGGCGAGGGCGCGGCGGTGTTCATGACGTCACGGTGGTCCTCTGGGTGGCGACAGGTAGGGTAGGCGGTGCCTAACGCGGTCGCATTGCTTCCGTGTCTGTCGGTGGCCGCGACGGGGTTTCGTCTTCATCTCCGGCGGCGGCGGGCGCGGGTCTGTGTCGAGCGAGTGTCTGGCGGCGTCGCAGTGTCACGGTGAAGCTCATCGTGCAGAGAGGGGGGCCAGGGCGTGCTCGAGGTGGTGGCGCGGCGCGTGTCCAGTGGTGCCCGTGGCGTGCGCACGTGCGACGCCAACGGCATGTCTGGGACGATCTGGTCGCGCGTTTTCCGGTGAGCTTCGGCGTCCTCTCCGAACAGGGCTTGCATAGGCTGCAGTAGGGAGGTGAGGTGGAGCAATGGGGCACGGTGGCCGTGGTTGAAGAAGAAGGGAGAGAGGGGGGAGCTCGACATGTGGCACATGGCCGGCATGGCCATGCCATGTCTTGCTAGCTCCTCTCCTAGGCTTGCTATTTTGGTTCAGAGAGAGAGAGGAGACAAGGGGACAGGGTAGAGTTGAGTGGGCACTTAGGGTTAGGCCAAACACTATTCAAAATAGTGTTTTGGATTTGCACCCTATTTGAAATTTGCAAACTTTTCCAAATTTGGTTTGGGTCTTGGGGTTCCAAAATTTGAAAATGGTGCATTTGGATAAGTTGCAAATGACCAGAGACAATTACAAGTGGTGGTGGAATTTTAAAAATCAAAGAAATGCAAAATTGCAAAATGTGAGATTGTTAACAATGTTAAAAAGTCTCAACTTTGCATGAGCATAGTTTTTGATCCAAAATGATTTTGATATGGTGGTCTGTAAGAAAGTTATTCTACTTCATGTGCTCTTGGATGAGGTGCAAAGAATTGGGAAAGTTTAGTTTGAAAAACTTGAAACACAGGGGCTCAAAGTGGTGACCAGAATATAAATGGCAGATTTGACCATCATTCTATGTGACCATGATGGCGTGTATTTCACACGTTCGTTGGGAACCCCAAGAGGAAGGTATGATGCGCACAGCAGCAAGTTTTCCCTCAGAAAGAAACCAAGGTTTATCGAACCAGGAGGAGCCAAGAAGTACGTTGAAGGTTGATGGCGGCGGGATGTAGTGCGGCGCAACACCGGAGATTCGGCGCCAACGTGGAACTCGCACAACACAACCAAAGTACTTTGCCTCAACGAAACGAGTGAGGTTGTCAATCTCACCGGCTTGTCTGTAACAAAGGATTAACCGTATTGTGTGGAAGATGATTGTTTGCAGAGAAAACGAGTAAAACAAGTATTGCGGCGAGATTTGTATTTCGGTATAAAAGAATGGACCGGGGTCCACGGTTCACTAGAGGTGTCTCTCCCATAAGATAAAAGCATGTTGGGTGAACAAATTACAGTCGGGCAATTGACAAATAGAGAGGGCATAACAATGCACATACATGTCATGATAAGTACGGTGAGATTTAATTGGGCATTACGACAAAGTACATAGACCGCCATCCAAGCTGCATCTATGCCTAAAAAGTCCACCTTCGAGGTTATCATCCGAACCCCTTCCAGTATTAAGTTGCTAACAACAGACAATTGCATTAAGTATGGTGCGTAATGTAATCAATAACTACATCCTTAGACATAGCATCAATGTTTTATCCCTAGTGGCAACAGCACAACACAACCTTAGAACTTTCTATCACTGTCCCAGGTGTCAATGTAGGCATGAACCCACTATCGAGCATAAATACTCCCTCTTGGAGTTACTAGCATCAACTTGGCTAGAGCCTCTACTAATAACGGAGAGCATGCAAGATCATAAACAACACATAGGTAATAACTTGATAATTAACATAACATGGTATTCTCTATCCATCGGATCCCGACAAACACAACATAGTGTATTACAGATAGATGATCTTGATCATGTTAGGCAGCTCACAAGATCCAACAATGAAGCACAATGAGGAGAAGACAACCATCTAGCTACTTGCTATGGACCCATAGTCCGGGGGTGAACTACTCACTCATCACTCCGGAGGCGACCATGGCGGTGAAGAGTCCTCCGGGAGATGAATCCCCTCTCCGGCGGGGTGCGGAGGAGATCTCCGAGAATCCCCGAGATGGGATTGGCGGCGGCGGCGTCTCAGTAAGGTTTTCCGTATCGTGGTTTTTCGCATCAGGGGTTTCGTGACGGAGGCTTTAAGTAGGCGGAAGGGCAACGTGGGGGGCCACACGAGGGCCCCACACCACAGGTCGGCGCGGCCAAGGCCTGGGCCGCGCCGCCCTATGGTGGCGGCCCCTCGTGGTCCCACTTCGACTCCTCTTCGGTCTTCTGGAAGCTTCGTGGCAAAATAGGACCATGGGTCTTGATTTCGTCCAATTCCGAGAATATTTCGTTACTAGGATTTCTGAAACCAAAAACAGCAGAAAACGAGCAGCGGCTCTTCGGCATCTTGTTAATAGGTTAGTTCCAGAAAATGCACGAATATGACATAAAGTGTGCATAAAACATGTAGGTATCATCAATAATATGGCATGGAACATAAGAAATTATCGATACGTCGGAGACGTATCAGACCACAATTTGGGTTTGGATTTGATTTGATTTGTGTTTCTTTGATTCCAAAAGTTGTAATAAGGGTTTAGTAACATATTACAACTAATGGTGAAGGTCAAATTGGTCTAGGGTAAAGATTTGCAAAAATGGCATAAACCATATGTGAGGGTGTTAGGGTTTTCTTATTTGACTTCTTTCTCTTTTTATTTGATTTGAATTGTGATCATCACTTGATCCAATTAGGGTTTTAGGGTTTATCACATAAACACAATAACAATCATCATGGCATATCACTCAAAATGCACAAGTCCTATGCATGGTACTATATGCAAATAAAAGTTTTTGTTGGTTCTGAATTTTGGATCTCTGGAAATCTTCTTCTTCTTGTTGTTGAAATTTGGGATGTTACAATTTCACAGGCCGGATTATCCGCCTCCCACTAGGTCCTGACTATCCGCCCCCTAAAAACTGGTAGAAATAAAAAAAAAACAAGGACACACATAACTCTAGCATCCAGACTCCGATTTTGATGATCTTGGACTCGTTTTGAAGCTAGTAACATGCTCTACAAGATCATGCAGAGAACCATCATAATCCAGTAAGTAAGTATAGAAACAAATGATGAAAGGTTTGACCTATCTATAAAATACAAACCGGTAAAACTTCCAACCCTGAAAACGCAACAAGTTTTCTCTGCAAGATCCATTTTAGATGAACTAGAGCTTGTCATGGGAATAACCACAAGCTCAAAAATATCATATGGATAAGAACCAAATAACAACCAAGAAATATGATGCGAGCTCTCTCCGAACGATACGATGAAATTACTCACTCGAGAGCCTCACTTGATAGTACGAACATCTATCCGAAAACCCGGTCTCGCAACTAACACCACGAGACCGGTAAAAAATAAACCCTATCAAGACCATACTTTTGGCTTGCGCATATTTCACTTGAGGTTGATGTTGATGATCTTTTCCACCTCAAGATGGAACACCTTTTTTTCTTACACTTGCTTATTGAAGACTTGCAAATTTCTCCCCATACTCCTATGGGAGAGCATCTTCTTTGGACATGTCTTCTCATATCCATGATCACCATAAGAATGGAAATCTTCATGCATATGATCTCTTCTAGATGCTCATCTTGAACTTGCACTTCATTTATTTAGTCTTCATTGTTTTGATGTCTTGAAGGTATACATGATCTACCACACCATCTTATTCTTCAAGGCACACTTCCCATAGGCTCAACTCGCTCATGACCATCCTTCGGATTACACCTTTAGTAACACATTGGTCATCCCTGGATCTTCTTCTAAATCTTCTTATTGCAACATTGAAGCCAACATATGGTACAAGCATTACCTATGGATAAATCTATAAGTAACACTCAGTACAAACATTACTCAATAGGAATTAACATTAATTACCAACACCACACATGGGGGATCCATGCACTTTCAACATGCATCAAGCCAATGGAATGTATCTGATTGATTGGAAGTGTTTTTTTGTTGCTAATACCTGACTTTATTTTGAAGTGTCTTCTGCGTGTAGATTTTTTTGTATCTTGTGTGATTTTCTATAGTGAGCTTATCAAGCTAGGTAAAATATGTGTTTGCTTAATTTGTCTAAATGAAAGCCTAGGGGAGTTTCATTGCATATATTGGCAATTAAAGCCTATTGGAGTTTGCTCTAAATATTCAACCATGCAAAGCAACAAGATGCAAAGCAAGAAAGGCAAACTCTTAAGAACACAACTAAAGCATAAAAGCCAATTCCCTTAAACCCTCAAAACTTCTCCCTCATTAACACCAATTGCCGAAATGGGTGAAAAATTCAGAAGGCCGATATAGTAGAGTTCCCCCATAAGGTGTGCATTTCTCATATAGTGATTGGAATCAAATACACATATCCAATGGCGAATACTTGGAGGGATTCAAAATATATCGAGGATCAAAGATTTCAAAAAGATAACAAAGTCAAGAAGTTTCAACAAATGAAACAAGCAATCAAATAAACACAAAAGAAGATACTAAAAGAAAGATAGATATTATGATAAAATCAAGAACAATGCTCTAAATAATATGAGGAAGCTCCCAAGATTTGTGCACAAAATAGACAATTTTCACTGGAGTATAAGGTGTACAAACATGAAATCATCGGTCCCACAATATCATTCAAAAGAAAATATACCAAGTGAATAAAATATTATGATCACCGCAAAATAATGCTTAAATATAACGAGGAAGCTCCCCAAGGTACATGTTGATGAGTTGAAGAACATACCAGCAGCTTGGTAACGTCGATGGCAGACTCCAACGCAGCTTCAGCGAGTACGCTAGGTGGGACTATAAGACCCACCGAGGACACCATCCAAGTCTGACACTTACCATTTCTTCCGCGTAGACAAAGCGGTGATCAGAGGGAGAAGTGGGAAGAACATGTAGTTGCAGGGGATGGAAGTTGGTGAGATCTAAAGTTTGATGTGTGGAGTGCGAACAGTGCAATGGAAAGAGTGGGTAGTGGGGAATGGGGACTGAGACAGGGATTTTCTATATTATATAGAAAACGAGTCTGAAAAGTGGGGTTATGGTTTGTTTTATGAGCACTAAAACAAATACGGCCAACTATCTGAGCCACATTTGCACATAAGGCTCATGGGTACAATTCACTTTCCACACTTTTTTTGGTTCAACGGGATAAAGGTGTGATTAATTAAGCAACTATTGGTGAGGCAGGTTATAACATTACACCAACAAATTGTAATTCTTTAGCCACTGTCATTAGTCAACCCTTTTCCACACCTTAGAGCATGTACACTAGTGTGTGAGATATGATGCATGTAAAAACTTCCATACCTGAGTTTAGTGGTTTGGAGAAAAACAGTATAGAAGAAATGGTTTCTATATATAGATGAAATCCACTGCCTAATAAATAGTAAACCAAAACTAGAATGTGACCACCTTCCGTTATTTTCTATCAAATATTAATTCGAGATAAATATTGCCACCAAATAATTTTATGAATTTTGGCATTTTTTAATCGATGAACTTAAAAAAACAGAAACAAGGAAAGCACATGTGTCATGTCTTATTTGAGGTATGCATGCAGAAGTTTGCTCCGTATATGTCCCACGGGAAAAGCAACTGTGCCATCACTTCCACTATTGATGCACGACTATATGAAAATGGGAGCATGTAGAATGCGTTGGACACTTAAGATGTACTAATGTTTGAATCATCTATAACAACACTGTCAAATAATCTGTTGTACAGATGTGAAGAAAGACATCTTGTGTACAATTTCGAACAGGCCCCCTTCTAGATATGTCATTTTTATCAAGATGAAGGTGAATTCACATGGATTAACTAGAACATCATCTATGTTTGAGCACAGTCTTATCCTTGATATATATTATTTGCTTTCATTCATAAAAAAATATAGTATGCTTCATCACACGAACTTAGCAAATGGTTGACCATTTTTGAAATTTGGTTTCATCACACAAGTTTGACTTAGGCTTCATAACTATTTTTCATCGCACATGTGTTACATACATTGGTTCCTTTCGTGTTCTCAAGAGAGTGAACCGAGGCATATCCTGGATGGTTGGGAGGTGTTGATACCTCTCTACCTACGAGATCCCGAGTTCGAGTGCTATCGCCCGCTCTCTCGCCATATACATCTAAAAATTCTTCTATTGAACCGTTTGGAAGCCGTGTAACCGTCCAAATCTCATTTATGGTCTCATGAGGCATCCAAGTAAAACTTGAAGGACCACGAAATCCCATTGTAACCACTATGAAATTATGAAACCATAGTGAAGCTCAAAATGTTATATAATTATTTCAGCCAAGTTTTAAATCATTAAAAAAATATGAACATAGGTTGTTGTTCATATTTTGAAGAGCTCATCGAAATAAAGAGGGTAGCCAAAACCACTCCTAAACCGGACACTGTTCCAAAGAGATAATAATCTTTTTTCCGGTTTGGACAAAAAAAATGGATGAACTTCGTGGTGAAAAATAGAGAGATAGGTGATTGGCGAGTTATCTTTCTTACAGCCCAAGGATACAATGCAAAGATGATCAAATGTGGACCGGAAACAAAGAATCGGATAGTTCCTAAACCCATGACTGCTTTAGTGTACAACTAAACTGCCTATTGCATTCTATACGCCCCCCTCGTGAATATGCATCTAGGAAAAATGTTACTTCGTTCAGGATGGTCTTGCTTGTCTAACCCTTGACTCTAGCAAAGGCAACAATGATTATTCATTTCTGAAGAGATGAACCTTTTTTTTTTTGTGTCGCGAACAGCTTTACACGCTCGTCGGACGGATTGGTGCGGAGAACAATCCAAATAGCGGCATCTCAGCAAATTCACGGACCAAGTACGAACTACACATGTGGAGGGACTGACCGGCTCCAATGTCACGCTGCTCAGTACTCAACTGCCCATTGCGCTCGGACATACGGAGTAGATGCGTGAGCTTGCGCATGCCACAGAAACGGTCGCGTGCATCTCTGTTCCAAGGGCATGTACATTGATTCAGACGCACGTCGCTTGCAAGTTGCCTCCACGTCAGTGGAAAAGAATACCACTTATCGCAAAAGAAAAGTGGAAAAGAATAGTACGGAGTTTTTCTTTAGGGAGAGCGGAGAGTAGTACAAACTTGGTCGACTACAATGGCTCATCTGCTTGGCCATCGGTAAAGCATCATAAAGTATGGAGATTCAGTTAACTAAGATTAGATCTCTGGTCTACCGTGGAAAAGCTGGACACGAGATTTTCTCGGCCATATTACGCGATGAGCTTCTATGCAACGGCAAAAGGGATGTCGATAAGCACCAATTTCTGTGCAATTCACTCGTATGCTCGAGACGTAGGCCTTCCCTCTCTTCTATCTTTCTCTCCCACACGGTATAAATCCCCTACGTGTCTGGTGTTAAAGACAGCTGAGATATACTATCTAGAAGTAGTTTCCTAGGTGCGCCGGAGTTCCCCGAGTTGGTACATAAAGCCGCCGGCTATGGAGACCTCGTCCGCCACATTCAATGGTCACCGTCAAGACGCGCTCCATGATGAGAGTAAAGATACGAAGGCAAAGGATGCTTTTGTTCTCCTCCCATATCTCAAATTATTGTTGTCAAAAGAGAGGCGCTGAGCTGTGTCTCTTTCAGGATGCAGCAAATTGTGATACTCGCTATTGCTATTTAAAGGAGGGGGTGGGGGCGCTTATATCCTATGTCTCTCTCTTAGTCACCGAAAAAGCAGCGGTGGCACACGTACAAATCACTGACCTCCACTAGTTCAGTATGATATGAACATGCATATTGCATCTACCGTACAAAATAATGCTTGTTGCATGATGGGCAGCCTTGAGTAGAACAAAAAATGCTACCTCGAGAAACCGTTCTGTTTTTAGACCGAAGGTTCAAAATGAAGCCCGACTTTGAATTAACGAAACTATCAACCGGCTAGGAGCTACACTAAAATTTACAATACACGTACAATGCGCAAACCAAAAAAACCAATAACAAAAGACAACACAGAAACGCCAAACAAGCACCAGGTTGAGGGATCCTTGTCTTCTGTCCACGCCAACAAACCTCGTACGCACCAAAACAACAGCCTAAGGGGGACTCGACGACGGGCAAGCAGCCTGGCAGAGCTTGAGGATCCAAAGGATGGTGGGGGGGGGGGGACTTGCGACAACGCCTCCAAGAAGGTCCATGGCGCGCGAATGCGTCATCGTCGTCGGAAGAGAGCGAGGTCCTGCAAAGCTTTCACCCAGACCCTGAACCACCACCCCCCGAGCTCGGGCTAGGTCCAGACCAGAAACACAACATCTTCCACTGGTATTGGGATAGGCACACCGACGAAACTACGACCAGACACTGATGTAGCAAAGCCCCTCAAGGCACTAGGCGGACATCAGCTACCGAAGCAAGTCGTGTAAAAGTAGCCAGGCCGACGAGGTGAGAGGACTGGGACATCAGCGAGAGATCAAAGGATGATCCACAAGACACTACAAGAGAAGTTTGCCCGAAGCGGGACCACCAAGGGGAGCAGAATCAGGCGGAGGAACGGAATTCATCAGTTCAAAATAGGGGATCATCTTCGAGACGCCTTCAACAAGGGAACGACACTCGAAAGGTGACCCCATCACCGACAATGACAAGGCGTTTTAATTTTCACTTTGCATAATTCAATATCATACGAGAACCAATCTATGGTTAGATGGTTAAGATGACAGTGGCACCTCTGGCCCGCCAGGGATAAACCCCCAGGTGTGATGCTTTGGCGTCTCATAAAGGTGGAGGCAATGTTCAAATCGATAGCAGTCTCCTGAACTCAGTATGGTGAGTGTATGCATGTATTTGTGAGCGTTTGTGTGTCTCTACTGTGTGTCGCAAAATTAATTTCAACCTCATACATTTAAAGCAAGAATTTTCTAATGGCGTCCAATGGTCTCTTCAAATCCAACTCTCCAGGTTTCAACAATCTTTACTGTTATGTATTTTCCCTAGCTGCCAAATCGGTACAACACCACTTTAAACAATCAGACAATTGATACAACGATTTTGCCACAAAGAACTACTTCTAATTTATGTAATCTGGACAAATGCGAGAGAATGAAGAAACTTGTGCCAAACTTATGGGAGTTGAGGGGAAAATACAGAGGAGCCAAATCAGATCGTGGAGGAATATATCCCCGGCAGGTATGATCCCCGGCGGCCGCTGCGACCAGGCCAGCGCAGCGGTGTGTACCACCAGCTCTACGCCACCACGCTCGTGCTGCTCCTCCCCCACATTTTTTTCCATCTCCGGCCGCCTCCGCGGACAGGTCGCCGTGATTGATCCAGCGACGACGAGTACTTCTTTCCTCACCGGCACCTGCCGCTCCACCCTGTATCTAAGTCGCTTCTTCCCTGTTGCAAACAACATCTGCAACTCCTCATTCGCAAGGCAAGATCTGCTATTCCTCATGGTTACAGTTCTCTGCTTCAACCCAAGCATTGTTTTTGTTCTCCGCCAACATCTCATTGGTGTTTTGAATTGAGAAGAAAAGATTCGTGGAGTTTCATCTTGAAAGCAACGACTTGTGGTGTTCCATTGCTAGTTATAAAGAGCCTCCACCTTTGGCATCTCCTATCTCACGTTAAAAGAGATGTTGGCTCACACATATAGTCCTTCCGCAAACTATCCCTATGCATATAACTGACTATGAAAAACATATTTTTTGCATGATTGGTGTTTTAGTTAAGGCAGAACATATAGTCCTTCCGCAAACCATCTCATTGGTATTTTTTGCATATAGAGATCTAAATGTTATCATTGTACTCTTCATGTTGTCAAAAGATGGACATTTTGCTTGAAGTACACAATCACAAAAACAAATAGATCTGCAAACGCTGTAAATGCAAGCTAAGATGCCAAGATATAGTTGGTGTAAGAAAGCTAACCCACAATATTTTTTTTCAAACGCCATGGTCACCTGATCAACGTGTAATATTCGATGACATTTCGTTCACTACTCGTATAAACTAGTAAAAATATCCATATTTTTGCAGGAACGGGTAACCCATACAATTGCGTTGAATACGGATACAGATTTGGTGATCTGGCAGAGTTCTGTGGGATCCCCAACTTCCCCAGGTCCACGCGTCTTTCATCTTTGTGAGGCAGGAGCAACGAGGATCTCTAGGTTAACATACGAAAAGTAATACGGCAGGCGTGATTTGAACGTTACTTTTGCCAAAATGACCCGACAGTTACTGTTGTGCGTAAGGCAGAGCATCAACATTCAGAAACAGTCAGAGCAAATAAATGATTTCAAGGAAATACAACCCAATAATCCAGCTCTTCATCATAGGAATCGACAGTCCAAAGCTGCGACCAGAAGCTATGGCAAACGTATTGATAGTACAGGGCACATGACCGATCGGAAGACAACAAAAGTAAATCACACAATCCTTTCCAATTCCCTCGCGTAGCCGAGGGTCTGGGTGATGACCGGCGCCGCCGGTATCTCCTTGCAGGGCTGGGACTCCTTCACCTTTTGGAAGAAGACAGAGCCGTTCTTGACATCCCACTCGGGGTGCTCCTGTGGACAACAACATAGTACTTAGAATCTGTTGTGGATACCACATAATTCACATGGGGACATGGAAAATGGAAGGGGATGGAATTTACCTCTGCGATGTACTGTTGCAGTTCTTGGTCAGAACTGAACATAAACATTTGTTTCGCATCGCTTATTGACAGGTAATCGTACCCCTTCTCGCTGCATCCAGCAATTTCATCTCTGCATGCATACAAAATCACAGTAAGGGTCTGCATATAGCATACACCGATAGATCAAACAGGAAGCGGCAGTATCAGCAACCCAACTTACCTAACTGTTTTCGCGAGAAGGTCCATGAAGTATACATAGGTTTCATGTGGGACTGCCTGCCGAGCAGTCAATACTCGGTTGTAGGCACCTTCCATGAAGGACTGCTCAAGCTCAACTGCGTGCTTGATGCAAAGATTCTCTAGTGCTTTGGCTGGCAGAAGCTCCAGCTCAGTGTGGAACTCTGCAATCCTATTCTGGACCAACAGCCTCAGAAGATTAAGCCCCAAAATTGGGTACTCCTCTGGTGATGGGGGAATTATGCCACTGCATGCATTAGGATGATTTAGTATGATGTATGACGATATATGCAACAATTCTAACATGCTCCTAGGTAAAATATCCATGGACATGTCCACATGAAATTTTGAAGTAGTTATAAACAAAGTTCTGAAAGAAAATGTTCAACAAAGAATTAGAGGCCAAAACTATTCTAAAATAGCGAAAACTAAATAATTTTGCCAATCTGGCAAGTATATTACAGCTCGCCGCTAACTTAATAACAATCAAAAATTCCCTACTCAGCCCATATTTTTAGTTCCATTGCTCAACTCTGAACCCAGCAAAGTTAGCACTATACAACTCATGCAAATCTCACTCAATAAGCTATTTTGGGTTTAATTCACAATAGAACCTATCAAATTTCTGTTGTTCAACCTTCTTTTGGAAGTTTTCTTCGGTTTGCCATTGTTACTGAATAATAAGCCAGTGGAAGATGGGATAAAACCGGGAACAAAAGTAGAATACATGTGCTAAATAACAGCCTGCCCAATGGACAGTCAGCAAAAAGAAGTGACAAAGTAGTGAAGAGGAACTAACCATGTGTCCATGTAATAAGGTTTAAGCTGGCAGAAGTCCCGTTCAAATGCATCTTGGTCTTCCATCTTCACGCTCAGAACAACGGCATGCTCATAAATGTCCCCTGAAAGATTTCAGCTTTGCTTAGCACTTGCTCTGTAAAGGATAACTGCAAGGTTTGCGAAGAAATTTGCTGCCTAGCCGGATGTTTGCTAGATAGTTGGACCATACTAATCTAGACTAGATAAATTATTCCCAATTAACAACAACACGTAAGTTATATCAGTGTGCAAAACTGTTAATAGTGTGCCTAGTGCCCACACATATAACAATAAACATGTCAATGAACTGTAAGACGATGTCATGTTTTATATCATCTCAATGAAAAGGCTGTTATCATCGGATGTAAACATCTAATTCAGTATCCTAGATCTCGTGCAAGAGGAGCAATATTGTTCCAGAGTTTGCATTATTATGAACCAACAGCGAGCATAAATAACGATACACTAGACGGGCAACAGTTGATCCGAAAGAACAGTTGCCTTACTCGCGGTCGTGAGCTCCTCGACGGCGTTGGGCGTCTGCTGAAACGACGGCGGAAGGCTGGGGAACTTGGTGAGGAGGACCTGCAGAAAAGGAGGGCGGAGTTTCGCATGTCAATCAAACCGTAAGAATCCCACCTCCCACGCGGGGAACTCAGCTACGCTCTCAAACCTAGTAAAAATCGAGTCTTTCGGCCTCGAATCGAACAAATCTCGAAAAGAAGAAGATGGGGCGAGATCCGTCGACCCGATGGGGCGGGGCGCACCTTGAGCTGCGAGAGGAGGTTGGCGCAGACGTCGAGGTCGTTCCGGGCGTAGGCCGCCTTGAATCGGGCGAACAGCTGCGTCACCTCTACCAGCTTCGGATCCATCGGCGGCGGCTGCTCGAGCTTCTCTGTTCGTCTCGGCTGGAGGTTCTGGTGACCGTGATGAGGAGGCTTTGCCTTGCGTGTTGGGTTGGGTTGGGCTAATATTGGACCGACACTGGTAGTAGGGGAGTGCGATACGGGATCGGAGTTTGGGCCGACTCCAACCGGAGTTCGTATACGACTCGTATTCTGACTTGTGGGTCGCCCTCCTGGCTTCACAGCTAAAGCCTGAATTTTTGGCAGGTACTAGCTAACCATGTACACATGATCTAAGGGTTATTGTATAATTGGTCACCGCTATATCACATACTGAACCCACACTACACAATATAGCATAATAGACAATTAGCAAACTTGTAATTAGAACATACAAATGAACCATACTATACTAGTTTGCTATAATCAAACACTACCTATCATGCATACTAGTGATATAAACAATATCAAAAATTATCTAACATGCTATCACAATCATATAAGCAAGACAAAGACTCGGATAAACATACATCATAAAACAACAAGAATGCAAGCTAAAGCTAATACTATGAATGGCATCACGCTAGTGAACCATAGATGCACACCACAATACAGGGGGCATCACAAATATATAATACTAATAACATGAAACACAAACTAGCCAAATCATTGAATGGTCTACCACAAAATCTGACAAACATCTCATAAGATAACATACATGTACAAGACAACAAATAAATCTATATATCGATAAACAAGAGCAAGACATGTTATTATCTATTCGATAAGTAAATGTATGCTAGCATACATGAAGAAAGCTCAATATAAAGCATGCAGTACTAACATGAAAATAAGCTACCATGTATGTATATAATAACACAAATGATTGATCAATGGAGTATCTAATGGGCAACAAATAATATAGACCAAGCATGAACATGCACACTGATTGCGCCTAGTTAACACGTCTGTTGGGAACCCCAAGAGGAAGGTGTGATGCGCACAACAGCAAGTTTTTCCTCAGTAAGAAACCAAGGTTATCGAACCAGTAGGAGCCAAGAAGCACGTTGAAGGTTGATGGCGGCGGAGTGTAGTGCGGCGCAACACCAGGGATTCCGGCGCCAACGTGGAACCTGCACAATACAATCACAGAACTTTCTGTCACTGTCCCAGATTTAATGGAGGCATGAACCCACTATCGAGCATAAATACTCCCTCTTGGAGTCACAAGTATCAACTTGGCCGAGCCTCTACTAGCAACGGAGAGCATGCAAGAACATAAATAACATATATGATAGATTGATAATCAACTTGACATAGTATTCAATATTCATCGGATCCCAACAAACACAACATGAAGGATTACAAATAGATGATCTTGATCATGATAGGCAGCTCACAAGATCTAACATGATAGCACAATGAGGAGAAGATGACCATCTAGCTACTGCTATGGACCCATAGTCCGAGGGTGAACTACTCACACATCGATCCGGAGGCGATCATGGCGATGAAGAGACCTCCGGGAGATGATTCCCCTCTCCGGCGGGGTGCCGGAGGCGATCTCCTGAATCCCCCGAGATGGGATTGGCGGCGGCGGCGTCTCTGGAAGGTTTTCCGTATCGTGGCTCTCGGTACTGGGGGTTTCGCGACGGAGGCTTTAAGTAGGCGGAAGGGCAGGTCAGGAGGCGTCACGGGGGCCCCACACGCTAGGGTCGTGCGGGCCCCCCTTAGGCCGCGCCGCCCTAGTGTGGCGGCGCCCCGTGGCCCCACTTCGTAAGTCCTCCGGTCTTCTGGAAGCTTCGTGGAAAAATAGGCCCCTGGGCGTTGATTTCGTCCAATTCCGAGAATATTTCCTTACTAGGATTTCGAAACCAAAAACAGCAGAAAACAACAAGCGGCTCTTCGGCATCTCGTCAATAGGTTAGTGCCGGAAAATGCATAATAATGACATATAATGTGTATAAAACATGTGAGTATCATCATAAAATTAGCATGGAACATAAGAAATTATAGATACGTTTGAGACGTATCAAGCATCCCCAAGCTTAGTTCCTACTCGCCCTCGAGTAGGTAAACGATAACAAAGATAATTTCTGAAGTGACATGCTATCATAATCTTGATCAATACTATTGCAAAGCATATGAGATGAATGCAGCGATTCGAAGCAATGATGAAGATAATGAGTAAACTAATGAATCATATAGCAAAGACTTTTTATGAATAATACTTTCAAGACAAGCATCAATAAGACTTGCATAAGAGTTACTCATAAAGCAATAAATTCAAAGTAAAGGCATTGAAGCAACACAAAGTAAGATATAAGTTTCAGCGGTTGCTTTCAACTTCAACATGTACATCTCATGGATAATTGTCAACACAAAATAATATAACAAGTGCAATAGGTAAACATGTAAGAATTAATGCACACAGTTGATACAAGTGTTTGCTTCTAAGATAGAAAGAATAGGCAAACTGACTCAACAATAAAGTAGAAGATAGGCCCTTCGCGAGAGGAAGCATTGATTACTATATTTGTGCTAGAGCTTTTCATTTTGAAAACAAGAAACAATTTTATCAACGGTATTAATAAAGCATATGTGTTATGTATAAGATATCTTATAAGTTGCAAGCCTCATGCATATTATACTAATAGTGCTCGCACCTTGTCCTAATTAGCTTGGATTAACACGGATTATCATTGCATAGCATATGTTTCAACCAAGTGTCACAAAGGGGTACCTCTATGCCGCATGTATAAAGGTCTAAGGAGAAAGCTCGCATTGGATTTCTCGCTTTTGATTATTCTCAACTTAGACATCCATACCGGGACAACATAGACAACAGATAATGGACTCCTCTTTAATGCATAAGCATTCAACAACAATTAATATTCTCATAAGAGATTGAGGATTAGTTGTCCACACTGAAACTTCCACCATGAATCATGGCTTTGGTTAGCGGCCCAATATTCTTCTCTAACATTATGCATACTCAAACCATTTGATCATGAAAATCCCCCTTACTTCAGACAAGACGAACATGCATAGCAACTCACATGATATTCAACAAAGGTAAAAGAGTTGATGGCGTCCCCAGAAAACATGGTTACCGCTCAACAAGCAACTTACTAAGAAATAAGACACATAAGTACATATTCTTCACCACGATAGTTTTTAAGCTATTTGTCCCATGAGCTATATATTGCAAAGGTAAAGAATAGAATTTTAAAGGTAGCACTCAAGTAATGTACTTTGGAATGGCGGAGAAATACCATGTGGTAGGTAGTATGGTGGACACAAATGGCATAGTGGTTGGCTCAAGGATTTGGATGCACGAGAAGAATTCCTCTCGATACAAGGCTAGGCTAGCAAGGTTGTTTGAAGCAAACTCAAGTATAAAAGGTGCAGCAAAGCTCACATATGAACATATTGTAACTATTATAAGACTTTACATTGTCTCCTTGTTGTTCAAACACCTCAACCGAGAAAATATCTAGACTCTAGAGATCAATCATGCAAACCAAATTTTAACAAGCTCTATGTAGTTATTCATTAATGAGTACAAGGTAAATGATGCAAGAGCTTAAACAAGATCTATATGAGCACAACAATTGCCAAGTATCACATTATTCAAGACATTAAACCATTTTACCACATGCGGTATTTTCCGTTTCCAACCATATAACAATGAATGAAATAGTCCAACTTTCGCAATAAACATTAAAGATAAAGCTAAGAACACATGTGTTCATACGAAACAGCGGAGCATGTCTCCCTCCCAAACAAAGAATGCTAGGATCCGATTTATTCAAACAAAAACAAAACAAAAACAAAAGCAAACAGACGCTCCAAGTAAAGCACATAAGATGTGACAGAATAAAAATATAGTTTCACTAGAGGATCCTGATAAGTTGTCGATGAAGAAGGGATGCCTTGGGCATCCCCAAGCTTAGACGCTTGAGTCTTCTTAAAATATGCAGGGATGAACCACGGGGGCATCCCCAAGCTTTGACTTTTCACTCTTCTTGATCATATTGTATCATCCTCCTCTCTTGACCCTTGAAAACTTCCTCCACAGCAAACTCAAAACAAGCTCATTAGAGGGTTAGTGCATAATCAAAAATTCACATGTTTAGAGGTGATATAATCATTCTTAACACTTCTGGACATTGCATAAAGCTACTGGACGTTAATGGAACAAAGAAATCCATCCAACACAGCAAAAGAGGCAATGCGAAATAAAAGGCAGAATCTGTCAAAACAGAACAGTCCGTAAAGACGAATTTTATTGAGGCACCAGACTTGCTCAAATGAAAATGCCCAAATTGAATGAAAGTTGCGTACATATCTGAGGATCACGCACGTAAATTGTCAGATTTTTTTGATTTTTCTACAGAGACTAATGCTCAAATTCGTGACAGCAAGAAATCTATTCCTGCGCAGTAATCCAAATCTAGTATTGGCTTTACTATCAAAGACTTTACTTGGCACAACAATGCAATAAAATAAAGATAAGGAGAGGTTGCTACAGTAGTAAACAACTTCCAAGACTCAAATATAAAACAAAGTGCAGAAGTAAAATAATGGGTTGTCTCCCATAAGCGCTTTTCTTTAACGCCTTTCAGCTAGGCGCAGAAAGTGTGTATCAAGTGTTGTCGAGAGGTGAAGCATCAACATAGGTGTATGGAGTTTTCTCAACTATGCATTTTATCTTATCTATGTGAGTTTCAGAGGCTCCCTTTTCATTATTCTTAGGTTTGCTATCCTCGTCAAACAAATTTTCAGGTACAAGCCAACCATAGTTATTTTCTAGAGCGTCATTCATTCCTAGGAGCTTACAAGATATTGTTGTCTTAATCTCCCCACCATCATTAATATTATTAGTGTACCTTACTCTCTCCATGTCCATTTTTTCAAGGATACTAGCAAAGTTGGTATAAGAGCCAAGCATCTTATATTTAATAAAGACCTTTCTAGCCTCTCTTGCTACACCACCAAATTCTTTAAGAAGGGTTTCTAAGACAAAATCTTTCTTTTCTCCCTCTTCCATATCACCGAGTGTGAGAAACATGTGTTGGATTATAGGATTAAGATTAACAAATTTAGTTTCCAACATGTGTACTAAAGAAGCAACAAGCAATTTCATAAGTAGGAGCAAGTTCTACCAAGTGTCTATCTTCAAAATCTTCAGCGGTACTAACATGAGTGAAAAAATCTTCTATATTATCTCTCCCAATTATAGACCCTCGTCCTACCGGTATGTCTTTCAGAGTGAACTTAGGAGGAAACATGATGAAATAAACTAAAGGCAAATAAAGTAAATGCAAGTAACTAATTTTTTTGTGTTTTTGATATAGAGAACAAGACAGTAAATAAAGTAAAACTAGCAACTAATTTTTTATGTTTTGTTTAAGTGCAGCAAACAAAGTAGTAAATAAAGTAAAGCAAGACAAAAACAAAGTAAAGAGATTGGAAGTGGGAGACTCCCCTTGCAGCGTGTCTTGATCTCCCCGGCAACGGCGCCAGAAAAAGAGCTTGATTGCGCGTAGTTAACACGTCCGTTGGGAACCCCAAGAGGAAGGTGTGATGCGCACAGCAGCAAGTTTTCCCTCAGTAAGAAACCAAGGTTATCGAACCAGTAGGAGCCAAGAAGCACGTTGAAGGTTGATGGCGGCGGAGTGTATTGCGGCGCAACACCAGGGATTTCGGACCTGCACAACACAATCACAGAACTTTGCCCCAACGTAACAGCGAGGTTGTCAATCTCACCGGCTTGCTGTAAACAAAGGATTAGATGTATAGTGTGGATGATGATGGTTGTTTGCGAAGAACAGTAAAGAACAATTGCAGCAGATTGTATTTCAGATGTAAAGAATAGGACCGGGGTCCACAGTTCACTAGTGGCGTCTCTCCCGTAAGATAGCAGATGTTGGGTGAACAAATTACAGTTGGGCAATTGACAAATAAAGAAGGCATGACAATGCACATACATATATCATGATGAGTACTATGAGATTTAATCAGGGCATTACGACAAAGTACATAGACCGCTATCCAGAGATGCATCTATGCCTAAAAAGTCCACCTTCGAAGTTATCATCCGAACCCCGTCCGAGTATTAAGTTGCAAACAACGAGACAATTGCATTAAGTATGATGCGTAATGTAATCAACACAAATATCCTTAGACAAAGCATCGATGTTTTATCCCTAGTGGCAACAAGACATCCACAACCTTAGAACTTTCCGTCATCGTCCCAGATTTAATGGAGGCATGAACCCACTATCGAGCATAAATACTCCCTCTTGGAGTCACAAGTATCAACTTGGCCGCAGCCTCTACTAGCAACGGAGAGCATGCAAGAACATAAATAACATATATGATATATTGATAATCAACTTGACATAATATTCAATATTCATCGGATCCCAACAAACACAACATGAAGAATTACAAATAGATGATCTTGATCATGATAGGCAGCTCACAAGATCTAACATGATAGCACAATGAGGAGAAGACGACCATCTAGGTACTGCTATGGACCCATAGTCCAGGGGTTAACTACTCACACAACATAACATAGTATTCTCTATCCATCGGATCCCAACAAACACAACATATAGCATTACAGATAGATGATCTTGATCATGTTAGGCAGCTCACAAGATCCGACAATGAAGCACATAAGGAGAAGACGACCATCTAGCTACTGCTATGGACCCATAGTCCGGGGGTGAACTACTCACTCATCACTCCGGAGGCGACCATGGCGGTGAAGAGTCCTCCGGGAGATGATTCCCCTCTCCGGCGAGGGTGCCGGAGGCGATCTCCTGAATCCCCCGAGATGGGATTGGCGGCGGCGGCGTCTCCGGAAGGTTTTCCGTATCGTGGCTCTCGGTACTGGGGGTTTCGCGATGGAGGCTTTAAGTAGGCGGAAGGGCAGGTCAGGAGGCGTCACGGGGGCCCCACACGCTAGGGCCGCGCGGGCCCCCCTTAGGCCGCGCCGCCCTAGTGTGGCGGCGCCCCGTGGCCCCACTTCGTAAGTCCTCCGGTCTTCTGGAAGCTTTGTGGAAAAATAGGCCCCTGGGCGTTGATTTCGTCAAATTCCGAGAATATTTCCTTACTAGGATTTCTGAAACCAAAAACAACAGAAAACAGCAACTGGCTCTTCGGCATCTCGTCAATAGGTTAGTGCCGGAAAGTGCATAATAATGACATATAATGTGTATAAAATATGTGAGTATCATCATAAAAGTAGCATGGAACATAAGAAATTATAGATACGTTTGAGACGTATCACACACTACTACAACAATAAGCTACCAAAATAAATAGAATCAAGCATATTATATATGCATGAATGATACAAAAGATACCATGGTATCTAAGCATGAATGATAAACCAGTTAAATAACGCATATGTAGTAACACGAACAACTTTGTAAAAGATATGATGGAGCTACGAAAGGGTGTGGACACGTATGATGCATGCATAAAAGATGAATTCAAATTGCATACTGCGTTTCTTTGGTCCATGCATGACTATCCTGGATATGCCACTACGTCTAGACGTAGCACAAGTGGTTTTTATGTTTGTGTGCATTGTGATGAAAATTGTTGCTATGAGTCTTTGAAACGCAAAATTGGATATACTTGTCATCGCTGGTTTCTTCGAAAGAATCACCCATATAGGAGAAACAAACTTTTCAATGAACATGTTTAGAATGGAGATCCACCAAGAAAGTACACACCGGATGTAGTAGCACAAAAAGGTAGAAAATGCAAAGGATTATAAACATGGTCGAAATCCAGCTATTAAGAAGCGAACGCGTAGAGTAAGTGGTGAACCAACCTCGCAGGTGAAGGCTAGCTTACGTGATCTACCGTATTAATCAGAACTAAATTTAGCACATGACCTAGATATGATGCACATTGAGAAGAACATCTGTGACAATATCCTTAGTACCCTTCTTGAACTTGAGGGCAAGAACGACTAGAATTGATTTAAAAAAAAGAATGTTAGGAAGAAGTTTTGGATGCAAGATGAGGCAGAAGTTTACACAAAATATGTTTCATGTTAGCAGGGTTATACTATCAGGGTAAACTTGTTTATGAACAATTAATTTGTGATAAAAGAATTCATAATGCGTGTACATGTATGTTAATACTAACTATGACATGTAGTTTAATAATATCTTTCGCATGTGTGTCTGGTTGCTCAAGATTTTTATTGATGAACAAACCAAAATTATAAGGCATTTACTGGTATGTAAATACTTACTATGATACAGAAATTAATAATAACTTTTACATGTGTGTGTGTGATTGCTCAATATTTTTATTAATGAATGGATTTTTCTTTAGGAAGAAACATAATAGGTAGTAATGATTACCAGGTGCTTATTGGCATTCTGGTTGTTTGTCCAATTAAGGGTATGCTGGAGAGCCACAACGGTTGCTTGTGCAAATAGTCTTGCACTATGCTAGATCTAAGCCCATTCAATCTATCCATATTTTCTATCACTGCCCCTACTGCTTCTAGTTGATGGTGGTTCCATCAGTGATAGTGAGAGTATAAAAAATGGGCTTTCTGTCCTCGTTCGAATTGAAATATGTTGTACGTACGAGAAATGGCTGCAAAGGGGTTAATTTTGGGCCCAAGGGCATCTCCAGCGGCGCGACGCAAATGATCGCTGAGCGACCGTTTTCGTCCGCCGTGACCGGAAATGCGTCTGGACCCTGCTTCAGCGGGACGACGCAAAGTGACCGGCCCGTCCGCGGTATGCGCCAGGTTTCCGTCTCCGCGGACGCTCGGCAGTCGCGGAAAATGTCCGCGTTGGGTACATCCGGGCTCGGTCGGCAGTGACTAGATAAGCAAAATATTTTTTCATTACTATTGATTGGCCAAAAGGACCATCTTTACAGAGATGGTTAGTCGAGTTAACCTAAAACTACAACGGCCGTACCTACTCGCCGTCGCGCGGCCTACACCGGCCTCGGTTACTCGCAGTCGCGCGCCCTACTACTGGCCGCCGGATGGGCCGGCGCCGTCGTCGAAGCGGGAGCGCTTCTTGCACTCCGCGCGCCGCGCACGGCGGCGAACGGACATCTCGTCCTGCCACAGGGCCGTCACCGTCGCAAAGGCCACCTTCGTAGCCGCCGCCTCCGCCGTCGCCCGGGCCTCTTCCTCTGCCGCCGCCTGGACCGCCGCCGCCGCCCGGGCCTCCTCCTCCGCCGCCGCCGCGTCCTCCTCCGCCTGGACCGCTGCCTGGATCGCCGCCACGTCGGCGACGAAGCGGGCCCTGTCCCTAGCCGTCGCCACAGCTTCGTCCCTGGCGGTGATGGCGACCTCCAGCGCCCGGTTCTCCTGCTCGACCCGCGCGGGAGAACGGCCCTTACGCTGGAGCGAGTCCAGGTCGGAGCACATTAACCCCCTAGCCATGGCCGTCGCATAGCTGGCGGCTTCCTCCTCCGCCACCAAAGCCTGGCGGCGCTGGGCGTCCCCTGCTAGGGACTCGAAGGACGCGAGCAGAACCCGCTGGTCACCGGCGCACTCGAAGCGACTGGGCACGGGGGGGTCGTCGTCCGCGATGTCGTGGATGACGGCGTCGGCCGGAGGGGCCGCGAGGGCCGCCCGCGCCTCCGCGAGCTCGGCCTCGGCGAGCTCGGCCATGGCGTTGGCGATCTCCGCCCTGGTCGCCGCGAGGCGCCCTTCCGCGCGCTCTGCCGCCTCCGCCTCCGCGACCTCCGGGTCCAGCTGCCGGGCCTCAACGCCGGCGGCAGCTACCTCGTCCTCCTCCTCCTCCGGGTGGAGCCGGCGGCAAATGTCAACAACTTGCTCCCAACTCATGTGGTCCGCCATGGATGGATGGTAGTGTGAGGTGTGCCCGTCGCACCCGGCGGTGTCCACCGTATATAGCCACGGCGGGGCGGGAAACGGCGTTGGCGCGCGGGCGTTTCCCGCGCGCGCGAAACGCCGGCGAAACTTGCGAATGTATTGGGCGCGCGCGGGAACGATCGTCGTCGCGCGGGAACAGTTAATCGCCGGCGGCAGTCCTCGACGGGACGTAAAACGCCATTAGCGACCTTGACGCTGTCTCCGGATAAAATATGCGTCCGCACCGCTGGAGCTACCCCGACGCAAACGGTCGCCCTGGGCCACAACGCGTCCGCGGGCTGACGCAAACGGACATTTCGAACGTCCGAAATGCGTCGCGCCGCTGGAGATGCCCTAACAGACCACATTTCAAGGTTAATATTCGGTTGGATGCTCATCAGGTATTGACTGACAGTCCCATGAGATATGTTTGCGAAGCTTGTATATAGGCTTAGCTGCCCCTTATCCCTTCTATTACCCTCTTCTCCTTTACCCCGCGCACCCTCGGCTTCTAAAATAAACCACCGCCACCTCGCAGGAATTGAGAAATCTATTCGGCCATCGCCATCACACACCTTGCCAGAACCCTACAATCTGGTCAGCCGCACCACCTCGCTGCTCTCCCAATCTCTATCCGCCACGCCCCCAAGCAGCCCCGCGGCCAAGAGCCCTTCTTGGTCGATGGGAATGACGAAAAATAAGTTGGACCCGAACAGGGTGTCCTATGTCCGCCCCAGCCAAGAGCGTGGTCCCTGACCATTCCGAGAGCACGGCGTCCTCCCCTCCACGCCCAGTGCCTCCTCTGGCCAAGAACGTCTTGCCCCCCTCATCCAAGGACAATGCGCCATCCTAATCCAATAACAAGGACCCCGTCCCGGCCAATAAATTAAACATGATGTCCCATATATCATCATCCAAACCGCACATTCAAGTTCAGACAAACATGATAAATGCAATGAAGAGTTAAAGCTTGATTTCTGCATAAAGTGGCAAGATAATTACAAATAAACAAGATAATTATAGTGACAAGATAATTACAACTATAAGCTCATCATGTTAAACAAGATAAATACAATGACAAGATAACTGCAATTACAAACTAGTGTAAAATTCAGTTAAATCAAATTTGAGGTACTATAGTTCAATCAACCTAGTTGAAAAATGGGTTTCTGGAAGCATAAATCCGAACCTAGGCTCATCATAATCACTAGAGTACTCTAATCACTAATTACATCCAAAACCCTAGCCAAATCCAAAGGAAGATAGACAGATAAGGAGAGGAGAACTTACCCGATGCCGCTAGAGGAAGACCCCCACCGGTGGCTCGTCTTGGCGGGTGAGGCAAGAACAGCCCTCGCGGGTGCCGCCGCTGCAAAATGCTGCAGTGATCGCGACACATAACGCCGTGACGGAGGGTACCAAGAGGCACTGCTATGTCCATCCCCACCGCTGCCGCTCGGTTCCATGTCGCTGCCGCCAGGAATCACCGTTGCCATCACTGATGGGTTGAATGCCGAAGGAGGGAGGTAGAAGTGCACCCGGAGGGGGAAACTGAAACCTAACCTACCGTTTCACCCATCTTCAGGCAAGGTGTTAACGGCGTGTGACGACTATGTCAGAGGGCCATCTTTGCGTACCACGTCAGCCTGATGGGTGGATTGTCACTTTCCGTGTCAATCCATCTTAAACTTTGTTTTAGTGCACATTGTTAAAAAAAACCAACACTAGAGTGGTAGGATTTTGCTAGCAAAACGTAAAACGGTAGCTAATCAAAATATCCGCGAAAAAGTGGTAATTTCATGCTAAGAACTCTTTTTTATATTTAAACGTATCTAGACATTCTTTGATACATAATAAATTTGAATTTGGACAATTCTTTAAAAAAATTTGTAGACGGACGGAGTACAACTCTTGGTGAAACTGCAGTACGTGAGCACGATCCAGATTGTGGAGGTACACACAAAAAATGCCAAAAAGAGAAAAGGAGGTGTGAAGCCGGAAAGTGTTTCTAGCTCTCGAGCTACAGGGCTCTCGTCATTTAAAAATATTTTTGCAAGTTACAAAAAATCTAAAAATAATTCTGGAAATTATCAGCGATACATCTCATAATCATGCAAAATGTCGACATAAAATTCTTTTTATTTTATGTTAAACAAAAAAGATAAAATTTGATATGGAAAATGTACTACTCAGATTTACACTTTTGTCATTTTTGTGTAGTTGAAAATATGAAGAATTTGAAATTGATTTTTTGCACGTTTGTGGAATACATAATTAACTACATACACATTTTTTCCAGAAATTTGTGAAACATAAAAATATATTTTTTATTTTTTTAAACCGAAAAGACCAACGTCCATGCACACTAAATATCTATTCGTGTGAAGCTCTGACTAACACGCTACTGATAGATGCTGCTGAATCTGGTTTTGACATTATTTACTGCCGTTGGATATAAGAGTCAATCAACTACACTTTGAGGATCTTTTAGGGGATTTCTTTTTGTTTTTTGAGAACAGCTACACGTGTCTTGTTTATGGCATCGTTGCAGTTTGCAGGCTTGTGCATTCCCAGAATGAAAAATCACACTCACTTATCTCACTAGCCCTTCGAATATGGCTGACAGTCCCATCGGAGCCCAGCTAGCTCCTACAGTATATGGCTGGCTGCCCCTTCTCCCTTCCCGTCCCCTCTCCTCCTTCACCCCGCGCCTTCTCGGCTCCTAAAATCAACCACTAATAACCCACAAGTATAGGGGATCGCAACAGTCTTCGAGGGAAGTAAAACCCAAATTTATTGATTCGACACAAGTGGAGGTAAAGAATACTTATAAGCCTTAACAGCGGAGTTGTCAATTCAGCTGCACCTGAAAAAGCACTAGCAACAAGGGTGATGTGAAAGCAGCAGTAATAGTAACACAGTAGCAGTAATATGAGAGCAATGGCACCGGAAAATAGTTAATACTACTTCCAATGACATGTAGAACGAGTATATGATGATGAAAGATGGACCGGGGTTCCCAGCTATCTACACTAGTGGTAACTCTCCAATAACAAGTGTTGGGTGAACAAATTACAGTTGGGCAATTGATAGGATTGAAATAGCATTAAGACAGAACATCAAGATCATTAATCATGTAGGCATGTTTTCCATATATAGTCATACGTGCTCGCAATGAGAAACTTGTACAACATCTTTTGTCCTACCAGCCGGTGGCAGCCGGGCCTCTAGGGAATCTACTGAAAATTAAGGTACTCCTTTTAATAGAGCACCGGAGCAAAGCATTAACACTTCGTGAAAACATGTTATCCTCATATCTAAGCCTTTCCCTCCAGTTGTCCCAATTTCTGTCACTTTGGGGCCTTTGGTTCCGGACATAGACATGTGCATACAACTTGTAGATACAATCTAAGCAATAAGTATAGAGCTTAAATCTAAGATCATGCCACTCGGGCCCTAGTGACAAGCATTAAGCATAACAAGATTGCAGCAACAATAACTTCATAAACTTTGTAGATAGACAATCATAATGTAACAATACATCGGATCCCGACAAACACAACACCGATTACATCAGATGAATCTCAATCATGTAAGGCAGCTCATGAGATCATTGTATTGAAGTACATGGGAGAGATGATACCAACTAGCTACAGCTAGAACCCGTAGTCCATGGGGGAACTACTCACGGAGCATGATGGAGGCGATGGCGTTGATGGAGATGGCTTCCGGGGGCACTTCCCCGTCTCGGCAGGGTGCCGGAACAGAGACTTCTGTCCCCCGAAACGGAGTTTCGCGATGGTGGCAGCGCCCCTAGAGTCTTTCTGGAGTTTCGTCAATTGGTCTCGCGTTTTTAGGTCGAAAGGGCTTATATAGGCGAAGAGGCGGCGCAGGAGGGGCACCAGGGCGCCCTCCCCATAGGCCGGCGCGGCCAGGGGCCTGCCCGCGCGGCCCTATGGTGTGGGGCCCCTGGGCCTCCCCTCCGGGTCTCCTTCGGTGTCCTGGTCCGTCTCGGTGAATTATGATGTTTGGTCTTCGTTTCGTCGAATTCCGAGAATATTGCCCGAACAGCCTTTCTGGAACCAAAAACAGCAGAAAACAGCAACTGGCCCTTCGGCATCTCGTTAATAGGTTAGTTCCGGAAAACGCATAAAAAATTATAAAGTGCAAGCAAAACATGTAAGTATTGTCATAAAACAAGCATGGAACATCAGAAATTATAGGTACGTTGGAGACGTATCAGCATCCCCAAGCTTAGTTCCTGCTCGCCCTCGAGTAGGTAAACGATAAAAAGAGTAATTTCTGTAGTGACATGCTACTTACATAACCTTGATCATACTATTGTAAAGCATATGAGATGAATGCAGTAACTCAAGGCAGTGATCTATAGTTGCTAACAAATAGAAACATATAGCAAAACTTTTCATGAATAGTACTTTCAAGACAAGCATCAAAAAGTCTGACATAAGAGTTAATTCATAAAGCAGTAGATTCAAAGTAAAAGCATCGAAGCAACAGAGAGGAAGATTTAAGTTTCAGCAATTGCTTTCAACTTTCAACATACATATCTCATGGATAATGGTCAACACAAAGTAATATGATGAATGCAAATAAGCAAGTATGTAAGAATCAATGCATAGTTGACACAAGTGTTTGCTTCTAAGATGGAAGGAAGTAGGTAAACTGACTCAACATAAAGTAACAGAAAGGCCCTTCGAGAGGGAAGCAGGGATTAAATCATGTGCTAGAGCTTTTTAAGTTTTGAAATCATATAGAGATTATAAAAGTAAAGTTTTGAGAGGTGTTTGTTGTTGTCAACGAATGGTAGTGGACACTCTAACTACCTCATCAACCAGACTTTCAAGAGCGGCTCCCATGAAGGACGTTATCTCTACCAGCAAGGTAGATCATCCCTCTTCTCTTTTGTTTACACATGTACTTTAGTTTTATTTATGGTTGACACTCCTCCCAACCTTTTGCTTTCACAAGCCATGGCTAACCGAATCCTCGGGTGCCTTCCAACATTCACATACCATGAAGGAGTGTCTATTTGCAAAATTAAGTTGCTTACTGGTAGATCAGGGCAAAACACGTGAAGAGAATTATTAATGCAAGTTAATTAATTGGGGCTGGGAACCCCATTGCCAGCTCTTTTTGCAAAATTATTGGATAAGCGGATGTGCCACTAGTCCATTATGAAAGTCTGTCAGGAGTAAATGACAAGGTTGAAAGATAGACACCACATACTTCCTCATGAGCTATAAAACATCAACACAAATTAAAGAGCATTTTGAAGGTTTAAAGGTAGCACATGAAGTATTTACTTGGAATGGCAGGAAATACCACATAGTAGGTAGATATGGTGGACACAAATGGCATAGGTTTTGGCTCAAGGTTTTGGATGCACGAGAAGCATTCCCTCTCAGTACAAGGCTTTGGGCTAGCAAGGTTGTTTGAAGCAAACACAAGTATGAACCGGTACAGCAAAACTTACATAAGAACATATTGCAAGCATTATAAAACTCTACACTATCTTCCTTGTTGCTCAAACACTTTTACTATAAAATATCTAGACCTTAGAGAGACCAATCATGCAAACCAATTTCAACAAGCTCTACGGTATTTCTCCACTAATAGGTTTAAACTACATGATGCAAAAACATGATCTACTTGAGAGCTCAAAACAATTGCCAAGTATCAAATTATCAAGACATTATGAGGCATTTTATTTTTCCAACCAAATATCAATAAGTGCAATAGCTTCCAACTTTTGTCATTGAACATTAAAAGTAAAACGAAAAACACAAGTGTTCATATGAAAAAGCGGAGCGTGTATCTCTCCCACACAAGGATTGCTAGGATCCAAATTTATTCAAACAAAACAAAAATAAAAACACACAGACGCTCCAAGTAAAGCACATAAGATGTGACCGAATAAAAATATAGTTTCAATAGAAGAACCTGATAAGTTGATGAAGAAGGGGATGCCTTGGGCATCCCCAAGCTTAGACGCTTGAGTCTTCTTGAAATATGCAGGGATGAACCACGGAGGCATCCCCAAGCTTAGACTTTTCACTCTTCTTGATCATATATCATCCTCCTCTCTTGACCCTTGAAAACTTCCTTCACACCAAACTTCTCATAAACTTCATTAGAGGGGTTAGTACTTAAAAAAACTTTAATCCACCTTGGCCCTGTAGTGACACATTGCAAGAACTTAATAAAACATTAGCTACAGCTCTCCACGTCTAGAAAGCCTTGCTTAAAGTCCACAAGAGACAATGCAAAAAACAGAGACAGAATCTGTCAAAACAGAACAACCAGTAAGCACGAATTTTTAAGAGGTACTTCCGTTGCTCAAATCAGAAAACTCAAAACTAATGAAAGTTGCGTACATATCTGAGATCATTCACGTAAATTGGCAGATTTTTCTGAGTTACCTACAGAGAATCATACCCAGATTCGTGACAGCAAGAAATCTGTTTCTGCGCAGAAATCCAAATCTAGCATCAAACTTCTATTAGAGACTTCACTTGGCACAACATTGCAATAAAGTAAAGATAAGGAGAGGTTGCTACAGTAGTAACAACTTCCAAAACACAACAAAACAGTAGCAAAATAAACACATGGGTTATCTCCCAAGAAATGCTTTCTTTATAGCCATTAAGATGGGCTCAGCAGTTTTAATGATGCACTCGCAAGAAATAAGAGTTGAAGCAAAGAAGAGCATCAAAAAGCAAATTCAAAACACATTTAAGTCTAACCCACTTCCTATGCACAGGAATCTTGTACACAAATAAATTCATGAAGAACAAAGTGACAAGCATAAGAAGGTAAAACAAGAGTAACTTCAAAATTTTCAGCATATAGAGAGGTGTTTTAGTACCATGCAAATTTCTACAACCATATTTTCCTCTCTCATAATAATTTTCAGTAGCTTCATGAACAAACTCAACAACATAACTATCACATAAAGCATGCTTTTCATGATTCACAAACACATAATTTTTATCAAGCTCAGAAATAATAGGATTAAAACTTTCAAACCCACTTTTATCAATAATGTAACAAGAAGATTGATCAATCTCAAAAGATATGGGACTCATAGATAAAGTCAAGAACTCTCGAATCCCATTTTCATTAGTAGTACAATTAATAGTATCAAGTAACATAGGACCATCATCTAGAGATTTATCATAAACATTTGCCAAGCAAAACTCTTTAGTACCATGCATTTCGACATCAGGAAAAAACAAAGCATTATCATAAAATTTATCAAAGTGGCATGGATTATCATGAATAACAGTAGCATAATTATTCTCGCAAGTTTTACTCATAGGGAATATTTCAAGAGAATCCACAGGAACATAACATTCATCCTCTTTCTGTAAGCATGGAGGACAATCAAATAGTGTAAGAGATAAAGAGTTACTCTCATTAGAAGGTTGGCATGGGTAGCTAATCCATTCTTCCTCCTTTTGTTCATCACTCTCCTCTTCTTTTTCATCCAATGAGCTTTCGGGTTCATCAATTTCCTCCTCTTTTTCATCCAATGAGCTTTCAGGTTCATCAATTTCTTCTTCCACTCGGTTCCTGCAAATTGTGAGTGCATTCTTGTGCATTAATGAGTCTCTCTTTATAATCAATGATATAAGGATTATCACTCGTAGCTTTCTATGCAAAAATTAAGGATAGAAGAGACATAATCTTTAAGGTCCTTACAAACAACACAAGTTTCATAATTTTTAGCAATGAAGGATTCGATCTCAGAAGCTCCCATAAACAAAACAAATTGTTCTACTTCTTCGAACCCAAAATGAATATAGCTATTCCAATTATAGTTCTTAATTAAAACTTCCTCACTAATGCCACATTGAAATTTAAGATGTTTAGTATCCTGTTTAGAGCAACAGTTTATATCATGGCGTTTAAGCAAGATTTTAGCAATTGTATTTAGTTTTTCTATCACAACACTCATAACTTTACCCGTTCTTGATTCTCTATAATTATTATATAATTCAATAAGCTCCAAATAGGTTGTAGGTTCTCCCATAATAGCAGTTTTTAATTTTTTGGTTTTCAAATTTTTATGGATTTTCGGGTATATGAGGAAAATAAAACAAGACAAAAAGAAACTAGACAAAAATAAACTAAGCAAAATAATACTAGACAGAAATAAACTAAGCACAAAGAAACTAGACAAAAGTAAATTAAGCAAAACAAAATAAAATAAGATAAAAACAGAGATAGAGGTAGAGTGTACTCCCCAGGTGAACTTATGAGTAGAGCTATGCCTCCCCGGCAACGGCGCCAGAAAATAGTCTTGATAACCCACAAGTATAGGGGATCGCAATAGTCTTCGAGGGAAGTAAAACCCAAATTTATTTATTCGACACAAGGGGAGGTAAAGAATACTTATAAGCCTTAACAGCGGAGTTGTCAATTCAGCTGCACCTGGAAAAGCACTAGCAACAGGGGTGATGTGAAAGCAGCAGTAATATGAGAGCAGTAGTAACAGTAACACAGTAGCAGTAATATGAGAGCAATGGCACCAGAAAATAGTTAATACTACTTCCAATGACATGTAGAACGAGTATATGATGATGAAAGATGGACCGGGATTCCCAGCTATCTACACTAGTGGTAACTCTCCAATAACAAGTGTTGGGTGAACAAATTACAGTTGGGCAATTGATAGGATTGAAATAGCATTAAGACAGAACATCAAGATCATTAATCATGTAGGCATGTTTTCCATATATAGTCATACGTGCTCGCAATGAGAAACTTGTACAACATCTTTTGTCCTACCAGCCGGTGGCAGCCGGGCCTCTAGGGATTCTACTGGAAATTAAGGTAATCCTTTTAATAGAGCACCGGAGCAAAGCATTAACACTCCATGAAAACATGTGATCCTCATATCTAAGCCTTCCCCTCCAGTTGTCCCAATTTCTGTCACTTTGGGGCATTTGATTCCGGACATAGACATGTGCATACAACTTGTAGATACAATCTAAGCAATAAGTATAGAGCTTAAATCTAAGATCATGCCACTCGGGCCCTAGTGACAAGCATTAAGCATAACAAGATTGCAGCAACAATAACTTCACAAACTTTGTAGATAGACAATCATAATGTAACAATCCATCGGATCCCGACAAACACAACACCGATTACATCAGATGAATCTCAATCATGTAACGCAGCTCATGAGATCATTGTATTGAAGTACATGGGAGAGATGATACCAACTAGCTACAGCTAGAACCCGTAGTCCATGGGGGAACTACTCACGGAGCATGATGGAGGCGATGGCGTTGATGGAGATGGCTTCTGGGGGCACTTCCCCGTCCCGGCAGGGTGCCGGAACAGAGACTTCTGTCCCCCGAAACGGAGTTTCGCAATGGTGGCGGCGCCACTGGAGTCTTTCTGGAGTTTCGTCAATTGGCCTCGCGTTTTTAGGTCGAAAGGGCTTATATAGGCGAAGAGGCGGCGCAGGAGGGGCACCAGGGCGCCCTCCCCATAGGCCGGCGCGGCCAGGGGCCTACCCGCGTGGCCCTATGGTGTGGGGCCCCTGGGCCTTGATACGTCTCCGACGTATCGATAATTTCTTATGTTCCATGCCACATTATTGATGATATCTACATGTTTTATACACATTATATGTCGTATTTATGCATTTTCCGGCACTAACCTATTAACGAGATGCCGAAGAGCCGGTTGTTGTTTTCTCGCTGTTTTTGGTTTCAGAAATCCTAGTAAAGAAATATTCTCGGAATTGGACGAAATCAACGCCCAGGGTCCTATTTTCACACGAAGCTTCCAGAAGACCGAGGGGGAAAGGAAGTGGGGCCACGAGGCGCTGACACAACAGGGCGGCGCGGCCCAAGCCCTGGTCGCGCCGGCCTGGCGTGTGGGGCCCTCGTGTGGCCCCCCGCGTTGCCCTTCCGCCTACTTAAGGTCTTCGTCGCGAAACCCCCAGTACCGAGAGCCACGATACGGAAAACCTTACTGAGATGCCGCCGCCGCCAATCCCATCTCGGGGGATTCTGGAGATCACCTCCGGCACCCTGCCGGAGAGGGGATTCATCTCCCGGAGGACTCTTCACCGCCATGGTCGCCTCCGGAGTGATAAGTGAGTAGTTCACCCCTGGACTATGGGTCCATAGCAGTAGCTAGATGGTTGTCTTCTCCTCATGTGCTTCATTGTCGGATCTTGTGAGCTGCCTAACATGATCAAGATCATCTATCTGTAATTTTATATGTTGTGTTTGTCGGGATCCGATGGATAGAGAATACTATGTTATGTTGATTATCAATCTATTACCTATGTGTTGTTTATGATCTTGCATGCTCTCCGTTATTAGTAGAGGCTCGGCCAAGTTTTTGCTCTTAACTCCAAGAGGGAGTATTTATGCTCGATAGTGGGTTCATGCCTCCATTAAATCTGGGACAGATGACGAGAAAGTTCTAAGGTTGTGGATGTGCTTGTTGCCACTAGGGATAAAACATTGATGCTATGTCTAAGGATGTAGTTATTGATTACATTACGCACCATACTTAATGCAATTGTCCGTTGTTTACAACTTAATACTCGGAAGGGGTTCGGATGATAACCTGAAGGTGGACTTTTTAGGCATAGATGCATGCTTGGATAGCGGTCTATGTACTTTGTCGTAATGCCCAATTAAATCTCACAATACTCATCATATCATGTATGTGCATGGTCATGCCCTCTCTATTTGTCAATTGCCTGACTGTAATTTGTTCACCCAACATGCTATCTTATGGGAGAGACACCTCTAGTGAACTGTGGACCCCGGTCCATTCTTTTACATCGAATACAATCTGCTGCAATACTTGTTTTACTGTTTTCTTGCAAACAATCATCATCCACACTATACATCTAATCCTTTGTTACAGCAAGTCGGTGAGATTGATAACCTCACTGTTTCGTTGGGGCAAAGTACTTTGGTTGTGTTGTGCAGGTTCCACGTTGGCGCCGGAATCTCTGGTGTTGCGCCGCACTACATCCCGCCGCCATCAACCTTCAACGTGCTTCTTGGCTCCTCCTGGTTCGATAAACCTTGGTTTCTTTCTGAGGGAAAACTTGCTGCTGTGCGCATCATACCTTCCTCTTGGGGTTCCCAACGAACGTGTGAGTTACACGCCATCAAGCTCTTTTTCTGGCGACGTTGCAGGGGAGATCAAGACACGCTGCAAGGGGAGTCTCCACAATCCAATCTCTTTACTTTATTTTTGTCTTGCTTTATTTTATTTACTTTCTTGTTTGCTGCATTATATCAAAACACAAAAAAAAATAGTTGCTAGTTTTACTTTATTGCACTCTATATCAAAAACACAAAAAAATTAGTTACTTGCATATTACTTTATTTACTTTATGTTTATTTCATCATGTTTCCTCCTAAGTACACTCTAAAAGACATACCGGTAGGACGTGGGTCTATAATTGGGAAAAATAATATAGAAGATATTTTCACTCATGTTAGTACCACTGAAGATTTTGAAGATAGACAATTGGTAGAACTTGCTCCTACTTATGAAATTGCTGTTGCTTCTTTAGTTCACATGTTGGAAACTAAATTTGTTAATCTTAATTCTATAATCCAACACATGTTTCTCACACTTGGTGATATGGAAGAAGGGGAAAAGAAAGATTTTGTATTAGAAACCCTCCTTAAAGAATTTGGGGGAGTAGCAAGAGAAGCTAGAAAAGTCTTCATTAAATATAATATGCTAGGATCTTATACCAATTTTGCCAGTACTCTTGAAAAAATGGAAAAAGATAGACAAAAGTATACTAATCAAGTTAATTATGAGGGGGATATTAAAACCTCAATACCGTGCAAACTTTTAGGAATGTGCGAGGCACTAGAAAATAATTATGCTTGGCTTGTTCCCGAAAATTTGTTTGATGAGAATAGCAAGCCTAAGACTAATGAAAAGGGAGCCTCTGAAACTTACATAGATAATATACAATGTATGGTTGAGAAAACTCCCAACACCCCTGGTTATGATGTTGATGCTTCGTCTCTTGATAATACTTGATATACACTTTCTGCGCCTAGCTGAAAGGCGTTAAAGAAAAGCGCTTATGGGAGACAACCCATGTTTTTACTACAGTATTTTATTTTATATTTGAGTCTTGGAAGTTGTTTACTACTGTAGCAACCTCTCCTTATCTTAGTTTTGTGCTTTGTTGTGCCAAGTAAAGTCTTTGATAGTAAGGTTCATACTAGATTTGGATTACTGCGCAGAAACAGATTTCTTTGCTGTCACGAATTTCGACCTGCCTCTCTGTAGGTAGCTCAGAAAAATATGCCAATTTACGTGCGTGATCCTCAGATATGTACGCAACTTTCATTTAATTTGGGAATTTTCATTTGAGCAAGTCTGGTGCCATTTTAAAATTCGTCTTTACGAACTGTTCTGTTTTGACAGATTCTGCCTTTTATTTCGCATTGCCTCTTTTGCTATATTGGATGAATTTCTTTGATCCATTAATGTCCAGTAGCTTTATGCAATGTCCAGAAGTGTTAAGAATGATTATGTCACCTCTGAACATGTTAATTTTTATTGTGTACTAACCCTCTAATGAGTTGTTTCGAGTTTGGTGTGGAGGAAGTTTTCAAGGATCAAGAGAGGAGAATGATGCAATATGATCAAGGAGAGTGAAAGCTCTAAGCTTGGGGATGCCCCGGTGGTTCACCCCTGCATATTTTAAGAAGACTCAAGCGTCTAAGCTTGGGGATGCCCAAGGCATCCCCTTCTTCATCGACAACATTATCAGGTTCCTCCCCTGAAACTATATTTTTATTCCATCACATCTTATGTGCTTTGCTTGGAGCGTCGATTTGTTTTTGTTTTTGTTTTGTTTGAATAAAATGGATCCTAGCATTCATTGTGTGGGAGAGAGACACGCTTCGCTGTTGCATATGGACAAATATGTCCTTAGGCTTTACTCATAGTATTCATGGCGAAGGTTGAATCTTCTTCGTTAAATTGTTATATGGTTGGAATCGGGAAATGCTACATGTAGTAATTCTAAAATGTCTTGAATAATTTGATACTTGGCAATTGTTGTGCTCATGTTTAAGCTCTTGCATCATATACTTTGCACCTATTAATGAAGAAACACCTAGAGCTTGCTAAATTTGGTTTGCATATTTGGTCTCTCTAAAGTCTAGATAATTTCTAGTATTGAGTTTTGAACAACAAGGAAGACGGTGTAGAGTCTTATAATGTTTTCAATATGTATTTTATGTGAGTTTTGCTGCACCGGTTCATCCTTGTGTTTGTTTCAAATAACCTTGCTAGCCTAAACCTTGTATCGAGAGGGAATACTTCTCATGCATCCAAAATCCTTGAGCCAACCACTATGCCATTTGTGTCCACCATACCTACCTACTACATGGTATTTCTCCGCCATTCCAAAGTAAATTGCTTGAGTGCTACCTTTAAAATTTCCATCATTCGCCTTTACAATATATAGCTCATGGGACAAAATAGCCTTAAAAACTATTGTGGTATTGAATATGTACTTATGCACTTTATCTATACCTAATAATAAAGGCAAAAGGGTTTCTCCCTCGGTCGTTCGTTAAACTTAAGACTGCCCTCAAAGTTGGTACAAAATTACCCACCAGTGCTATTGGTAAGTCAAAAACGTTTGGATTATTGGGCAATCATGGTCGTGCAAGAGTTCACGGGAGAGACGGGAGAGACGGGAGACTCAGAGGCAAAAAAAAAGACGGGAGACTTGATCCTAAAAATCTGGATACCAACTCGCAGCCCAACGTACTCTTCGTCCGTTCGCATCGTGTAAAAAAAAGCCAGACCTACAGTTCGTATCCAACTCAATCTTCGATTCATACAAAGTCCAATCCAGATTTCTTGCCCTTTCCTCAAAAAAATCTGCTCACATATCTGACCCTCCCGTCTGCGTGCGATTTCCACAAAGCTTTCAAAAAATTCCTGACAAATCGAAAGTGTAAACTCGCCGCGGGAGGCTAGCTACAGCGGGCGGTTCTTTGCTCGGAGTCACACGGACGGGACGAGGCGGCCCGGGAACGAGAGGATTTCGACGAGACCCTTCTTCAGCCGGCCGAAAGACAATGAGAAATCGCGCGCAAGGCCGAACCTGCTGATCGTGATGGGCTTGGTGACTGTTGGCCGCAACCGCCCCGACGGCGGACCAAGACCGGCAACGCTCGGCCAGTCTCTCTGGCCACGTGCGGTGAGTGTCAGCTCGGCGCGATCTGGCACTGCGGCGGATCCTCTCTACAGTACAGGAGAGGAGGAGCCCAACACGGCGGCGCCACTACTCCCGAGGACTTACCAATAGAGATGCCGACCGAGGTAATGCGCACGACCTCCGCTGCCGGCACGCCGTCCACGACCTTGCGGGACGGTGCCGTGCCTGCCGACTAGCGACCAAGAGCTCCAACGCCCGCGGCGACGGCCTCACCTTCACCCTGCTATATTGGTGGAGATCAGTCAGGTGGCTCGGAGCAAGACGGCTCGTACGAACTGTATCGCGCTGTAGTTTGTACTTTGCAGATCACTTCTAATCTGAAGTTTTAATGACTAGCTGCTTGAACCAACGACCGCGTTCGATCAAGAGCTACGGCCCTAGAGCCTTCAAAGTTCTCAAGAGGCAAGGAAACTCGGCAAGCTGACAAAAGTGATATACTCCTAGCAGATCATGAGACGAATTACTGATGCATGCAGCTCGGCCATCGCACGGTCGCACCCCTCGCTTCTGGCGCCGTTGTCCTGTCCCGTGCAACCGGTATGCCGTTACCGGGGTGGCGCCATCCACTGAATAACAAGATGATCATCAGGCGTGAGGGGGTTGTCGTGGTTATCTTGCGCGTCCTGACATACAGAAGCAAAAATAGCATGTGTACTATGGAGGCAATAATGTTTCCAACACCACAGGGCATGTCTCTTCATCAGGGTGTAGCAAGCGGATATACTTATATGGATTGAGTTTCCTTGCTGGACTTAAAATGTAGGGTTATGGAGTGGTAGCACCGATTGGTAAGAAAATCACAGAGTTAACACCCATGAGGGGGTTTGCAGCAGAGTTTTGCGGCGCCAATGTTTTTTTTTTTATCTAAGCTTTGGTTGCCAATATTTGTACACGTCTTAGTGAGTTTCAAGAGTGTTGCAGATGTTGCTATTGTGGATTTCTAGCTTGCTACTGTGACGGCTATGGTCGAGCCTGATGGAAGCGGCCGAGCGGATGGAAGTTAGAGACGTGGTCGAGCCGTCGAGCTCTGCACATGAACGTTCTGCTTGACCTTTGCCCATAGACACCATGGTTGAGCGTCGTGAATACGGCCGCCCGGCCGGACGCCAAAGTCCGGTGGCAAGGTGGACGGCTGGAGGCCGCGGTCCAGCGCATCAACGTTGGGATCAACTGATCTAGCAACTAGGCTAAATAAAAAAACAGATCTAGCAACTAGCGTTGTTGCGCTTCGTCTTGGTTGGGGATTTTGACCGGTCAGACTCATACGCTGGCTCCAGATAGGCTACAGGTGATTTTGTACTCTTATCAAACGAGATGCAGACGCGCGGGCCAGCGGAAACTGTACCGCTAGAAGAGAGAAAAAAAATTAACCGAAGGTAGTCAGCTAAGGTTGTTTTGTGTGTTTGCAAAATTGTTTTTTTTTTTGGCAAATCAAGCTCATGTTTAATTTACTTTTAATTTTAATTTATGTCAATTTTTCTACTGTGCACATTTTAGAAAAGCAATTTGATTTTTTCTTGCAAAAAAATAAAAAATATATTCCAAATAATATAATTATATTATCTACACCTAATATACCACCTCTAAGCCGCAATGACCTCGACAATGACTCTCCGGAAGTTGTTGTCATCTTTGTCGACCGTTTCGAGGTCCTAGACACGATAACATATTGTGAGGAAAATACGTTGTGTTTAACAAACACATGGGAGACCGAACAATCGGAGTATACATTGCACGATGGAAAAGCGCTTATGTAAGCACTTCATCAACCAGATGGAGATGGAGGCAACAATGATAATGCTGTCATCGTTGCAACACTTAAACATGTTATTAGCGCCACGTGGCAGATGATCGTCACCTGTTGCAATGCATTTTTTCTGCCGTCGCAACGCACGGGCACTTTTGCTAGTCTCTTATTAAGTTGCTTGTTGTGCGATAACCATGTTTTCTGGGGACGCCATCAACTACTCTTTGTTGAATATCATGTGAGTTGCTATGCATGTCCGTCTTGTCTGAAGTAAGAGAGATCTACCACTTTATTGGTTAGAGCATGCATATTGTTAGAGAAGAACATTGGGCCGCTAACTAAAGCCATGAATCATGGTGGAAGTTTCAGTTTTGGACATATATCCTCAATCTCATATGAGAACACTAATTGTTGCCACATGCTTATGCATTAAAGAGGAGTCCATTATCTGTTGTCCATGTTGTCCCGGTATGGATGTCTAAGTTGAGAATAATCAAAAGCGAGAAATCCAAAATGCGAGCTTTCTCCTTAGACCTTTGTACAGGCGGCATGGAGGTACCCCTTTGTGACACTTGGTTAAAACATGTGTATTGCGATGATCCGGTAGTCCAAGCTAATTAGGACAAGGTGCGGGCACTATTAGTATACTATGCATGAGGCTTGCAACTTGTAAGATATAATTTACATGATACATGTGCTTTATTACTACCGTTGACAAAATTGTTTCATGTTTTCAAAATAAAAGCTCTAGCACAAATATAGCAATCGATGCTTTCCTCTTTGAAGGACCTTTCTTTTACTTTTATGTTGAGTCAGTTCACCTATTTCTCTCCACCTCAAGAAGCAAACACTTGTGTGAACTGTGCATTGATTCCTACATACTTGCATATTGCACTTGTTATATTACTCTATGTTGACAATATTCATGAGATATACATGTTACAAGTTGAAAGCAACCGCTGAAACTTAATCTTCCTTTGTGTTGCTTCAATACCTTTACTTTGAATTTATTGCTTTATGAGTTAACTCTTATGCAAGACTTATTGATGCTTGTCTTTAAGTACTATTCATGAAAAGTCTTTGCTTTATGATTCATTTGTTTACTCATGTCATTACCATTGTTTTGATCGCTGCATTCATTACATATGCTTACAATAGTATGATCAAGGTTATGATGGCATGTCACTCCAGAAATTATCTTTGTTATCGTTTACCTGCTCGGGACGAGCAGGAACTAAGCTTGGGGATGCTGATACGTCTCCGACGTATCGATAATTTCTTATGTTCCATGCCACATTATTGATGATATATACATGTTTTATACACATTATATGTCGTATTTATGCATTTTTCGGCTGTTGTGGGTATACTTCATGGGTGTACCATCGACAGTGCCTAGATCCGACAAGCCCGGGTGGCCCACAGACGGTGATGAGGCATGTGGCCCATCGGGCGGCCCAGTTGCTGTTGATCATGAAGGAAGAAGTCCAGCCCAGGATCAGTAAGCCGGATCCGTACCGACATAGGAGTAACCCGGATCCATGGAGGCCCATGACAAACCCGGATCCAGTACGACGTGTATGGAAGGCGGATCCGTGACGTGCACGGCAAGATATTGTACCGTAGTTAGGCAATCTGTAATCCGGCTAGGACTCTTCATGTAAACCCTAGATCCGTGCGCCTTTATAAGCCGGATCCCGGGAGCCCTAGAGGCACAACCACAACTCATTGTAACAACGCGAAAGCGCCCGGATAATTCCGGACAAGCAGCGGTAGGCCCCTGTCATCGTGCGGGTGTTCCGAAGCTGGGTAACTCGCGTACCACCGTCCCGTGTGCACTCCGCCCTATGGCCCCTACTTCTTCTCCCCTCGTGAGGATCCCTCCTCCGAGGTACCGTCGACTAGGCAACGACGGTTGGCGCCCACCGTGGGGCCTGCGGCGTCCGGAGGCCGGAACCGGGAGGGTTCCGCCATGGGAAGCTACGACGACACCATCGCTGTGGGGCGTGTCCTTTACGCCGGAAATCTGCCGATCGTCCCTCCGGATGAGTGTTGGATTCCGGCTAAAACCGACCATGTCAAGCTCTCCATCGTCCCAGATGGCGGCATACACATCTTCATCGGGGAAACCGTCGATTCCGACGGAAACCCACTGGTAAGTAGCGCTGACGCGACCGCCGCTGAGCAGGACGCAGTCGCGAAGATCTGATCTGAGACGCAGGAACTTCCTAGCGAAGATTCCGCCTTAGATCTGAAAAAATCAAAACCCACCCAATCCGCCCCCGAGCAGGAAGTAACGGTGGAAGACCAATGCGAGATCCGCCCGGGTCTCCCGGTGTTAGAGAAGCAAAGGTGTCACTTCGTACACTTCTTGGCCCATACCGCCGGAACCGCCCCTCAAGTAGCCGGAGCTGGTCCCGAGCAGGTCGAGGCCCCGGAAAACAACGCTGCTCTGGATCAGCAAGAGGCTATCGGAGAAAGCGAAACTCCGGTTGAAGAGTCGATCTTGGGAAATCTAAGCCCAATCTCCGGAGACACCCAGATCCATGGACACCGCAGAGTTTGATCGCAAGGTGACGGAACTCGGATACGGTGAACAGCCTGAAGTCGATTCCGTCCAGCCAAAGCGGTACTTGCAACCGTAGCGGCGCTCGGAGAAGACGGATCGAAGCAGCAGACACTCAATCCTACCCCCAGCCATCCCACCACGGATCTCCGATGTCGCGGGAACGGCCCCGTAGGGATCCTTCCTCGGAGAGCCTCTGTCGCCCGAAGAGATAGTTGCACAAGCTCGCATGGATTTGGTCGCAAAGTCAGATGTCCTCAACAAGCCAATAACTCCTGGCGATGCCGCAGATCCGGAGGCTTTAGAAGCCACTAGAAAGGAGATGCTGGCCACAGCCAAAAAGTTTGCTAACACCGCAGCTGCTATATTGGATGAGAGGGAAGAAGCCGCACCGATCATGGATCGCTTTGAAAGACGAGGATCGCGAAGTCACCGCAACGCTCGAGCAAGTCAAGAGTATGAGAAAGGAGTGGGAGGTGAAAATGACCTACGCACGAGGCGGAGGCTGATAGAATCGTCAGAGAAGCAATCCCTCCCCGCAGGATCAACTTCGCAACCCCTGCCGAACAGCAGCCGCTCGCCACCCCAAAGGACAATTTGGCAAAAGCTGCAGAAATTCTGAAGAAAAGTGACGAGGAGGTTGATATCAACTACTTGCGCACGCTCGTCGCTTCGGCGGTTAAACGAGCGAGCAAGGCGGATACTTCGCGCAAGTTGGAATCTAACCCGGAGCATTGCGTCTCCACCGCGCGAAGGACGCCCACAACAATCGCCGGCGAGATGACGAGTCGCGAACCGGATCCTCGGAACGCGAGAAGGAAAGCCGGGGAACACCCAAATCCGATCCCCGTACCATCAAAGACGCCACCGTCGGATCCGAGAAAGGGAAAGGATGCAATGTACTCCGGACGAGACAAGTACCGCAACGCCTCTCCTCCGCCTAATGGTTACCCGCGTCCCCCTCGGCGCCGTAGTCCAGCCGGAAACACCGAGGCCTCAAGGGCATGGTGGAATTGTTATCCGCGACATCGTGATGCCCTCCGGAAACCGGAACAGGGAGCGCACGCCGGAACCTCGCCGGAATCAGAACAATGATCGTGAGCCCGAGCCTAGGAGGAGCCGGAATGAGGAGCGCGACCCGGAGCCCCGCCGGAGCCGGAACGACCAGGGCAGCCAGCGCCACGGCGAAGGCAGCCACAGGAGCCGGAGCCAGCACCGGGAGGGCCGTGGAGAATCTGTAGGCGGAAGCGAGGAGGTCGGATCGGCCCCCTCGCAGGTCTCCCTCACCACCACCTAGCGGTGGCGGCGGAGGTGGAGGCGGAGGCGGTGGCCGGAGATCTCGCTCTCGCTCACGGTCCCCCGTCACGGCTCGCGCGACGCGCGGGAACGCCTCAACGAATACGGAACCGACTACATCGGACCGAAGTGCTTTGGCGGGATGATTCGAGAGGAACCAAAGCCAAGGAGCTCCCTCAAGCTACCCGGAAACCTGAAGCATTATGATGGCACCGAAAGGCCGGATACCCGGATTGAGGATTACTACAATGCGAGTAACCTTCGCCGGAGGAACCCCTAATATCGCCCGCCGCATGCTCCAGCTTGTACCTTGTAGGACCAGCTCGGATCTGGCTCAGTGACCTCGAGAAAAACTCCATCTTTTGCTGGTTTGACCTGAAGACCTCTTTCGAGAAACACTTCAGGGGCACCTACAAAAGACCTACCACAGCAAGCGACTTACAAGCTTGTATCCAGAAGAAGGGAGAATCCTCAAGAAACTTCCTCACAAGATGGTTGGCATGCAGGAACGAGTGCGAAAACGTCGACCACACCACTGCCATGTACGCCTTCATTGGTGGATTACAGAGAGGAGGACTGCTGAGGCATAAGCTTACATGTTTGGCCAACGCCAACAAACTGACTTTGGACGAGATGATCTCCATCGCCAGTGATCACACTGCCGCCGATGACGACGCAGGCGGTGATATCGCAGCTACAGCAATTCCCCTGCACCAACAAAAGAAGAACCGTGATAACGGTAACAACAGCGGCCACAAACGCAAAAACCCTGATGACCAGAAGAGTGGCGGATCCGACATGGTCGCCATGGCGTTCCAACGCGGAGGTTCAGGGAGGCGGAAGAGGACGCGGCCGCGGAGGCGGAGCCGGCGAGGGTCAGCAGCATGGCACGGAGGTCACCGCTGGCGGATCCCGCGCCCCGCAAACCTACGAGGAGTACAGAGACATGCCCTGCCTGGCCCACTTGGATCCGGCTACAGGGAAGTCCACACACACCAACCGCAACTGCAAGTGGGTCAACGACCTAAAGAACGACCCGGAGGCAGGATACAAGCGAGCCCGGAAGCACCGCCCACGCGGCAAAGGAGGCAAGGGCAAGAACAAGGACAAGGAGGAGGACAGTTCCGAGGCGATGGACGAGGATGATAACTCGCCGGATCCCAAAGCCGGATCCGCAGGTAAATCCAACCCCTTCGAGAAAAAGAGCGTGGGGGCTTACCACACTTTCCTCGGAACCCCCACAGTCCGTGCTACAAAATCAGCTACCCGGATCCTGAACGCCACAGTCCCGGCTGTGCCGCAGTACGTCAGGTGGTCGGAAGTTCCGTGCACATTTGACAGGGAGGATCATCCCGCCATTGTGCCAAAAGAATACTACGCCTTGGTTGTGAGTCCCCGCATAGACGGGTATGACTTCTCCAAGTGCCTCATGGATGGCGGAGCCAGCTTGAACATCATGTACCTGGAGACTCGGAGCGGATGAACCTCACCAAGGAACAGCTCAAACACGGCACCACCGAGTTTCACGGCGTGGTTCCGGGTAAGAAGGCGAACTCCCTCGGCAGCATCACACTTCCCGTGGCTTTCGGCGATGTTCATAATTTCCGCGAAGAAAAGATCACGTTTGAAGTTGTGCCCTTCAAGAGCTCCTACCACGTCATCTTCGGCAGGCCCACCTACCATAAGTTCCACGCAAGAGCATGCTATATCTACAACAAGCTCAAGATGCCGGGTCCTAATGGTATGATCACCATAACCGGAGACTACAAAAAGGCTCATGAGTGCGAGCTGGGCGAAGCCGCCTTCGCAGAGTCTGTCATATCCGGAGAAGAGCTGAAAGGCTACAGAGCCGCGGTGGATCCGGCCGAGATGCAAACCACCAAGAAGCAGATCTCCGAACGAGAAAAACTCCTTCGAGGCCGCGATAGAGACCAAGAAAGTCAACTTCAAGGAAGATGACCCTAGCAAGCAAGTCTCGGTCGGAGCCAACATGGACCCCAAATAGGAAGACGCGCTCGTCGAGTTCCTCCGCGCTAACATGGATATCTTCGCATGGCAACCTTCTGACATGTCCGGAGTACCTAGGGAACTCGCCGAGCACTACCTCAACATAAATCCGGGGCTAAACCGGTGAAGCAAGCTATGCGACGCTTTGGAGATAAGAAGCGCCGCGCCATAGGAATGGAACTAGCAAAGTTACTAGAAGCAGGTTTTGTAATAGAAGTTATCCACACCGATTGGGTCGCGAATCCCGTCCTTGTACCCAAAAAGAACACCGAAATACTAAGAATGTGCATCGATTACTCGGCTTGAACAAACATTGCCCGAAGGATCCGTTCCCCCTGCCGCGCATTGACCAAGTCATTGATTCGACGGCGGGGCGGAACTTCGTGTTTTCTTGATGCGTATTCCGGGTACCATCAGATCCGGATGAAGGAATCCGACCAAAAGGCGACTTCATTCATTACCCCGTTTGGCACTTCTCGCTATGTTACTATGCCTTTTGGTTTGAAAAACGCAGGTGCCACCTACCAACGTACGATGCAGCGATGCTCGAAGGACCAAATTGGCCGGAACGTGCACGCCTCGTCGACGACATCGCGGTCATGACCCGGAAAGGATCCGACTTGATCGGCGACCTCACGAAACCTTTGAGAATCTCCGTCGGTACAAGATGATGTTGAATCCGCTGAAGTGCGTCTTTGGCGTGCCAGCCGGAAAACTCCTTGGCTTCATAGTCTCTCACGGAGGCATTGAGGTTAACCCGGAAAAGATCAAGGCAATCCTGTGTATCAAACGGCCAACTTGTCTCAAAGATGTGCAACGACTAACTGGTTGTGTCGCAGCAATCAGTAGGTTTGTTAGCCGTCTTGGCGAGAAGGCGCTACCTCTGTACAAGTTGCTAAAGAAAACAGACAAATTCGTTTGGGACGACGCAGCTGACACAGCTCTTCGAGGGTTGAAGGAAATACTTACCTCCCCACCTATCCTGGCAGCCCCAACAGAGTCAGAGCCAATGCTCCTTTATCTGGCAGCTACCAACAAAGTCATCAGCCTCGTCATCGTGGTGGAACGAAAGGAAGAAGGTCATGAATATGACGTCCAAAGACCTGTCTACTACATAAGCGAGGTGCTGACGGAGTCAAAGCAAAGATACCCTCACTTTCGAAGCTAGCTTATGGAGTTTTCCTAGGCAGCCGGAAGCTGAGACACTACTTCCAAGAGCACCCAGAATGCCAGTTGTGAGCAAGGCTCCGCTGTCAACAATTCTCAACAACGCTGACGCAACAGGACGGACAGCTAAATGGGGCATTGAATTATCCGCCTTCGACATCGCTTACAAGCCAAGGACTGCGGTCAAATCCCAAGTCTTGGCAGATTTCGTTGCGGATTGGACGAAGCTCCGGATGCAAGTCCGGAGCCGGAACCAGAGACATGGGTTATGCACTTCGATGGATCCAAGCAGCATCAAGGCTCAGGAGCCGGAGTCACCCTGAAGTCCCCCACCGGAGAAGAACTGCAGTACGTTCTGCAGATCCACTTCGAAGCTACAAACAACATGGCGGAATATGAGGCTCTATTACACGGTCTGCGCATCGCTAAGGAAATTGGGATCAAGCACATCATATGCTGTGGAGATTCCGACTTGGTGGCACAACAAGTAGCCGGAACCTGGAACGCCAGAAATTCCGTCATGGCAGCCTACAGAGACGAAGTTGACGAGCTCGCCAAGTGCTTCCTCGGATACGAAGTCAAGTACGTCAGGAGAGACGATAACACAGCGGCAGACATGCTATCCAAGCTCGGATCCGGCGAAAGCCAATTCCGCCTGGAATTTTCCTAGAGCATCTCCGGATACCCTCGGTGAAGGGCGCTAACCCGGAAAACCCAGAAGTGGCAGGGTCTCCGGCTAAAGAGGTATTGGCTACCATTCCGGCTTGGACACGAGCCTTTCCTGGACTACCTCATCGATCGAAGTTGCCGGAGGACGAGGTCCTCGCGCGCCGGATCATCGGACGAGCACGATCCTACACAATTGTTGATGGACAGCTCTACAAACGAAGCGCAACGGGGGTGTTTCTCAAATGCATCTCCAATCAAGATGGCATTGAAATCCTCAGAGAGATCCACGCAGGGGATTGCGGGCACCATGCCGCTCCCAGGTCACTCGTTGCAAAAGCTTTTCGGCTAGGCTTTTATTGGCTCACAGCTAAAGAAGATGCTGACAAGATAGTCAAGACCTGCCGAGGTTGTCAGTACTACGCTACTCAACCAAACGCTCCAGCCCAAGAGCTGAAGACCATACCTATCACCCGGCCATTTGCGGTCTGGGGGCTCGATATGGTTGGTAAGTTAAAAAGATCATCTCCTGGTGGTTGTGAATACCTCCTGGTCGCCGTTGACAAGTTCAGCAAGTGGATCGAGGCCAAGCCAGTGAGAAAAGCCGACGGTGCTACGGCACTAAAATTTGTCTGCAGCCTCGTGATGAGATTCGGCATCCCACACAGCATCATAACAGATAATGGCACAAACTTCGCTCAGGGAGAATTAAAAGATTATTGTGAGACAATGGGGATTCGATTGGACCTTGCATCTGTGGCCCACCCACAATCCAATGGTCAAGTTGAAAGAGCTAACGGCCTAATATTATCAGGAATCAAGCCACGCCTTGAAGAACCGCTGCGACGAGCAGCTGGAGCTTGGGCCGACGAACTAGACGCTGTCTTGTGGAGTTTGCGAACTACCCCTAACAGGTCAACAGGGTTTACCCCTTTCTTCCTGGTATACGGATCCGAAGCCGTGATTCCCTCCGACATCATCCACGATTCACCGCGAGTTTCCGCCTATAATGAAGAAACAGCTGACGAGGCCAGACAGCTATCTGTGGACTTGATCGAAGAAGCTCGGAACCTAGCTGACCAGCGCTCCGCCATCTACCAGCAAAAGCTCCGACGTTATCACAGTCGTCGAGTACGGAATCGCTCCTTCATGGCAGGAGACCTGGTCCTCCGCCTTCGACAGGTGAAAGACCATAAGTTGCAATCTCCATGGGAAGGACCCTTCGTCGTTAGCAAAGTGCTTCATAACGGGTCGTACTACCTTGTTGATTTCCGCGAGCTGAGGGATAGACCTGCTAACTGGCGCCGGAAACGCAAGCGTGAGGATCCGGATGACATCTACGATGAAACAGATCGCCCTTGGAATATCGCACAGCTACGTCCTTTCTACACTTAGCATATTCTTTCCGAGTTACAAACTATGTAATAGTTATACATGATCAATGAAATAAAGCTTATGGTTCACTCTTTGAGTCTTTTACCTCCTTTACTCGTTCATTTTAGATCGTGTATGTTTTTTCCGACTAAAACCGCAGAGCTGGATGTTTTCCGCCTAGGCGTGTATAAAAGTTGTGATTTCTAAAACCGTCCTTTAGGACGTAAGTTAAGTTTTCTGATTAAGTTGTTATCTGTTGCGAACTCGTGGATTCCTAGTAGCGATTTCCGGCACCTATGCTTGGGGGCTTGTTTCCGCGGTTATGGACGGACTGCCATTGGGCTTCGTCGCCGCTGGCGAGCGTTTCCGGCTAAGGTTTTCCGGCTCGTGGAAGGTCAAGCGGGCAAGCCGGAAAATAACGAAGTCAGCACTTGCTTTTCCGACATAAAACGAAACATGCACATAATATTTAACGGATAGCAGGATAAGTGTTTCCGCCCCATGCATAATCGTTTCGTTCCTAGCTACTTAAAAATTTAAAGTCTTATTACAAACCCTCGCTGGGGCCAAAATGATGCAACTTGTTTCATTGTTTCAAACAGGAACTCTACTCGGAGTCCTCCTCTTCAGATTGCTGGTAGCTGGAGCCGTCGTCGCTGTCACCAGATCCGGCTTCAGAGTCGTTTCCAGAGTTTCCTCCGGAATGCTCGCTGCTGGACCCGGATCCTTCCCCATAAAACTCTGGCTCGCCTGCTTCCTCCTCTGCATCGGAAAAACCTTCGGGCAGGTTGTGCTTGTTGTACCAGAACGAGTGATCCACTCGCCTGACAAACAGCTCTTCATAGCCTTCAGTTTCCGCGAGGAGGGCGCTCATGTCGGAACTCTCGGGGGCTCCGCGTGCAACTTGCGCCAGGTTGAGTGAGGGGAAGAAAGCCTTGCAGGTGGCCAGGACCAAGGAGGCGGCTCCGCGCGCTGAAGACTTCTGCCAGTCCTTGATGAACTCCGGCACCTGTCGCATAAGTTTGGTCATCGTATCGATGACTGTGGTTTTGGCCTTCTTTAGCGACAGAGCCGTGGCGATTCCGCGACAGGCTTCAAACAGCGCATCAATTGAGATCCGCGCTTCCTCGTATGCCTCCGTCCTCGTCAGGTTTGAATCTTTTGTCCACTCAAAGCCAAGGCTTGCTGTGGAAGAAAGAGGTTCAGTTCCGTCAGAGAAAACATACAAGGTGGTTGGAGCAACGACGCGGAAAAATGCTTACGGAAGATAAGTTTGTCAATGGTTTCCGCCTCCGCTTCCAGAGCTTTATTCTTAGCAATTGTGGAGATCACGCGGCCTTGGCTTTTCTCCAGCTTGTCAATCAGCTCCGCCTGCTCGCGGGTATGCTTCTCGGAGAGCTCCCTCCTCGCCTCAGTCTCTTTGCTTGAGGATTCTTTCATGAAGTTTCTGAGGGACTCGTTCTCCGCCTCAAGCACCTTGACCTTGGCGGAAAGCTCATCAAGCGAGGAGCGCTTAGCAGATTCTTCTGAAGGCAGACAAGTTGCACATATTATGCATCATGAACTATGACAACACAAAAAGAGAAAGACCCGGATCTCGTACCTTTCAGGCGGGTCTCCAGCAGCTGGATAGCCTTTTGGCTGTTTTCCGCGTTCGGCGCAGCCCCTCGATCTCCGTGATCTGCTCAAGCACATGGATGCGCAAATCTTCGTGCAATTTCCGTGTGGTCCGTCGGCAGCGAGGGAGTTAGCCGGATTTTTAAAATCTTGGGGGCTAGCGAGGAATTCAGTTTGAGATATAAAAATTTTAAATTTCCGTCTAAAGTACATTCTGGGAAAGCATCGGATAATACACGTTACACGGAACTATATCACCCAATGCTTGGGGGCTAGTATTACCTGCCGCACTTCCTTGTGCTTGGCGAAAAATTCCTTCGAGGCCGTCCTCCGAGTTCCGCGAGCTCTCGCGTCTCCTCGTCCGGCTTCCCCCATACCTTGTTCGGCATCGCGGAAACCTCCGCGTGACGCCGTGCGAGGGTAAGTTTTTGGAGGGACGGAGTTGGCTCGAGGCTGACTCGGGTCGCATTGGTAACTTGGAGGAGCTTGACCTTTTGCTCTTGCTCTTCATCAGTAGGTCCCGCAAAAGCGGAACTTGGTTGATCCGGTGGAGGAATGGGTGGGGAGGTCCCCTGGGCGGAGTCGCCATGGTGGGCAGGGTCTTCAGGAAGGTCATCAAGGTCAATGATGTCCTTCGGATCCGGCTTGCTGGCAGATGAAGCCTTGGGCGGAACTTCCACCTCAGGAGTGATAGGGAAAGAAGCCGGAGATGGTTTGGCTTTCTTCTTGATGACCCTTGGGGCCTTGGGAGGTTGGCTTCCGGAACTTCAGGAAAAACATAAAAGCATAAGTACGAGTTTGAGCGAAAAAACCAGAACTTGGATCTCGGAAGTAAACGCTTACCCGGAAGGCTTGAAGAAATGCTGGATGGCAGGTTGCCCCTTGTTGCTGGTGTTAATCAGCGAGAGGCGCTTCTTTTCCGCCTCCGCTTTCCGAGTAGCCGCAATGCTGAGCGCTTCGCGGGGGCGTTTCGCTTGGGGGCTGGAAGGGGCTGGCCTCTTCCTCTTCGCAGGGCGGCTGGCTTCAGGAGCTTCCGCCTCCGATGCGGCTTCTGGATCCGGGTTACCGGTGGATGGGACTCGGAGGAGATTTCCGAGTTCATTTTCCTCAAGTGCCTCGAGCTAATGCAAAGATAAACACTTAGACAAAGTTTGAAGAAAAACAATAAACCAAGTCCAGACGGCGTACCGCGGTTCCGGATCCCTCCGTGTGGATGTCTTTGTTGCATACGTGAACATGGAGTTCACGTGGGATTTTGAGGAGGAGCCGGATCCTCTTGTCAATAGCGTCGGCGGACAGATTATCTTTTGTGGCGCGCATCTTGTTGTCACGCCCTGTGTATTCAAACATCAGGTGGTCCCTGTGTTGCAGCGGCTGGATCCGCTTCATGAACCAGGAAAGAGTTAGATCCTTCCCCGTCAGCCCCTCCTCCGTAAGCTTGCGAGATCCGCCTAACGGCGCGGGTCGGCTGGGGCGAGTCGGAGAAGTGAGGGCGAGTGCGTCCATGACGGAAGCTCGGTGGCGGGGCAATTCTTGAAAGGTGGCAGCTTCTTCTCGCTCGCGGGATCCGAGACGTCCTTCAAGTAGAAGAAACCCCCGGACCAATACCTCGCGGATTCATGGCGGTCGGTGTGGGGGTAGACGCGACCCGGGCGGAGGATGAAAGTGATGGATCCGCAAGTTGCCAACTCGGAAGTTTGGCGGATCTTCTCCTTCTTGACGGTAAAGAAATATTGGAACAGAGGAAGTTCTGGAGTTACCCGGAGGTGGCCTTCGCAGAGAGCGACGTGGTTGCTGATGGCGAGCACACTGTTCGGAGATATATTGTGAGGTTGGAGCCCATATGTCTTCAGAATCTCCCGGAAGAAGTCTGAAGGCGGAAATGAGAATCCGCGCTCCACCAGTGCCTTCGTCAGCACCATCTCGTCATCCTTTGGAGCCGGAGCTGGTTCAAGTGGAACTGACCTCCAGCTTCCGGGTTGCAGGAAACCCTCCGCCTCGAGGTTCTTCAGTTCCGTTTCGGTGGTGGTACAGGGCCACCATTTTCCCTTAGCTTCAGAGTCGCGCTTCCGAGCTTTTGATTTCTTGGCAGCCTCTTCCGCCTGCTGCTCCGTCTGGCCCGCCTCGGAGGTTTTCTCCGGGTGAGCGGAGGTCCCCTCAGCTTCCTTGCCGGAATCCTTTGAAGGATCCAGCCTGACTGGGGCGAAGGGAGGAGGGGCGGAGGAAATTGGCGTCGCCATGATCGGTTCCGAGGTCGGAGGCGGAGTTGTTGAAGACATCTGGAGAAAAAAGTTTGGCGGAAATTTTCTTTAGTCGGATCCCACATCGTCTTCCCCAAGTTCATCCCTACCAACTACGGCGCGAAAGTGAAGCTCGAAGGTTTACCGTAATGGCGTGCGGTGATCGGAGTTGCGGTGGCTCGCCGGAGTTATGAACACGAAGAACACCACGGTGGCGGGTTCGCTCCGGTGATGCTCCGGTGACTTTCCGGCGGGTTCCGGCACGGTGGAGGAGGAGCTCACGGGCGGCGCTCGGCAGAGAGGTGAGAAGGGGGTGAATGAGGGGTAAAGGGGTCGACGGCTGATATTTATAGGCTGAAGGGATAAGATTCGTGTTCCGCATCCTGTGGTCGGAACGCAAGCGTCGCGCCGTTGGATGCGTGACACGTGTCCCAAACCCTAGCGGTAAAAATGGCTAGAGATAAGTTACCGCGCGAATCGCGCAAAAATGGCGCCAGAATTGGCGGAACCGTTTGAGTCTTTTTAAAGATTCCGGGTAATTGCGTGAAGATAAGTTGGCTCTCGTTCGCGAGCAGGGAGTAACCCGGAAATATTCTTTGGAATGTCGATGGATGAAGTCCCGCAGGATGAGAGCATTTTCCGGGTGTAAGTTGGAAAAGGAAGAAAATGCAAAGTTGGAGCTCTTCAAGTTTCTCCGTGTTGCCGACGATGCCGGAAACCTAAGGAACAAGCATGGCGGAAACTGCAGGCGAAACTCGGAGAACTCTGGGGGCTACTCGTTGTGGGTATACTTCATGGGTGTACCATCGACGGTGCCTAGATCCGGCAAGCCCGGGTGGCCCACAGAACGGTGATGAGGCATGTGGCCCATCGGGCGGCCCAGTTGCTGTTGATCATGAAGGAAGAAGTCCAGCCCAGGATCAGTAAGCCGGATCCGTACCGACATAGGAGTAACCCGGATCCATGGAGGCCCATGACAAACCCGGATCCAGTACGACGTGTATGGAAGGCGGATCCGTGACGTGCACGGCAAGATATTGTACCGTAGTTAGGCAATCTGTAATCCGGCTAGGACTCTCCATGTAAACCCTAGATCTGTGCGCCTTTATAAGCCGGATCCCGGGAGCCCTAGAGGCACAACCACAACTCATTGTAACAACGCGAAAGCGCCCAGATAATTCCAGACAAGCAGCAGTAGGCCCTGTCATCGTGCAGGTGTTCCGAAGCTGGGTAACTCGCGTACCACCGTCCCGTGTGCACTCCGCCCTATGGCCCCTACTTCTTCTCCCCCTCGTGAGGATCCCTCCTCCGAGGTACCGTCGATTAGGAAACGACACCGGCATTAACCTATTAACGAGATGCCGAAGAGCCAGTTGCTGTTTTCTGCTGTTTTTGGTTTCAGAAATCCTAGTAAAGAAATATTCTCGGAATTGGACGAAATCAACGCCCAGGGTCCTATTTTCACACGAAGCTTCCAGAAGACCGAGGGGGAAAGGAAGTGGGGCCACGAGGCGCCGACACAACAGGGCGGCCCGGCCCAAGCCCTGGCCGCGCCGGCCTGGCGTGTGGGGCCCTCGTGTGGCCCCCCGCGTTGCCCTTCCGCCTACTTAAGGTCTTCGTCGCGAAACCCCCAGTATCGAGAGCCACGATACGGAAAACCTTACTGAGACGCCGCCGCCGCCAATCCCATCTCGGGGGATTCTGGATATCACCTCCGGCACCCTGCCGGAGAGGGGATTCATCTCCCGGAGGACTCTTCACCGCCATGGTCGCCTCCGGAGTGATGAGTGAGTAGTTCACCCCTGGACTATGGGTCCATAGCAGTAGCTAGATGGTTGTCTTCTCCTCATGTGCTTCATGGGCCTCCCCTCCGGGTCTCCTTCGGTGTCCTGGTCCGTCTCGGTGAATTATGATGTTTGGTCTTCGTTTCGTCGAATTCCGAGAATATTGCCCGAACAGCCTTTCTGGAACCAAAAACAGCAGAAAACAACAACTGGCCCTTCGGCATCTCGTTAATAGGTTAGTTCCGGAAAACGCATAAAAACATTATAAAGTGGAAGCAAAACATGTAAGTATTGTCATAAAACAAGCATGGAACATCAGAAATTATAGGTACGTTGGAGACGTATCAACCACCGCCACCTCGCCGGGAATCGACAAATTCCCCCCGGCCTCTCTCACGGCACACCTCGCCAGAACCCTACCTCGAGTATCCTCTACAATCCGTTCAGCCGCACCGCCTCGCTGCTCTCCGAAGTTCTTTCCCGCCACGCCCCCAAGCAGCCCCGCGGCCAAGAACCCTTCTTGGTCGGCGGGAATGGCGAAAAAGAAGTTCGACCTGAACATGGAGCACGGATCCCTGCCAGTCCGAGAGCACGGCGTCCTCCACGCCACGCCCAGTCCCTGCCCTGGCCGAGAGCATGGCGTCCGCCCTGGCCAAGAACGCCGTGCCCTCATCGTCCAAGGACTCGTCCAATAACAAGGACCCCGTCCTGGCCAAGAACAAGGCCCTCGTCGCGCCGTCCTCGTCCAAGAACAAGGACCCCGTCCTGGTCAAGAACAAGGCCCTCATCGCGCCGTCCTCGTCTAAGAACAAGCACCCCGTCCTGACCGAGAACAAGGCCCTCATCGCGCCATCCTCGTCCAAGAACAAGCACCCCGTCCTGGCCGAGAACAAGGCCCTCGTCCCGTTCAGGAACGCCGCCAAAAACAAGTCGTCCCTCTCGGCGAAGAACACAGCCCCCGCACCGGTCAAGAACACGGAGTCCGCCCTGGACGAGAACACAACATCCTCCATGGATAAGACCGCAGCACCCAAGTGGTGGCGGTGGCGGTGGCAGTAGCAGGGACTCCTCAACGCCTTCTTGCACCAGCTGCACGACAGAGCAAGAGAGAAAGAGGCACCCACTGAAGAGGTGAGGAACCACTGGCTCTGTTCACTTATGTAACACAAGTCTCATTCAAGTGGAACACTAACATTTGAGTTAGCATTGAGTAGGGAAATATGGGAACTGAGATGCTATGTCATGGCAAATGTGATGACTAATGTTTGTCTGTCGAATTTTGAGACATGAATAGTTGGGAAATGAGTGCAAGGCTTGCATTTTGCCAAGCCCACGAGGAGCCTTTCTTATGGTGCCTCAACCAGTCATTTATGATCAGCAGTCACATCCTTATGTCTGCTTTTGTGTTTCATTCGAGTATGTTATGGTGTCAAGATAAATTCGACCTTCCATATTTTGCTTAATTTTGGTTGCCCGTGTGTCAGCACTGCTTTAGTAATGGAGAACGTGCAAAGAAATGAAGAATGATCTTCCTAGCATTATCTCTGCAGGTTGAGGTTGACGACATTGCTTTAATTGATTGATCTTTATGGAGTGGAATGATTAAACATTGAAATCTCCTCTATGTTTTTCGATGATGTTCAGGAAGAGAAGGAGAAGAGGAAGGAGCAAAGCAATCAGATTTACCTGGAGGAGAAAGAGGCGCCCACTGAAGAGGTGAGGAACCACTGCCTCTGTTCACTTATGTAACACAAGTCTCATTCAAGTGGAACATTAACATTTGAGTTAGCATTGAGTAGGAAAATATGGGAACTGAGATGGTATGTCATGACAAATGTGATGACTAATGTTTGTTTGTCGAATTTTGCATCCTATTGAGACATGAATAGTTGGGAAATGAGTGCAAGGCTTGTATTTTGCCAAGCCCACGAGGAGCCTTGCTTATGGTGCCTCAACCATTCCTTTATGATCAGCAATCACATCCTTATTGTTATATTGTGATCCAAATTCCAAGAAGTGGCTAACTTCTGACGAGCGGAGCGAGGCCCGTCGCCTCCCGCGGTACGGATCGTTGCCACCGTCTATATATTTTCCCTGTAAGCCGCCGCTAGGGTTTGGTCGCATCATTGTACACCCACGGCGTTTGTAAACACCACCGAAATAGTGAAGTTTTGCTGGCTGGCGTCCGTGGTTTTTCCCTTGTGTGTTGCAAGGGTTTTCCACGTTAAAATCTCGTGTCCCCTGCAGTGTTTTACTTTTCGTTCTTCGTTTATTGTGCATCTCGATTATAACACTTATGTATGCTTTTGTGTTTCATTCTAGTATGTTATGGTGTCAAGGTAAATTCGACCTTCCATATTTTGCTTAATTTTGGCTGCCCGTGTCAGCACTGCTTTAGTAATGGAGAACGTGCAAAGAAATGAAGAATGATCTGCCTAGCATTATCTCTGCAGGTTGAGGTTGACGCCATTGCTTTAATTGATTGATCTTTATGGAGTGGAATGATTAAAACATTAAAATCTCCTCTATGTTTTTGGATTATGTTCAGGAAGAGAAGGAGAAGAGGAAGGAGCAAAGCAATCAGATTTACCTGGAGGATACGAATAAGAAGACTGAGCAGCAGGCTTCACCTCAACTTCCAGAGGTATATGTTTTATAAGTTTTCAAGGCGAACAAAAATGCTACACACAATTGCTTTCGTAACATTATACTCCCTGATTTTGGTAATGACATGGGGAATGTGGTCGGTAATGTTTGTCTGTGTAGAATATTGTGTCATACTGTGACATATGAATGGGCGAGAAATGAGCGCAAGGTTATTGAGTCTTTGAATTAATTTCTTACTAATTTGTAACATGTCGATGTTCAAGATTATTTTTTGCATATATTGTCAATTCACACTTTTTATATTCTCAAATGCTTTATTTCCATCTTAACTTTGTTTGCAAATGTTCTGTGGAACAATGCCTCAGATGTGTTAATGTTTAGTTAACTGATCTTTATGAAGTGGAAGCACTATAATGTTCAAAATTCCTCTACATTTTTGGAATATCTTCAGGAGTGCAAATGCCAGAACCATGCTTATATTTATGCTAAGAACGTCTAGCATAGGAATATGCATGATCATGATGAAACAGGATCAGACCACAGTAAACCTGCAGGACCTTCAACCAGTCGAGTAAGTGAAACTGCTTGATTGGTAGCTCTGGGAGTATTTCTGGGAGTAACTGTTAAATGAAGTAGGATGTTAAAGAAAAAATCATACATAACTTGCGAATTGTACACTTGTAGATTGTTGACGACAATCCGAAATTTGGCCGGTATTTGAGAAGTGCTATTCACAAGCACTATATTGAGCTTATGTCAAGATGCACACCTGGTATGGTGGTGTGCGCCGTTTGCTACTTTGAGAGAGACTACCGCCGTCCGAGGCCTCAGTCAAGTGTAAGTTTTAGCCAATGAAATATTGTCTCGCGTTTAACTTTATGGTGTTGTTGATTTGAGTCCATATATTGCCCGTTCATTTTGATTTTCAATCTGCAGATGATTAGGCACTTTAAAGACAATCATGGCCCATCGGCTGGTGTGCAGTGCAAGAACTGCGCCGCCACATTTCGTTCGTAGCACCACCGAGACCTGCATGGCAAGCACTGCAATCCCTAGTTCTAAGTTTTGCCTATTGGGAAGATCCGCAGTGGCTCTAGACTGAAACCAAAAGGACCCTGGAAGAGTTGCAAAGACTGTAACCTGCACTTCTTTGTGTAATCTGCACTCCCATGGATATGGTAGCATGGATTCTTTTTGAAGTCCTCTTTTTCCAGTCTGAGGTTTTAGGAGGCATCTTCAAGTATAGCCTTATTGGGATTGAAGAACTACACAGTGTGCTGATAAAAAGATATGAGATACAGTATGTTCTTCTAGGATTGAAGTCCTCTTTTTCCAGTCTGAGGTTTTAGGAGGCATCTTCAAGTATAGCCTTATTGGGATTGAAGAACTACACAGTGTGCTGATAAAAAGATATGAGATGCAGTATGTTCTTCTAGGATGATGTGTGAGAACAATGTCAACCACAGATTGTGAGCCTAGGGTGCTCAGGTTGTTGAGAAAATGATTTTGTTGGCGGATGATATGTTGGAACTACTGTAGAACTTACTGTGTCCATTTCGATTGAGCTGCTCGAAAATTACAAATGGGGAAGATGGTGACAAGCGTTGTCTTGGTCATCTTGACAAGGAAGAATGACATGTGTAGCTTACTAGCTTCACTTATTTGTTATGAGTTCTGCAGGCATAATATCATAGCCTCAGTTTTTAGTGTAGGTTTGACTGTTTCTCGGAAAAGTTTTGAGCATAAGTAATTCTGGTAAAGTTCAGCTTGGGAACCCAAACTAGGATGAAAGTCTTTCATATTTAGCTGAACATGTTCACCATCTTGTAGTTTTGAGTTTTGACAAAAGGACTGAAGTCCTTACATTGCAACAGAGCTAATGGAAGATGTACCATACATATATAGAGGATCAGAAGGTACCTAATGCATTGAGGGATACAGTTGTTGTTGCAAGCTTTACTGCCTGTGAAAAAGCACAACTAGTTTATGATGACAAGTTGAGCGTAAGAGGTTCTTTTAGATCAATAGGACATTACACCACAATCTCATTTTCAGTGAAGTTTATGTGGTTTTCGAAACTACAGGGTTCACAAGCTAAAGCCGGAGTTGTGGTATGGGAGATTTTGTTGAGGCATGAACTAAGAATCTTTGTTGCCAAAGGTAAATAAGTATTTTCTGTGGGGAAGATTAGCAGTAGCCGGTGATCATGGTAGCATGTTCTGAGGACAAAAATATACCAAATTATATTTCATTGTGAAGGCAAGTTTGGAGATTCTCAGTTTCTAGCATTGCTTGATGTCCATTAAAACAACCTTTGCCAAGTTTTGAACTAAAAATGTTGGGAATGGAATAAGAAGATTTACTGTAGGTAAAGATTTTGTTAAGGCAGTGAGTAAGAGTCCCTGTTGCCAAAGGTAAATGATTTTCTATGGGAAATATTAGCAGCTATAGATTTTATAAGGGGCACTGTCCTACTGTATTAGAGCAATCTTGGCGATCCTCTAAAACCATGGGGATACAGCTAAGGGAAAAGGTGGGGGACACGACCATGTAGTGAATCAAATACTGAATAATTGGTTGAGGAATCGCAGGAGTTGATGTCAATTTTTCGCAAGACTGTGAGGCACTGAACCAACATAAAACTATTCATCTACGAGGTTGGGTTTAGAAACACGGCGTGTTGATGGTGATAAGCATCAGCTTGGTCATGGTGACAAGGAAGCATGACCACTATAGCTTTCTCGAAGGGCCATGACCACTATAGCTTTACTTGCTGATTATTAGTTTTACAGGCGTATCATGTGATTAGAGTTTATTATAGTTTTACTGCTTCTGGGAATAGTGTTGAGGATGGTTAATTATGTTTATGGTAAGTTTGGGAATTTAAATTCAGATGGAAGCCTATCATTTCTAGTTGAACATGTTCACGAGGTTGCAGTTTTGAGATTTGACAATAGGACTGATGTCCTTACATTGCAACTGAATTCGTACCAAGGATAACTTTGTGGAAAGGTGGTGGCATGGTAATGTAGCTTGTCCTTTTGTGCTTCAGAATCAGAAGATGCAGTGTCAAATGGCGCGATATGTGGTAGCATGGGATTCAGTTTAAATCATCTACATTGCAGCCTGAAATCCCAGGAGGGGCCTTCTCCCACGGTTTTACTTGGAATGTGACTGTTCATTTGAAGATCAAGTGCTCATCAAATTTTTAGTACTCAAAACCTGAATTTGTACCAAGGATAACTTTGTGGAAAGGTGGTGGTATGGTAATCAGAAGATGCAAACCCTTTATGTCTTTGAGAATTTGTTTAGGCACTGGGTGAACGGTTTCAGCAATAAAACTCGAAAGCTGGTAGTGGCTGTGGAAGTGGAATATCTGATATATGTCTTATTGTCAGAATATTTTCCTAATTATTCTCTCACTGTCATTCATTCTATTTTCAGATTGATTCGTGATTTGTCTAGGTTTGAAAAGATGAAAAGATGGGCTCTAGTGGCAAGGAGCAGACTTGAAATTGGAGGAGCAGAATTTTCAGAGCTCCCAGATTCCTGCCTCGTTTTGTTTATTAATCAATGTTTTACATCTAACATGAACTTGTCACATCTTTTGTAGGTCGTCTGTTTGACGCCTTCATGTTGCTGCGAACCGGACCTTGTTATTTTTATGACAAAAAACAAGAAAATATGTTGAGGAAGCCATTTGGATTTGCTCCAGAGATTTCAGTGTTAGCCTTGCAAGGGAAATTTCTTCTCCGAAAAAGCGGCTACTAGGAAGAAGATAAATCTAGGAAGAGAAATGTGGATTTGCTCTAGATTTCAGAAGTATTATCTTACTGTAATGATACTTGGGATTCTCTTACTGTAAATATATTTTGACCCTGGACGCCTTCTTTGTTGTACAACTTGTGCATAAATTTGAGGAAGAGCTATCAATTCTGGAGGTAAGACTAATGATGGCAAATCAACCTCTATCTTTTGGACATGATAAATGCAGACAAAGTGCACATAATTTTCAAGGGATACAGGAACCTACTATCAAGGAAATACGAACGTTGGTATTGAATCTTGACGGCGAAAAGTCATGGACAGCTTTGTTTCTTGAAGAGAGCTGGGTCATCTCGCAGCTTGTCTCTCCACCCTCCAGTGGACATGATCTTGCTAAACTCTACAAATTTGATGAATTTCCAAACAACAACAACGAATAAACCTGTTAGCCATTGTCCCATAAGCTATTTCCAGCTTACTAAGCTGACCTCATCAAAACCGACACAAGCTTTCTGGCACGTGGCATTAATTCGTCAAGAGTGATCATATAGGTGCAATAGATTAACAAAAAAAATTATCTACTTTCAAACTCTCTCCAGTAGAATACAAATAAGCAAAGCCACACGTGCATTGCAGTAACAAGTTTACAGCATAACTTCTCAATTTCAACCGAGGGACAAACATCCCATGTGTTTAACAGATTATAGTGCCCCTACAGATCAGGTAAGCACAGATAATTAATATAAGAAGCAAATATAAGCGGCTCGCATGCACTCTCCTTACAAGAAGTCAAGAACTCAAACATGAAACTTGTACTGAGTCACTCAAACAAAGGAAAGTTCATCCTTTACAGTCTTGTAAGACTTGGTGTTATCCATACGGGCGTAGGCCAATTGGACCAAAGCTGAGGGGACACAAGTTCCTCACAAGTGCTATTTGCCAAGTCAAAGATTCCAATATCACGACGGTTATCCTTCCATCCAGAAAGATATGTCTCTTCATCATCTGTAAAGTAAACACAGTTTGCCTTCAACTGCAGATACTCTTGAGCACTTAGACAAAGTGTTTGGTTGTGCCCAAGAAGCAACACGTGATCATCCAAGCTATTTATTCCCACAAGCTTTTTAGCCCTGGTGTCAACTTTATATATCTTGATATCCGTGGTATTAGTCACATATGATGGAGGGCCAGCATCTTCACTGCCCTTCCGGGTTCTCCAGATTTGCAGTAGATCGCCGTACGGAGCCTGGACAATATACATATCCCAGTAGTATTCTACAATGTCTATAATTAACTCCGTTGTGATCATAGGGCCTCTGAGATCGAATGCGTGAATTTTTCCTTGCCATGTCACTGCATATAACAGACCATCCTTGTAGATGCAGTCCTGAAAACCAGAGTGTGGTGGCAGCCAGGTCCACTTGTTATCCCCTAACCTAGCAAATGAAAGCTGCCCGTATGGATTGTGGATAAGTGCCACAATATGTCCTCCTGCAAATGCATCATAAAATACGAATGCCTTCATATGGAGCTGGTTCCGCAGCGTGGCGAGAGCTAGGGATCTGGGTTCGTCACTACAGTTCTCAACTGTGTCGGGTGAATAATGGTACATACACAAGGTACCTGCTTCATTGAAAATGGGAGTCACATGCTCGATGGTGATCACCGACGGTAGAGCGATCTGTTCACAAGTGATTGAATTGAGAAGATGCATCTCAGACCTCTCATCAGCAGTAACCAGCCAACCATTTGAGGAGCCAATCAGATACCTAGTGCGAATAGGAGGCTCCGGGAGAGTCAACTTGTATGACCTCTTCTCCGCGAGGCTGTAGAGGAACCCAACACTCTCTCCAGCAGATTCCGAGGTGTAGAAGAGGCACGGCGTCTGGGGCCTCTTGTACAGCCCAAGACTGCATAGGCTGGTATGCATGGAGCGCCAGGAGGAGCAGATGGAGCTGGCACGCTTTAGGTCAGGGATTTCGAGAAGAGCAAATATATCCAAGAGGACATCCTGCGGCAACTCTGGCAGTTTGCCCACTTCAATCTCCAAGTGTGCTGGATGAATATGTTTTCGCTCGAGGAATTTCTTCATTAAATTGGGAGGAAGACCTAGCAGCTTGCGCAAAACTCTCAAGAGCAGAGAGCAGAGATTCCATGGGTGCCATAAGCCAAATATCCTGGCTACGCTACATGCCTTCATTGGAGCAAAACCGCCTCCGCGTGAAGACGACGAATCCCTTTAGCACTACTTGGAAAGTTGCAACCTTTGCTAATTGATTGAGAGGTCAGAGGGCCTAGGCATACATATGGGGAGGCGGAGCAACCCAAGGGCTCAGTACCAATTCGAGTAGGTTTTGTCAATCCGAGTCCAAATTCCGAAAACGTCACTGTGTATCGCCCGAATTCTTCATTGGATCCTTGTGGGTTCGGAGTTTGAATCGAACTGACAGATGCAACAGCTCCGAGTATTCAGTCCTCCCTCTTCTACAAGCGGATTCCTATTCTGAAAGATAGAAGGGGGGAATTACCCGCAGTTGATCGGATCAGTCCAGCACAGGGGCGTTTCCATGGGCGCTGCATAGAGTTTCAGAAGATGTGGGACGGAGAAGAACTATAATGGTACAGGAACGATGGCATCATCAAGCACAGTCTCAACTCTCAAGGCAATTTCTGGGTGGATTGTGTCATTGTGTGGACGATGATTGCGTCTGGAACACTTACCGTGTTGATGATAAACATATAGTACTTTTGCTCCGGTGCTTTCTTTGGAAAAATTCTGCCCACGATAAAAACAAAGACGGTGGAGATATTTCCATACCCCTTCGTAAGAAGGAGCATGATCGTAAAATTTATAAATCTAACATGTATAGTGATCCCTATGGCCCACGTTGTCATGTACGAGGGTACCCTCCTTCGATGGATTGGCGGATCCCAGAGCGGCCACGATATCACCGGCGATGGCGGATCCGTGCGCGTAGCACCATTAATTAGCAGGATCCTTGTCGGCGTAGTGATTCCGTCGTCCAACGGTGCCGTCGTCGGATCCCAGCAAATGCGTACGCAGGCAACAGGTTTCAAAACCACGCATGCACACGTGAAGCGGTAGTTAGGTAACTGGAATGGTTACATGGTCACGTGACCTTTTTTTTCTAACGCGGCGTATAGATACCGTATGTATAACGATTAGACAGATATACATGGGTTGGATATGGGTTTCGACGGGCCTAAGATAGAAAAAAATCAAATATAACCCTTCAACTTCACTTGGGGAGGAGCACCGGAGCAGGGCTCCATATATATATAGGGGTAAATAAAGATCCCGCAGAGGTATGGGCCTCTAAAATCACATGGATAGCTACAACATGTAGCACGCCTTTCGTTCCTTCTAACTTGGAATTGCTATTTTAGCTGATTGACAATACGGTAATATTTCTCCACGCCGACAACAGTACATGTACAACACCACTTTTTCCTCGTGGTCACGTCGGGCAGCACCCAACGATCCAGTATTTTCTTCATTAGAGAAGCCAGTGTCGACACTGAGTTTGCACCAGCCTGCCGTTGGTTTCTCCCAGGTTGTATGTGGTTCCATTACTTGCTGTGGCATACCATCCCTAATTTGGTTTACTGCTTTCTTTCCTTTTATGTCTAGATTAAGCTCTGAATTTTTAACATGCATAAACAAAGACAAATAGGATTGGATAAACGAGGCTGATTGCTCAACACAGCTTTTTTCGTCGCCAAAGATCGGGTTATTTCTTAGGTGTCAGGATCGTCACGATAAGAATAAGAATTTTAGGGTTGATGTCATTTCATCGTTGCATTGATTCAAAAGTATAAGCACCCAGTCCACACCTGAGTATCTGAACATACTTTAACATGGCAGAGACCAATGTTCCCCTTAGGTCATCTCCAACACGGTGACTCAAATCGGACGCGTTGGTCAGTCCGGATGAGGCCGTTTGGGTGGCAGCACGGATACGCGGATAGATGGATCTAGCCGTCGGTCCGTTTGGGTCGCGCACTGCTCCAATGCGCGGACCCATCCCAAATGTCAAATATAACAAAAATAAATAAGAAAATAAGAAAAACAAAAACAAATTAAATTTAAACTAGAGTTCATTTAAACTTAGCCCTATTTTGGGCAATTTTTACACAAAAGAAAGCCCTATATAGGCTTTAAACTAAAAAAAAGGAGGAAACCCTAGTGCCACCCTACTCCCAGTAGTACTCGTCGTCGTCGCCGTCGATGAGGACGACGCCCCCCGGCGGCGACGCGCTGTTCTGGCTGGACACGCCGGAGGGAGCCGGGGACTCCGGCCAGGGCGACCACTGGGCCCTTTCCTAGATGGAGTGCGGGTCCGGAGGGCTCGCCGGCCTGCGCAGGATCAGTGCCAGCCCTGCTCCGCCGCAGCGGCCTGCAGCTCCGCCTCGTGCCGGAGCGTGGCTAGGCGCTCCTACTCCTCCCGGAGCGCGGCCTGGCGCGTGGCCTCCTCTTGCCGGCGCGCCATGGCGAGGAACGCCCACGCCTCGGCGTCCTCCCGGGCCTTCCTGGCCTTCTCCTCCATAGCGGAGGCGCGGAGCGCGGAGGCGAGGTGCGGCCATTTGGGCAGCTCCTCGAGGTCGTTCAGCTCACGGGACGCCGCCAGCGCGGCCTGCAGCTCGGGGTCGTCGTCCTCCTCGGGTTGGGCCTGTGGCGCTTGCACTGGCGCCGCCGCGGGCTCGTCGATGTAGAGGCCGCCGGGGCGGCGGCCAGCCCTCCTAGCAGGCGTGCGCGGCTGCGCGCGAGGCCTCGCCGTCGCCGAGGTGAAGCATGTGCGCCGCGCATCGTGCTCCACCTCGAACCACAAGTCCTAGTTGGAACTTGTGTCGCTGTAGGCGGGGTCCTCCCGGAGGTCCGCTGGTAGCTGCGCGCGCCGCCAGCGGATCTCTGCGACGCGGGCATGGCCGGAGCCCGGGATCGGCGGCACCGGAACCCGATCTGGGCTCATGTGCCAACCGTGGGGGAGGTGCACGTCGCTCCACGACATTGGGACACCGGCCGGCTCGCCGGCTGCTGCCGGCCTCGTGGTCGTTGGCGGACGGCTCGAACTCTCGCTTCGGGGCCATGGCGACGCTGAAGGTCGAGCTCGTGCGGCAGAAGTGGAGTGGTGGAGTGGGGACTGGATAGGGACAGTCCCCCTCCCTAGTCCACATTTAGTAGGACTAGGGCACCGACAGGTGGGCCAGACACGCGGACCAGGCGGACACGCAAGGACGCCGTGTGGCCCAGATTTGGGCTGAGTTTGGGTCGTCCCGGACACCACGGCCATCCGCATTTTCAATGTGTGGCCGCGTTTGGCCGCGGTTTTGTCCGTTTGGACCCGTCCGGACGCGGGATGGGTCGCCGCGTTGGAGATGCCCTTAGGCAGCGTCTCAATGCCTTTGCCTGCCCCTACATCCGTGCATTTGAATCCCAAGCATATTAGAGGCAAGTTTCTAACCAAACAATTTCAGTTTAGGTGGCGCTTCTGCATTAGAGGCTAGTTGCTTCTTGCTTCTTTTTCATGCATTTGTAATCCCAGTGCATATGCACTTCTGACAGAAAATACGTCAGATTTTTCATGAGCCCATGCAATGAAATCATCTGTCGGGATTGAACGAATAGTGACACATGACTTCATCAGCAGCCGGCAGGTGTAGGATACATCTGACCATCGACTCATGCCTTGTTCTTGTGGTGGGGTTTATGATATCAGAAACGCACCTTAACTGAAGGTTATTTGCACTGCCCAGAACTTTGTGATTTCCCTGGGCAACCAGTTGTCACGCCAAATTATGCCTCACATATTTCAGGGTTCTGGTCATACCAGCAAGGCCACCTCCCGTGCACGGCTGCACTTTCGTTCCAAAGATCGGCTTTATTGTCATACTCCCCGAGAGTCTGCCACGCATTTTCATAACTGAAACTTCTGCCTGAGGGCACGTTCCTTTTGACCCCCACAACCACCACCAATTACACAAGAGCTACGTGACCACTCCTGCGCTAGCCTACAACCTGTCAAATAGTATGAACAACAATTTGTTCCATGCTCCTACCACATAGACCATTTCATAGGGAAAGAAAACAAACTAATAACATAGACCAGATGTTCAGCAGAACATGATTTCACCACAGTTAATGCTACCAAACTGGCAAATTCACAGTACCATTCGGAAGATGCACGCAGATGCTTGTTTACTGGAATAGCTAATCAGCGACCAGATAGTTTAGGGCTAGGCTAAACCTGGCTCATGAAACAGCTATGAGGCGCATAGGATCATAGCGCGATGAATTAAACAAGCTGATCCTTCGCCGACTAAGAGAACTTTCGGTAAATAGACTCGAGAGACATCAATGGACCAGACCATCTAAGAAGAAGCATCTAAAGGAACCTAATATCACCCGGTAGTTACTGCTGTCTGACACTTGCTTTCAACTTCAGAGCAAAGTTCATCCACCCAATATCACCCAATGGTCCAGCCACCACAAATCAGATGCAACCCAACAATCAACAGTGCACAACAACTCCGGCTGGTTCAGCGTTCAATCAGCACACAATTGCTGTCAGAATGATGCAACAAAAGAGGGAATGCCAGTGCCAACGGAGCTCTCTAATGCCAAAGACTGAAGCACGGAACCCTTGAAGGAGCAGGCTTCTCATTGCTGCAGACGGCGTCCATGAATGCATCCTTCAGTTGCGCCACCAGGCAAGCTGGGTCGTCGATGAAAACATCCACAAAGGCGCTCACGATGCGCCTGTCCTTTGCCGATGCCTTCAGGCTGAACCAGGTGAGGAACTTCACACGCAGCTCCTCGTCCATGTGTCCTCCGTACTCCAGCCACCTGATCACCCTCACGCAGTAATCGTATTGCTGCTCCGCATGGTTTTTGCAGGCCGAATCAGGGGTGCTGTTAAGCCAGTCGGGTTTGTTGGGAGGTGCTGAAGGACAGGAGTTGGAGCTAGTGAATGGTACAACTTCTGATGTCAGCAGCTGCTGGCTTTCATCATTGTCGCTTACACCATCCAACCTTGCAATCTTTGCCCGCTTGTGATGCCTTTCAGGGGACTCATTGTTCTCACTTGAGTTTGTAGAACCCTTTGGCGACTCATATTGAGTGTCTCTTTGTTGCTTCTGCACATTCGACTCTTTTTTCTGATACTGTGGCCCATCCTCTTTGGCACACATGCTCTCAGAATTTTGAGTTGAGCATTGGCTGCTGCCACGGTCAAGGCTCCGTGTAGAGCATTTTGCCTCACAATCACTGAACACCTGTGTGCTTCCAAAAGGCAAAACCTTAAAGAAATATTCAGTTGATGGGCTTAAACCTGAAAAAAGGTTCCTCGTATTTGGCATCAGTATGTGGCATGTGGGCTCTGCTGGGTAGTTGAGTACATTGGCACTTCGGTGCCAAACTCTGCAACCATCAATGTCCTCCTTATCGATATTATCCTGATATTTCAATGCAATAACCAAAGAAAACGGAGTGATCTCCTCAAAATGGATTTGGGGTTGGAGACCTGCAGAAGTAAATACCATCGGTCAACACGCAGATTTATGTCTGGAGCATTTGTAAAGAAAATTTTAGAATTGCATTTTCAGCACATGCAACTAAGACTAGTTCTACTAGGATGAGTTCACAGAGTGCAGCTGTTGTTCAAGTAAGTCCACAGTACAAATTTACCTGGGGGTTTCAGATTATTGTTTGTCTCAAGCACTAAGGTGCTTTCCAATGTAGAGTCCACTATTTCTAGTGCGGAAGAACAGAGCTTCTGAACATCAGCACCACAACTAAGCCGGTTCACAAGGCCCCGACCAATGATTACAGAAACTTGATCCAATGCACCTCCAACTTCCTTCTTAAGCATTTTCACAGCTGAGCTAATTATGTTCGACAGCTCCCTGTAACGCTCAGACCCTTTGAACATTTTATTGCTCAACGATAAACGCTCACATAGTACATCAACCCTTCTAGCTTCCCTTGCAACAGCTAGTTGTTTCCGCAGATTCCTGCAAAAGGTAGTGTGTGACAGTGTGAGAAAACAAATTTACTAATGGGGTAGAGATATAAATGCCTATAAATTTGTAACTTGAGAGGGGTTTCATAGTGTTTCAAATTATCAATCTGAAGCCGCTTTCATCATTCTCTTTTTCCATGAAAATTTGTCAAATGAAGGATGAAAAGTATACAGACTGTCATGATGAAAACTAGCAAAGAGCAACAAAAAAAAACGTAGTAACCTATCACAACTCCTTAACCCATAATTTAATTCGGCACCAAAAATTTTACTTTCATATTTTTTCTATTGAAACAATAATTACATAACTGCCAGGAGTATGAGTAGATTGACACAACTATGGCACAAATTTCCCAGGTGAAGTGTGGACTTCAAATTATTTGGCACAAAAAAGCTATGGATGTCACAGATTCACAGTTGACTATAACCTGATTAAGAACAAGTACCACACTGCACCTACTGATAGTATGAAGGGTGTTACTTTTGATTTGAAAATCCTATGTATAACACTTCAATTGATGCATGTTTAAATGAAAATAGTCAAGAGGTTAGCTCATGAGCAAGTTGATCTTCCTACAGGAAACACAGTAGAAACTACCATCTGACCCATAATCTAATTCATCATCAATATTTAACTCTCAGATGTTTTGTTTCGAAGCAAAAGTACATAACTGTCAGGTGTGTGAGTAAATTGACACAATCTGGCATGGACTTCTCAGGTGAAAAGTGCCCTTCGAACTATTTGGCACACAAAGAGCATGGATGTCAGACTCACATTTATAAGTTGCTAAGAACAAGAACCACACTGAGCCTACTGCTACAGGTTATTATTCTTGATTTAAATGTCATTTCTATAGCACTTTTATCCATGCATGTATAAACGAAAATTGTCAAGATGTTACCTCATCAGCCAGTTGATCTTCCCACAGCAAAAACAGTAGAAACTACCGTCTAACTTGTTGCATGCATTCTTGAGAATGCCAGACTTTTTATTCTTTAGAGCACACCTTAAATGACATGACAATCCACATGAGAACCCACTATATGGATTATCAGAGCTGCAAACCAACCATAAGCTAGGATCCTTATTTTCATCATATTTACGGCAAATGCAGCAAGAGCATCGCTTGCAATATGCATCTCCTTTGTTTAGAGTGGCTTGGCATGCAACATTTCTGCATATCAAACTACCAGCATGGGCCTCTCTACATAATGACAGATCCGAGTTTACACTTTTAGTCAAATGCTGTGGTTGTTCCCCATTTGCTTTCTTTTGCGTCACATCTTTATTGTTGTGGCCCAATAGTAAAGCATTTGAATTATCATCCTTCAGCTGACTGTTCCTTCTTGAAACTAGTTTTAACAGATGGGAAATCATCTTAGCTTTTGGAACATTGGTGTACTTCCTCTCCTTGCCCAACTCAGTACAGATAAGCTCGAGAAGATCCCTACGAGACCAGCATTGGAGAATCTCAGCGGCACCTTGTGGAAATCTAGCAACTTCATACAATAATTCTCTCTTGTCTTTCAGACTCATCCCGTTTCGTTTTTCTGGATCCATCACAAATCCTAGATGAAAGAATCATAAGTTGTAGCAATTAGTGATTATTTAACTGAGATAAAATTCATAAATAGACTGCTGTAAATGGACACAGAAAAAGACACAAACAGAAGTATAAAAACATATAATGACTTGATGTAATATAATGATACGAATAAAAAGTGCATTAACACCACTGCATAGAGAAAACTGACACATGCGTGTGCACACACTACTAACACCAAAACCGGGGCATGGAGGGGACCCTTATCAGGTATTATTAGTTGATGAAGGATGTGCAGTATAGAGTTCTTTAGTTCCAGGTTAAAAATCGAACTCATGCCAGGTTCAGAAGTGAAGCTTTTTCAAAATTTTAAATCAGTCAGCTAACTAACAGTATCAGAAAAGGAAAACTGCTTCAACTTTTTTCCCTAACGCTAGGAGTTAGTATTAACCACAAAATTATACTGCATGCTCCCTTTCTACAACTTGGCTACCATTCAGAAAGCATCTGAAAGTAAGTTGTAACCAAATTTTACCTTTTGGCATCTCAGCAGAAACAGGTGCCAAAATTTATTATGGTTTGAGCAACTTTCCTCTGTAAATAGAAAATGTGTGCACCTAAAATCATTTCAGGTATTTTGAAAAGAAACCTCATAAAAAGAAAGGAGATCAGTTCGGTGAAATGGATATTGACATTCTCGAGGTGCTCCTGTTCAGGTAACTTCAGATTTGACAACATAATGAAATTGAAATTCACTCTACACAATATTTCTCGCATGCTAACAAAACAGAATGAACCAAACATAAGGTCAAATTTAGACCATTATGGTCTGGACAGTTTTACAAATCTACAATCTCTCAAAGGGGACTAGATAAATTTTCTCATGTCTATAAATTCAACACATGCTCAATTATTGCAAACTAAATACTCTAGAATGACTTAACAGGGTAAGACTTCATTTCACTGGCATAGTTGGACAGGCATTCACTTCCTACCAATCCTCGTCACACAACACGAAACACAATAGAGTTACCTAAATTGGATAGTGTTTTATTAGCACAATCAATCTCGTTGAACATCACATAAAATCCATGATTGGCACTACAGCTTAAACATCGAACACCTCAACATACCATGCTCCGGATTTTTAAGGAAACCTTGAACGCTAGGATCCAATTGCCCAACAGATCCAAGATTTTAGAAATCGTGGATCCAATTGCCCAACAGATCCAAGATTTTAGAAATTGTGGATCCAATTGCCCAACAGATCCAAGATTTTAGAAATCGTGGATCCAATTGCCCAACAGATCCAAGATTTTAAAAATTGTGAATCCAATGCAAACAGAACTGCACAGATGAAAAGGCTAACAAACAAGAGGGGCAAGGCAAGGAATTAGAGATTCTCATCACCTTGGCCGCCTTTTAAGGAGTTAGGTATTTCCGCCTCTTGGGGAGAAACTCGCGAGTGTCAAAGCTACATGCAGGAGAACAGGAGAAGTTCTTCAATGAAAGCAATATTTATTGCTTCAGCGGCATAATGACGTAATCTTTTGGCAAGACACACAATGCATAATATATGTGTAAGTTTTCTGATTTTATTTTTTCTACATTATTTTTTAGAGGAATTACATTGTAGCGCCACAAGCCACACCTTTTTTCGCACGGTCTTTGATGCATAACTTTGACCACTAATATATACCAAATTATATGGATTCAAACTGTATAAATGGCATCGTTGCATTCTCGTCTTGCAAATCCCTTTTGTTTCATATATGTTTATACAAAAAAATTGGACATATTATAAGAGCAAATCATAGTCAAAGTTGTAAGTTGACCAGCGAAATTTAAGGGCGCCTTCTATTTTGGGACGGAGGGAGTAACTTTTCAACTCAATAACTATAATGACGGACCATTAAACATTACAAACTTTGCCTTATTATGGTTACCTACTCTCTCTCATTGTATCGTTAAGTCTTGCTGCCTTTGGCCTTCCTTCTATTCGCCACTACAACTGCCAGCCCACAGCTGTTGGCCCTCTCTATCCTCCTCTATCACTGCCTCTCCTCCTGCAGTACTTCATTATCTGAAGAGGAGGAACTCAAGGGCAATGGATCTCGTGATGGAGAAAGGCCGAAGATGAACGAGGATGTCCATTTTTCACCGGATTATCGGAAGTGTATCAGACAAGTATTGGGAATATAGAAAAGGAATTATTTAATAAGCCCAGATACAATCAGTGCCATAACAGTACCCAATAAGACCGTTTTCGTAGGACAGCTAATTTGGGAATGAATTTGACTGAAACCTCCCTGAGCATCGCATTATAAGAACTTGAACCTCGGCTGTCAGGTCAGATTTGCATGCCGCTACAAGGTGCTATGATCTGATGCTAAACACAGAATAATCCTGACGGTCTTCTGAAGAGGATGTAAAATGTTGTTGTCATCTGATCTTGGCCATCCAAAACTGACCCAGCAGTCAACATGGTTACTGTCCGTTCGCCTATTTACTGATATTTATAATTCTACATTTTCCGTACAAATACAATCAAAGGGGACACTACAACAAGGGAAATCTAGAGGGCTGAAAAGAGCGAGCAAAATAAATTGAAACTTCAAGTACGTGGGAAAAACATGGCACGCGGTACTGCCAAATTAGAAAACTCATCCAATTTGTGTCAACACCATACTTTTTACGAATATAAGCATGGCTAGTCAGTACCCCAAACAGATGACAAGAAAATGCAGCAGTATATGATTAAGCTGACAGCATCCCCGTCCGCAGAAACAAATTTACCAGGAAGGCGGAGACTATGAAACCAATCAGCGGTGCCCCTTTTCGCCGAAATTGGGTCTCTACATGAGCAAAAATATCATCAATTGAAGTGTTTGGAGTACTTAATAATAGCACATAAAAGAATGACACTGGCAGCAAGCAATGAGTGAATGAGCCTACCATGTGAAAGAGATTTGACAGTGTTCTTGAGAAAATCCAGTTCACTTTGTTTGACACAGGTTTCTACAAAAACAGAAACAAAAAACTAAGACAGAATCTCAAGAACATTGGAGATAGAGGATTAGAACAAATCCAGTAAAAATACAGAAAATCAGATACTACATGGATAGAGGTGACACAAATTAATCATGTGCAAATTGCAACATACTGCCTCAGTTCCTAAATATAAGCCATATAGTGTTTCGAGAAAAATTCTAGAATATAAGATTTACTACGTTGCCCTACTTATATGGACAATATTTTTAGTGATATTATTATGTTTCCCTAGCTTATGCAAAGTCCTCTATTAGCTCATGTTAATTGTCTAGGATTTATCCCACAAACATGGTGTAATTTTTCCTAAATGTGTGTTTCTTAATTTCCGTGCCAAAAACTATATGGCTTATATTTAGGAACAGGGAGTAACAAACTACGTTCGTTGGAAAATCAAAACAGTGTGGACAGTATAATATAACCACAAAATTATACTATACTACTAGGTAGAATGAGGGAGATAGATCAAACAAATTAACCACTAAGGGCATCTCCAGCGGCGCGACGCAAACGGACGTTGAGCGACCGTTTGCGTCCGCCGGGCCGAAAAATGCGTCTGGTACCTCCTCCAGCGGGGCGACGCAAAGTGACCGAGCCGTCCACGGCGACGCAAACCTGGCCCAAATATGCGCCTTAGATGCATCTCTGCGGATGCTGCGTGGACGCGCAAAGTGTCGCTCGCGTCTGGCGGACGTTTCGTCTGGCCTCCTGGCAGTGACCCAGCGTCGATGCGTCGCTTCGGCAGGCCGCGTAAATGGCGATTCCTCGCGTGGCGCGCGGCCATCGCCTACCTCTGCGCACAAAGTAATGGCGTTGCCACGCGTGCCGCGGCCGTCGCCCTGCCTCTGATCTATATAAACAGGGGCGCAGGCATCTCATCTCCTCCCCACAAAACCCTAGCCGCCGCACAACCTCCACCGTAGCGCCGCTGCCGCTCCCATCGGAGCCACCATGAGCAACGCCGGCCGCGGCCAGGCTGCCGCGCCTCCACCTCCACCTCCACCTCCCACTCCACCTCCCCCGGCCTCGAGCTCCGACGAGGAGTTCGACGACGACGACAGCACGGGCGACCTCCTCGACCCGGTCAGGGACGCCAAGTTCCTGGCTGACGCGGAGAAAGAAGCAGAGGATGAGCGGGCGGCCCACGCGGCGTTCGACACCGAGATGCAACAGCGCAGGCTGACGGCCGCCGCAGCCGCAGAGGACTCCGACTCCGACATATCATGGTCTTCCGATGACCCTGATGCGCCTACCCCGGAGGAGAGGGTGGCGGAGTAGAGAGCTATAGTCGAGTCCTTCGAGACGCTCAAGGACGACGACGCCAACGCGAGGTTGCAGCAGTTCTTGCAAAAGGACGCGGCGGCGCACCAAGCCATAGCGGCTGCACGTGAGGCGGCGGAGAAACGGGCGAGGGAGCGACGCAACGACGGGGCCGGCCCGTCAGGCAGCAAGTAGTCTAGGGTTCTAGAACTACTTTGTATAGTTTCTATGTTTTGAAATGTACTACTTTTATTTGCTTTCAAATATGTTGCAAATCTACAAATGGGTTGCCCTGTGGAAGCACCCAGACGCAAACGGACGCGCGGACATGACGCAAACGAACGCTTGCGACCACTTTTGGGCGTCCGAAATGCGTCGTCACGTTGGAGATGCCCTAACAAGAACAAGGAAAAAAAAACTAGCATGTAAATCCAACAGCATTGCCTAGCGATACATCCACAAGAACCGGAACAACCCTAGAAGATGGCGGAACCAGCGGCATTGCTCCCCGGCGCCTAGAATAATCCTAGATGGGGACACCATACAGCCTAGATTTGGGCCATGGGGCAAGATACACACATCACGCGCCGCCAGCATTGGACAACTCCATCCAACCAGGGGCGGACCCGAGGATCGGGAACCCAGGACGAGAATCGTACCTTTCAAAACACGCAAGAACCCCAAGAAAATAAATCTCCGACGAGGAAGTAATTGGGGACAGATAAATCGTGAGGGGGGAGGAGAGGGGAGGCTATGGCTGCAGCGGCGCCCTCTGCTGCTGCCGCTCCTGCCGATGCATTGGTGGTGGTGGGACTATAGAGGTGAGGGTGTCAGATGCAAAAGGTGATGCGTAGGAGAGAGGGGAGCCGTTTTCCCGAAGTGGCATGGGAACAAGCGATACGAAACAATGCGAGATTTAGGGCAGAAAGCACGATGGTGGGCTGGATGGTGCACATGGCCTGGTAGCCCAGTTAGATTGAGGCCAAACTCTTGGCATGGGGAAATTGGGCCAGAAGTATTACAGCCGAGCCAAAATTGGCCCAAGCTCGTCAGAAATTGCAATTCGGCCGAGAGGGAGAGAAAGTCGGCCTTTTTATTTGCCGCCCAATGCGTGCGTACTTGCGCATCGCTCATAATTCTCAAAAAAAAAAAAAACTTGCGCATCGCTCAATCACGAGCTAGTTTTGGGCCGACCCATCGCGCTTTCTGAGAAGCGGATTTTATCAGTTTTGCGAGTGGGAAGTTTCTACAAGCTTTTGGCCAGGTTTCAAAATAAAAATTTGCTGCAAGGATTTGTTTTGGTTCACGATCAAATTTGTTCAAGCAAAAAAAAAAAAATTGTTCACAATCAGACTTTTGATTAAAATGCTTTAGAAAATTGCAACGGTAATTTGCAATTCCAAACTTTTTATGTTTTATTTTCAAATATTCAATTTTCTTTGGTTCAAGTGTTTCTACGCTTCTCCCTGTTTTGAACAAACTGGTAAAGCTATTTTTCGTTCATGCATTTTTGTTCAAAGATTTTTTATCAAAAAATAATTAGCTCCTTTTAAAGTTCATACATTTATGTTCAAGGGTGATTTAGATTTTTTTTGTTAAATAACTACTCCCTCCGTCACTAATTAGGTGTCGGACTAAACATTTCGCGAAAAAATCGCCCGACAAAAAAATACGGTCCACGCGTTATCTTCCTCGCTGTCTCCACGCGACTCCTCTTCCTAGCTCTCGTCGTCGGCGACCGTCTCCCGAGGCCGCTTCCCTCCGCCCCAAGCTCTCTCCTTGCGCGCGTCGTCGCCGACCTCTCCGTCTTTTGCGGCGCGGGCGATCTCTCCTTCTCTGGTGTTGCGGTGCCCTCGTCCTCTTGTGCCCACCGATTCTGTGCTAAAAATGGGGATTTTACCACCGGATCTCTCGCGGTGGAGGTGGTGGTGGCACGGTGGAGCTCAAGCCGGGATGGTGGCTGGTGGCGGCACGACGGACCTCCAATCATCTCATCATCTTTGACTCTCTCTTGTTCCGACATCATCTTATCATATTTGCCTCTCTCTTGCACCAGCATCATCTCATCATCCTTGCCTCTCTCCCGCACTTGCATCTACTGCGATAGACTCAAATTGAGATCAATGACACCATCCTAGCCTCTCTCTCTCCCACACTTGCATCTGTTGTGACAGACTCAAATTGAAATCAATGACACCATCCTTGACTCTCTCTCGCACTTGCATCTGTTGCGTTGGTCTCACATTGAGATCAATGACACCATCCTCGCATCTGCTTTGTTGGGCTCAAATTGAGATGGGCTCTCCTCCGAGGGAATCTCTGTCTCATCTGGATCAAAGGTTTGGAGAAGATGTCCCGTTGGAGCATTTTGTTATATCTCCACAAACCTTTTGCACCAAGGGGTACTTTTTTCCTCTTGTTAGCTTATACTCATCAGTGAACTTTCTTGTTAGTTAATCTGGTGGGAAAGTTCTGAACCATGAGGCACTGGAGCTTACATATATAGTTTGCAGCATTACCACTTTCAGATAATGGTGTTCATTGTTGCTGACAAAGTACAGTACTTCCAGATAATACAGTAAGGAGTACTTTCAGATAATGGTGTTCATTATTGCTGAAACATATGATGTGTATCTTTTTCAATACATGTACAATCCGCAGATTATTACAGTATCTCGGTATCTACTACGATGATACCCCAACTTCAGCTCCAGCAGCTTCAGAAGTATGCCAAGAATGGGGTACCTGCACGAGAAGGTGCTGGTCTTCGACGGCAAGATCGCCCCGTCTCCACTCCACCAGCTTTGGGGTCTTCCACCACTCCTCGAGATCCAGCGGCGCCAGTCTGCGAGAGGTCACCGGCGCGAAGGGAGGGAGGCCGCCCGCCGGCGTGAGCCTGTGAGCTCCACCGGGAGCCCCACCGGTGCCAGGCAGCGACGAGCGCGGGACTTCGCCGGCGTAGGCTGCGAGGCGCGCGGGACTCCAACGGCGTCAGGCTGTGTGGCGTGCGAAACTCCGGCAGCGTCAGGGGTGCGATCCGCCGGTGGGAGCCTGCGACATGTAGCGCGGAACTCCGGTGGCGCTAGGCTGCGCTGGGTGCGGAACTCTGGCGGCGTCAGGGGGTGAGATCCGCCGGCGGGATCCTGCGACATCGAGCGCGGAACTCCGGTGACACCAGGCTGCGCTGGGTGCGGAACTCTGGCGGCGTCAGGGGGTGAGATCCGCCGGCGGGATCCTGCGACATCGAGCGCGGAACTCCGGTGACACCAGGCTGCGCGGGCGCGTAACTCCAGCGACGTAAGGGGCGCGTGATCCACCGGCGGGAGCCAACGACAGCGAGCCCACGCACGCGAACTTGGGAGATACGATTGGGGATTTGATCGTCATCTTTTCGAAATACAAAGGGTTCCATTGCAAATACTATTTTACACTGTCCCTACGACACCTAATTCTTGACGGAGGGAGTATTGAACAAATTTTTATGTCATGAAAAAAGTATTAATTTTTAAATGAGATAAATTATTATATTGGAATATCATTCAAATAACATAAACATTTATATTAAAATCGTTAGTATGTTGTTATTATTTTTTCTTTTTCAATAAAATTAATGTTGTTTTTAAATAATCGTTCAAGTAACATAACTGATTACATTAAAAAATAGTTCACATAGGATAAGTTTTCTTTTAGAAAGTTAGTTCGCAAAACATAGATGTTCATGTTAAAATGTTCAAATAGGATATATATCTTTTGAAAAATCTTTCACATAACACTAGAAAACAAAAAGCAATGGAAAATAAAAAAAATAAGAAACGATATCTATATTCGGTCCACATTGGGAGCAGCTCATATAGAAGTGTTGCAGGGGCGCAATCCCGCTCGCATAACACGGAGAACAGGATCTCCCACCAATATTTTTTTTTGGCGGCAGTTGATTTGCATCTGATCATCATATTGGTTGGTGTGCAACTTACGGAAGTCTCTCCTTGATTTTGTTTACTCTGGTATATATAAAACTAGTGTAAATCCGCAGATATATGTATTAGTGTGTACACGCCTATGTTACGAAAAAAACATGCACATCCTGAAGTCATTATGCAATACTAGCAGAATGCCCGTGCTTCGCTACGGAGCAAACGACCGTTAATATATTTTAGATGTATCAAGGGTGGAAAGTGTTTCATTTTTCAAATTTGGAAGCCCTCCAAATTTTTTGTGGTGATGCCGATGTATAATGGGTGCCAGGCTTCCCCTAAAAACCATAACGAACTTGCGGTTAATTAGATTTTTCAAAGCATCAATTTCATAATGGAGTTTGATATTAATACATATGAGTGTCAACAATACAAGATTCAACATAATGTTCTAACAATAACGAAAAATAAGCTCAGTTTAATCTTTATCATTTCGAACAGATAAAAATGGGAGTCTATAATTTATGATCCCCAAATGTTTCGTGGATTTATTTAATAATGAGAAAATTGTAAACGTATTTAAATTGGGTACATAACCTTTCTATAACTCCATAAAAAACCAGAGCATGAACATATACCATGAATCAACAGAAAACTTGTTGAGATAGTAAGTAGATGTGACCGAGGCAAAAGTATCGGGAGCGAAGGACGAGAGGGATAATGACTATCAGTTATGGGTGGTATTTGGTTTGTAATTTATAGATATGTGACACCATACATTCACAAGTTTCACCTTCATAGTAAAGATTTGTTAATTCTAGCCGATTTACACGGAGGGATTTTTTGAGATAGTAAGTCGATGTGACCGAAACAAAATTATCGAGAGCGAAGGACGCAAGGCATTGCCTAAGAACGCCTACGCCTACTCGTCGTCGTCGTCGCTGTCGATCACGACGGGCTCCAGTACCGGCCACGACCAGTTGGCAAGCGGCGGAACATACACCGGTGCCGCCGGCGGTGGTGGAGATGGAGCAGCCCACGTCTGTGGTGGTGGTTGAGCAGCCCACTCCGGTGGTGGAGGTGGAGCCGCCCACGGGTTGTACGGCGAAGGTGGAGGCGGCGGTTGCACCGGTTGCGTGGCCGAGTCCTCGAGCGCCCGTCGTAGGGCCTCTTCCTCCGTGAGGCCCGGCGGCATGATGTCAGTGGCGTACCGGGGCAGCGGCGGCTGCACCGGTCGGTCCACCTCCGAGACGAGGACGCCGAGCCTCGTGATCTCGTCGTCCGTCATCGTCTTCGGGTACTCAAACTTTCGGCCCTCCGCCATGGCCAACTGCCATTCCTGCAAAATGCAGGCGACGTAGTCATCGCTATCGTCTTTGGTCTCCTCGTTGTGGTAGGTCAGCGCGTCGTTGTAGTTGTCGTCCTCCTCGTCGTCCTCGTGGAGGTGCCGGCGGCTCCCGTGTTCGCCGAAGAGGCGGCGGTGGATAGTCAAAGGGAACTCTATGTCGCCGAGGAAGCCTGCCATCCTCTTCGGATCCTTCTCGGTCTTGCGCCGGGTGCGCCGGTGTTGGAGTCGATGGCGTAGGCGGGATCGGCGTGGAGGTCCGACCGCGAGTACCACCGCCGGTGCCGGATCTCGGCGCTCCTCTCTGGCTCGCGCGGAGGCACCAGCGGGACAGGCACCCGGAGGTATCTGAGCCGCCAGCCGCCGCCAGGCAGGTGCACGTCCCGCCAACCCGCGCACCGCGTCCAGTTGCTGTACATGAGCCGCGCCACGTTGACGGACAGCGGTACCCTGTGCGTCCGCTCCGCCTTCTTGGTGCCGCTACGGGACGCCTCGAAGTCGTTCTTCTTCTTCCCCATGGTGATGCGGTGGCGCACAGTGGTGAGGGGTTGGAGTGGAGGTGTCCGTGGTGTGGGCGATGCCAGAGACGATATCGTCGACTTTTAAGGCCGGGCCCGCGCGGGACGCGATGTCATTGATGGCGACACAGAAGCCCAGCCGCCGCCCGCCAGTGCGTGTGCAAAAGAGGCAGTCGCGACATTGATGGCGAAGGCTGCGGCGAAGACGCGGAAGCGATGCCCTCGATACAGCCCTATGGCTCGCTGCCAGGCGGGCTCGGTGGAAAAGTGAGCGGTCATTTGGGGCGTCTGCGCCGCATCCCAGGCGCAGATATGCGCCGCATTTGCGTCGCTGCGGACAGCCCGATTACTATGCGTCACCCGCTGGAGCTGGTTCCTGACACATTTTCGGCCCGCTCAGATACAAATGGTGCCTTTAGCGTCTGTTTGGGTCGCCCGCTCGAGCTCCACAAAACACATGCGCACATGTACATTAGTGGAAAACTTGGCCTACATGAGATACCCAGCCAAGACGTGGACAAGAGCAGTTCCCACCCGTCCTTCCTGCCGCCGCTGCTTCTGATTTGGCTGCCCGTCGCTGCGCTCCGTCAGAAAGGTTCTTCCTTGCCAAACTGCGTGGTCGCCATCCCGAACCCGCGATTCCATTTTCGCTAAGTAGCTCTGCCTGCCTCTGCTGGGTCGCGGGTATGTGCTTCGTTGTGTCTAAGGAACGGGAAAGAAGGAACTGAGATTGAATTAGGAAAAGGGAGAGCGTGGCAAGAAAATCGGAGGCAGTTAAAATGCCTTATATCACGAATGTGCTAACGCAGAAATTAAGAGCCAACAGCCACCCCCGATTTTTCTTCCACACAAGAGAGCTACGCGTCAGATAAGGTAGGGCGCGCAGGTTTTTTTTTCAAGATTGCGTTGAGATAAATCATCTTGGTAGGATAAAGACGTGTTAGTTGAGAAATAGTAGGTGTTTGTTGTGCCATTTGAAATTTTGAAAACCTACGCCTAACTGGACGAGAGATTTTTAAGGGCGGTGGCATTTAAAGACGTGAGGGTATTATTGTCCATCCTGAAAATGTGACACCAGGCATTCACCAGTTTATTCTTAATAGTAGAGATTCTTGTTGTCTAGGGGTCACTAGTACAGAAAAGTTTATCACCGATGCGCCAAAATAAACGTTAGTTGTGTGGGGCAGCACATCGATGATATGGGGCCATTGGTACTAGTTATCGATGGTGTCTGCCGCGTTCTCAACTGATACACATTATCAACGGAGTGGCGGTGACGCGAGCGTGCGGGTGTGGACCGTGGACGGTTGGGGTACGTGGGCCGTGGTGCGCCCTTAAGTTGCAAGAGGCATACTGACGGCATGGGCTTCAGCGAGCATGCCACGAGTAACTTGTATTATTAGTGGCGTGCATAAATTGGCCAACTCACTAGTGCCACGTTTGACGTAGTTGTGCACCCTTTTGTCACCAACCTTTTATAAAGGAGTGGGTTAATTTAGCAGACCACCAATATCGTTAGCATCATTTTCTGTAGAGTTATATACACTTTTGGTACCACAACTTGTACTGAATGTGCAGTTTAGTACCACAACTTGCAAAACGAGCATCGGGAGTACCACAACTTGCACCGAGCGAGCAAATAAGTCCACGACCAATCAGGAGAAGCCATGTGGCATTGTGATTTTTGCAAAAAATCACCCTTTATATTTTTCTCTCGCAAATGTGACCTTGTTGCTTTTTTACATGCCGGTCCCACCTGTTAGAACATAGAAAAATTTGAGAAAAATAGGCACTTGCTGGGATTCGAACCCGCTACCCGGAGCCACCTCAAAATCAAGGTTGCCACTAAGCCAGCCAACTCTTTCCTTAATTGTTGTCGGACTTTATTATATTAAACTATGATTACTGGACGAACACGGGCATCTCCAACTATGCTTAAATACATGTTTAGAGGATATTCACATGGTTCCAACTTCTAACAAACTAAGCTAGGATATCTTCTTCAAGCACATGAATAGCAATAACGTGAGCTACGTATACTTATTTTAGATAAAAGGCCAAAGGCCCGATGTTAAATTAATAACGTCTTTAACGAAGAAAGAGGTACACGATGATGAGCAATGATTCTCTATTGACTCATTACGGCAACCGTCGACACCATCATGTGGGTCACCTACGATGCCACCACGCTCCGTACTATCAGCTAATGCAACAAATATACATTCAACAAGTCTTTACAACGATAACATCCTATCACGTAGTGTACCTAGCTCATATTATTGCTATTAATGTGCTTAGAGAAGATATACTAGCTTAGTTTGTTAGAAGTTGGAACGATGTGAATATCCTCTATACATGTATTTAAGCCTTATGGAGATGCTCGCGCCGTCCAGTAATTGTATAATACAGTTACGCCCGACAGGTATTCACGCAAGTTCGAATCTCAGCGAGCCCTACTTTATTTTCAATTTTTTTCTATGATGTGACACATGGGACTCGCATGTAAAAAAGCAACAAGGCCACATTTGCGAGAGAAAAATATAGAAGGTGCTTTTTTTTGCAAAAATCGCAATGCCACATGGCCGTTTCCGATTGGTCATGGACCTATTTGCTCGCTCGGTGCAAGTTGTGGTACTTTGGATGCTCGTTTTACAAGTTGTGGTACTAAACTGCACATCCAGTACAAGTTGTGGTACTAAAAATAGGCAACATATCTTATGCATCCGATGTTTTTGTGTATCCATGTATCCGTCCGTCCTGAACCCTTAGATGAAAATCGCATGCACCGTGTCACAACCATAACTAATTTACAATGAGAGGCCCGCCTGGAAACTTAAGCCAAAAAAATCTTTCGATAACCCCCTCCTGGCGTTGCATAGAATAGATCGCTCGAGGAAAAGAAGAACTTGGCCTGACCTGTGGCGGCCGGCGGTTGCCACACAACGCACGTCCCGGTGGTTGCCGGCAAGAAACCCCCGGCGACATGCCAAAAGATTGGATCGTATGCACACTTAATTACTATAGTTTTGATCAGTTGTACATAAAACGTGAGGTTTCATGCATGTTACGGGCCCTTCAGGAGCCATGTTTGTTCGACACCGGTGATGCGTGCGTCGTGTGGTCGTCGTGGTTGCCGATTCCCGCCGGCCGCTGCCGTTATGTGTTATACGGTTTCACGGCGGCACCGTCGGCCGCTGCCGTTATGCTGTCTACGATTTTCCGGTGTCGCCGTCGGCCGCTGCCGTTATGCTGTCTATGGTTTTCCGGCGTCGCTGCCGCCCGATCCGGTTATGTTGTCTACGGTTTTCCGGCGCCGCCGCCTCTGATACACGCCATGTTGTGTAGGTGGCCACCAGCCGCCACGTTTATGCGATTTGATCGTCGATCAGTGAGCCTGCGTCGTCCTGAATTAGCGATCTGGTCATGGGCATGGAATCAATCTGTTCCATCAGTAGGAACGGTAGCACGGGGGGCCTCGCAAGATTTTTTGACTTTGGGTGTTGACTGTTGAGGCGGGCGTCTAAATGTAAATTTGTCACAGTTCTGATGTGGTGCGTGTGATTTCAATCAAAGGGCCGACAACGAGCGGATGCACAGATACACCAAGGCACTAGATGCACAGGATATGTTGCCCTAAAAATATATATACCTCTTTTCTGTACTTGTGTGGTGCATGCGTTTGAGTTCTTATTATCGTTGCCGTTAATAACGACTAGTATTTTATATTCATCGGTGTTTCCTTTTGGAGCAAGACCGGGGCTAACATGCGTGCGACAGTATTGACAAAGACTGACCGTCTGTCGAAGTGGATGCAACACGGCCAAAAGCACGCCACGCCCGTGTGTTGGTTTGGCACAGTCCGCGCGTCCGTGTCCATGGCGTCCACATATGGCCACCACCACCAGCAACATCTCCAGCACCCATCAAGAAAGCATCACCGGTCGATCGACACAGGGCCTGCCGGCAAAGCCACACAAATCGTGGAAACCAACATCTCCGTCTCCGTCTCCGTCTCCGAGAGCTGAGCGTTGCCACAGGATCCGATCGTCGTGCATCACGTGGCTCGTGGACCAGTGCGTGTCACGCCACACTGGCAGGTTCCATTTGAAGTTTTGAACGGACGGATGGATCGCTGCCGGCCACGCAGCTGTGAGCTCGTCGTCGTTCACAGCCTCGATCGCATAAATACATAGCTGAAAATGAAGCTCGGCCGGGCGGGCGCGGGCTCTGTGTGGTTCGTGCGTCGCCGTCGCGTCTCTACATCGCTCGACCGGCACGATCTGCAGCTCCGTGACAAGAAGACGACCATGCGGCTGCATGCCCCTTCTCACCGGCCGGCGATGCCACACAAATGCACGAAGCGATCGACCTCTCCGGCCGGAAGCTCAGCGTGGATCGTGCATCACGTGGCTCCCGGCCGGCCCACGCGCGCACAGCCGCAGCATTTTGGATCGATCGATGCCACACAGCTAGGAGCTTTATGTTTGTCCCGTGCGCGCGCGCGCCGCCGTCCCGTTTGTAGCTCCGTGACAAGCAGCTCTCCTGGCGGCAGGGCCCCGGGCAACCGACTAGTCTAGTCTATTTGCTCAAGCATGACTTGGCTATATGTGCACGGGCACGAATGGTTATTAGCTATACTGTATTTCGGTCCATCACATGTACTGTAGGAGTACTAGTTCAGTCCTAGCACGTGCTGTACATACGTACACCGCAGGGTAGTGTCACATTAGAGGACGATCCCAGCATCCGAGGCGGCGGGTGTCCTGTTGTGAATTTCCTGTCATCGTGCATGAGATCGCGCATCCGATTTCGGACAAACAGGGAGTCAAGGACACTAGCTAATTGATCAAAACCGGTTGCCCTAAGAAACGCTCAAGAGACGATTAGATTTCTTCGCCTCCAGTTGGCGCTGCCGCTGATCTGCCTTGCTTGTGTGACCTCCGGCCGGGCTATGGAGGCGGGGTGTGGATCTAGGCCCCGTCAGCGGGAGGGCTTCATTCGCCTGGTTTTAGAGTTTTAATTTGGCAAGGCGGCGCACATGCGGATGTAGTGACGTCTTTTTTAATGAAGTCTTTTCGATTTTAGCTCCATCTCGCCGACGACGTCGAGAAGCTTGTGGGAGTGGTGTGGTTCTCGAAAATTTCTAGCAAGGGGATCATCGTGGAGCTTCATCAGTGATTATTCCACCATCTTCGTCTCTGGGATGAATGTGTTCTTTTTGACCCGTTCGGTGACTTCCGTCCGCAACCAACAACGCTAGGCCGACTCATGGAGGAGCGGCAGTGGCAGCGTGCCATCGTCACGGTCTAGTGGTTGAAGATGATTAGCATCTTAAAAATTTTGTTACTAATTGACTTTAATATGGATGTATCTAGAACTAAAATATGTCTAGATACATCCATATTAGAGTCAATTAATATGAACCGGAGGGAGCATAATTTTTTTTTGTTCAGGTACTTTATATTGTTCGATGTTTCTCATGATGATTAGATTTTATTCGCAAAAAAAGACAAAGCAGCTCTCCCGGCGGCAGGGCCCCAGACAACAGACCGGTCTAGTCTATTTCTTCAAGCATGACTTGGCTATATGCGCACGGGCACGAATGGTTATTAGCTATACTGTATTTCGGTCCATCACATGTAGGAGTACTAGTTCAGAACTAGCAGGTGCTGTACATACGTGCACCGCAGGGTAGTGTCACATTAGAGGACGATCCCAGCAACCGAGGCGGCGGGTGTCCTGTTGTGCATTTCCTGTCATCGTGCATGAGATCACGCATCCCATTTCGGACAAACAGGGAGTCAAGGACACTAGCTAATTGATCAAAAGCGGTTTCCCTAAGAAACGCTAAGAGCATCCCCACTCGTTTGGCCTCTCCACGCCCAAAATTCGGGGTAAATTTCGTCCGGATTGGACGCAAAAATGGCGTGAGGAGGGCCAGTTTCCCAGCCGCGACCTCAAGCGAAGATGGCGATCTAATTTTGAAAAAAAACAAAAACTTGATGAAATACGGTTAAAAACGATTGAATTTAGACTAAATTTAATGATATTTACTATATAGAGGGCGAAGTTCATACATAGAGGCTGGATTCGAATATATTTCGAATTCGGTCAGGGGAATACAACTTTAAATATTAAAACACGGCGCTCTACATGCCGAAATGGCGGTAGAACATCGTGTAGTCCTTGTCGCCGTCGCTGATGTCTACGCACACTCCTTTTCCTGTAGACAGTGTTGGGCCTCCAAGAGCAGAGGTTTGTAGAACAGCAGCAAGTTTTCCCTTAAGTGGATCACCCAAGGTTTATCGAACTCAGGGAGGAAGAGGTCAAAGATATCCCTCTCAAGCAACCCCGCAATCACGATACAAGAAGTCTCTTGTGTCCCCAACACACCCAATACACTTGTCGGATGTATAGGTGCACTAGTTCGGCGAAGAGATAGTGAAATACAAGTGGTATGAATGAATATGAGCAGTAGTAACGGCACCGGAAAATAGCTTGCCGGGCGTGCGCTTGATGGTAGTAATATTGCAGGAAGTAAAGATGCAGTAAAACAGTAAATAAGCGATGATTGCAGTATTTGAAAACAAGGCCTAGGGATCATACTTTCACTAATGGACACTCTCAACATTGATCACATAATAAAACCACTCTACACTCTCTTGTTGGATGACAAACACCATTAATTGTGTAGGGCTACAAGAGCACCTCAATGCCGGAGTTAACAAGCTCCACAACATTCGATGTTCATATTTAAATAACCTTAGAGTGCATGATAGACCAACACAATTATACCGAGTACTAACATAGCATGCACACTGTCACCATCAAGCTATGAAAGGGGGAATAGATCACATCAATGCTATCATAGTAATAGTTAACTCCATAATCTACAAGAGATTACAATCATAAACTACGCCAAGTACTACATGATGCACACACTGTCACCATTACATCATGGAGGAGGAATAGAGTACTTTAATAACATCACTAGAGTAGCACATAGATTAATAGTGATACAAAGCTCATCATATGAATCTCAATCATGTAAGGCAGCTCATGAGATCATTGTATTGAGGTACATAGGAGAGAGCGATGAACCACATAGCTACCGGTACAACCCTTAGCCTCGATGGAGAACTACTCCCTCCTCATGGGAGACAGCAGCGTCGATGGAGATGGCGGTGGTGTCGATGGAGATGCCTTCCGGGGGCACTTCCCCGTCCCGGCGGCGTGCCGGAACAGAGACTCCTGTCCCCCAGATCTTGGCTTCGCGATGGCGGCGGCTCTGGAAGGTTTCTCGTACCGTGGCTTTTCCGTGTCGAAGATTTAGGTCAGGGGGCTTCTTATAGGCGAAGAGGCGGAGTCGGAGGGGCTACGGAGCCGCCACACAATAGGGGGGCGCGCCCCTCCCTTGGGCCGCGCCGCCACTATGTGTGGTGGGCCTGTGGCTCTCCTCTGGTCCCTCTCGGGTGTTCTGGAAGCTTCGTGGAATTATAAGATGCTGGGCGTTGATTTCGTCCAATTCCGAGAATATTTCCTTACTAGGGTTTCTGAAACCAAAAACAGCGAGAAAACGAGGAACGGCACTTCGGCATCTCGTCAATAGGTTAGTTCCGGAAAACGCATAATAATGACAAATAATGTGTATAAAACATGTGAGTATCATCATAAAAGTAGCATGGAACATAAGAAATTATAGATATGTTTGAGACGTATCAGTCGCCGCCATCATCGTCGGAGCCGTCGTCGTCGAAACGCGGCGGCGCCGCCTCCGCCTGGCTGCTGGTGCCCTGGCCGGGGTCTCCCCACCGGCCACTGTTGCGCGGCGGGGACGGCGAGGGCTTGTACCACTCGTCGTCGGACTCCTCTTGGTCGATGACGGGGATGGGGACACCAGATGGAGGAGTCGCAGGCCGGCGGTAGCGAGCGGCCTGCTCGAGGAGCCAAGCCTGTCGCTCCGCCTCCTCCTTCTCCCACTGCTCCCTCGACCAGGCGCAGGCCTGGTCGAGGGGCATGGCGTTGTCGGCGGGGACGAGATCCCGGAGGGACCTCGCCATGACGGCCTCGAGGATTGCGGCTTCCTCGGCGTCGTGGACCTCCTCCACCTTCACCGGCTTGCGCTTCCGCTCGTCGGAGGTGCCTGGTTCGCGCTTGGGGCGAACCAGGCAGAGGTGGCCGCGTGGCGTCGATGACTCGCGGATGACGATCCCGCCGCCACTGCGATCATGGTTGCGCGACGGGGAAAGAGGCTCCCGTTTCACCGGCGCCAAGGTTGGCGTTGACCTGGAGATCGGCGTCGACCTCGACGCCGATCCGGACGACGAGGAGCTGGCAGCCATGCGCCGTGGATGCCAGCTGCCCCGGCGGCGGCTGGCCGATGCCCTCGACGGCGGCGACATCGTCAGAACGGGCGCGTTGCCGCCCTAGATGTGCTCGATGACGGCGTCGAGCGTGCGGCCCGGCACGCTCCACCAACGCTTGCGTCCGGCGGTGTTGTTGCGCGGAGGCGGAGGCGGAGGCGGCGGGCCGTCGTAGGAGGCGAGCTCCTGCTCCCACCGCCGCAGGAAGTACGAGTTCCACGCCGTGTAGTTGTCGGGGTGGTAGCGTGGCTCGGCGCGTTCCTGGTCGGACAAGGTCATTCGGACCTCCTCGATGGCGATGTCGAGAGCATGTCCCTGGGGCGGCGGCGGGATTGGCACGCCGCCCGCACTTAGCCGCCACCCGCCGCCGGGAGCCCTCGTGTCCGGCGGGTAGGTGTACCCTGCCTGGTGGAGGAGGTGTCCCTCCCACGCGTGGAGCGACCGGCGGGGAAAGCCGTTGTTGGCCGTGCCATCCTGATCGTTCAACGCCATGGATCTCGGCGAGGGAACAGCGGCGGATAGGGTTCGTCTCTGGCTGGGGTTTCGTCGGTGCTACCCGTCGCGGCGAGCGGGGATTTATGTAGGCGGGGCTGGACTCGGCGATTAAATGCCGCGTGGATGCTACGCGTCCACGGCGAGCTGACCGGCGGCAGCCTTTACTGCGCGCGGAAGACGATGCGTGTGCTGCTGACCGGTCGGGTCCACCTCTGCGGCGAAGCCGAAGCGAAAGTGCGGGAGAGAATTCTCGGCGTTTCGCGCGCTTTCGCTTCGTCCGGAGTCCCCGAGCGCGCCTCGAGGGACCGGGGATGGCGTGGGCTCGCCGGATGGATGAAGACCCAAATCCGGGGGAAAACGAGGAATCGGGGGCGCGACTGGGCCGAATTTCGCTGTCCGGATGGGAAAAATGGCGCTCGGGGGCCTCGTCGGAGAGACGAGTGGGGATGCTCTAAGGATACGATTAGATATCTTCGCCTCCCGTCGGCGCTGCTGCTGATCTGCCTTGCTTCTATGGCCTCCGGGCTACGGAGGCACTAGTAGAAAAAGGCCCTTTAGTCCCTATTCATAATGGGCTTTAGTCCCGGTTGTGCAACCGGGACTAAAGGGTGGAGATTAAAGGCCTCCCTTTAGAGCATCTCTAGCCGCGTCCACCAAAGCGTCCCCCAAAGGGATTTGGGGCGCGCCGGACCAAAAAACCGTTCCAGACGCGTCCCCCAAAGCCCTTTTTGTCCGGCGCGGCCCGATAAGGTGTCCGGCGCCCCGAGCCCGTCCCCGTCCCACAGGGGACACTCCGCCGACGCCGGACACACCGAAAAGCGAGGCGGGCTCCCACATGTCGGCGACTATATGCATAAACCGTTGGTTCGCGCCTCTTTTCTCGTCGCTCCTTCCTTCCCGTGCCTCCCACCCCACCGCCGCCGCTGGATTTCCCGGCCGTTTGGGCATCTGATCTCTGCTGAGAGTCGGCACCGTTGTCGCGGCTGGGGCTCCCGCCGGTCGTGCCGCCGCCGCTTCGCCAGCACGTCCCAGAATGCGCCGTCAAATCCGCCCCATCTCCGCGCACAGAAGGTGCTCGACGACTTGCCAGGTAGGGGCGATTGGCCGCTGTTTGTTCTATTTGTTGCGTCGTCTGCCTCGGCGCAATTTTAACCATTGATTTTGCTTTAGCCATGGACAGCGACGATGAGATGCTTGCCCTGCTGCTGGAGGACGAGCAAGCCTTCGACGACGACCTGCGGGAGCATTTGCTGATCATCGCGTCCCTCCAGGACATGGTTGACGCTGAGGCGGAGAAGAGGAAGAGGCCGCGCCGCAGAGGATCAAGGCCGAGAAGAAGGAAGTCGAAGCCCCGGCAGAGGATTGATAACCCACAAGTATAGGGGATCGCAGCAGTCTTCGCGGGTAGTAAAACCCAAATTTATTGATTCGACACAAGGGAAGGTAAAGAATACTTATAAGCCTTAACAACTGAGTCGTCAATTCAGCTGCACCTGGAAAAGCACTAGTAACAGGGGTGATGTGAAAGTAGCAGTGATATGAGAGCAGTAGTAACGGTAACACAACAAGACAGTAATAGTAACACGAGAGCAATGGCACCGGAAGATAGTTGATACTACTTCCAATGACATGTAGAACGAGTATATGATGATGAAAGATGCACCGGGGTTCCCAGCTGTCTACACTAGTGGCAACTCTCCAATAACAAGTGTTGGGTGAACAAATTACGATCGGGCAATTGATAGGATTGAAATAGCATTAAGACAGAATATCAAGATCATTAATCATGTAGGCATGTTTTCCAATTATAGTCGTACGTGCTCGCAATGAGAAACTTGCACAACATCTTTTGTCCTACCAGCCGGTGGCAGCCGGGCCTCTAGGGAATCTATTGGAAATTAAGGCACTCCTTTTAATAGAGCACCGGAGCAAAGCATTAACACTCCGTGAAAACATGTGATCCTCATATCTAAGCCTTTCCCTCCAGCTTGTCCCAATTCTGTCACTTTGGGGCCTTTGGTTCCGGACATAGACATGTGCATACAACTTGTAGATACAATCTAAGCAATAAGTATAGAGCTGAAATCTAAGATCATGCCACTCGGGCCCTAGTGACAAGCATTAAACACAACAAGATTGCAGCAACAATAACTTCATAAACTTTGTAGATAGACAATCATAACGTAACAATCCATCGGATCCCGACAAACACAACACCGATTACATCAGATGAATCTCAATCATGTAAGGCAGCTCATGAGATCATTGTATTGAAGTACATGGGGGAGAGAATACCAACTAGTGATACGTCTCCGACGTATCGATAATTTCTTATGTTCCATGCCACATTATTGATGATATCTACATGTTTTATGCATACTTTATGTCATATTCGTGCATTTTCTGGAACTAACCTATTAACAAGATGCCGAAGAGCCATTGCTTGTTTTCAGCTGTTTTTGGTTTCAGAAATCCTAGTAACGAAATATTCTTGGAATTGGACGAAATCAACGCCCAGGGTCCTATTTTGCCACGAAGCTTCCAGAAGACCGAAGGAGAGTCGAAGTGGGGCCACGAGGCGCCGCCACACTAGGGCGGCGCGGCCTAGTCTTGGCCGCGCCAGCCTGGCGTGTGGGGCCCTCGTGTGGCCCCCGCGTTGCTCCTTCCGCCTACTTAAAGCCTCCGTCGCGAAACCCCCGGCACCGAGAGCCACGATACGGAAAACCTTACTAAGACGCCGCCGCCGCCAATCCCATCTCGGGGGATTCTCGGAGATCTCCTCCGGCACCCTGCCGGAGAGGGGATTCATCTCCCGGAGGACTCTTCACCGCCATGGTCGCCTCCGGAGTGATGAGTGAGTATTTCACCCCTGGACTATGGGTCCATAGCAGTAGCTAGATGGGTGTCTTCTCCTCATTGTGCTTCATTGTTGGATCTTGTGAGCTGCCTAACATGATCAAGATCATCTATCTGTAATACTATATGTTGTGTTTGTCGGGATCCGATGGATAGAGAATACTATGCTATGTTAATTATCAAGTTATTACCTATGTGTTGTTTAAGATCTTGCATGCTCTCCGTTATTAGTAGAGGCTCGGCCAAGTTTTCGCTCTTAACTCCAAGAGGGAGTATTTATGCTCGATAGTGGGTTCATGTCTCCGTGAATCCGGAGGAGTGACGAAACCTCTAAGGTTATGGATGTACTCGTTGCCACTAGGGATAAAACATTGATGCTATGTCTAAGGATGTAGTTATTGATTACATTACGCACCATACTTAATGCAATTGTCCGTTGTTTTGCAACTTAATACCGGAAGGGGTTCGGATGATAACTCTGAAGGTGGACTTTTTAGGCATAGATGCATGCTCGGATAGCGGTCTATGTACTTTGTCGTAATGCCCAATTAAATCTCACTATATTTATCATGACATGTATGTGCATTGTTATGCCCTCTCTATTTGTCAATTGCCCGACTGTAATTTGTTCACCCAACATGCTTTTATCTTATGGGAGATACACCTCTAGTGAACTGTGGACCCCGGTCCATTCTTTTATACTCGAAATACAAATCTGCTCGCAATACTTGTTCTTTGCTGTTTTCTCGCAAACAATCATCTTCCACACAATACGGTTAATCCTTTGTTACAGCAAGCCGGTGAGATTGACAACCTCACCTGTTTCGTTAGGGCAAAGTACTTTGGTTGTGTTGTGCAGGTTCCACGTTGGCGCCGGAATCTCTGGTGTTGCGCCGCACTACATCCCGCCGCCATCAACCTTCAACGTTCTTCTTGGCTCCTCCTGGTTCGATAAACCTTGGTTTCTTTCTGGAGGGAAAACTTGCCGCTGTGCGCATCATACCTTCCTCTTGGGGTTCCCAACGAACGTGTGAGTTACACGCCATCAAGCTCTTTTCCGACGCCGTTGCCGGGAGATCAAGACACGCTGCAAGGGGAGTCTCCACAATCCAATCTCTTTACTTTGTTTTTGTCTTGCTTTATTTTATTTACTACTTTGTTTGCTGCATTATATCAAAACACAAAAAAATTAGTTGCTAGCTTTACTTTATTTACTATCTTGTTTGCTATATCAAAAACACAAAAAAATTAGTTACTTGCATTTATTTTATCTAGTTTGCTTTATTTACTACTGCTAAAATGGCCACCCCTGAAAATACTAAGTTGTGTGACTTCACAACCACAAATAATAATGATTTCCTATGCACACCTATTGCTCCACCTGCTACTACAGCAGAATTCTTTGAAATTAAACCTCGCTTTACTCGAATCTTGTTATGCGAGAGCAATTTTCCGGTGTTAGTTCCGATGATGATGCTCGCTGCCCATCTTAATAATTTTGTTGAACTATGTGAAATGCAAAAGTATAAGGATGTAGATGGTGATATTATTAAATTGAAATTGTTTCCTTTCTCATTAAGAGGAAGAGCTAAAGATTGGTTGCTATCTCTGCCTAAGAATAGTATTGATTCCTGGACTAAATGCAAGGATGCTTTTATTGGTAGATATTATCCCCCTGCTAAAATTATATCTTTGAGAAGTAGAATAATGAATTTTAAACAATTGGATAATGAACATGTTGCTCAAGCTTGGGAAAGAATGAAATCTTTGGTTAAAAATTGCCCAACCCATGGATCGACTACTTGGATGATCATCCAAACCTTCTATGCAGGACTAAATTTTTCTTCGCGGAATTTATTGGATTCAGCTGCTGGAGGTACCTTTATGTCCATCACCTTGGGGGCGGCTACAAAGCTTCTTGATGATATGATGATTAATTACTCTGAATGGCACACGGAAAGAGCTCCACAAGGTAAGAAGGTAAATTCTGTTGAAGAATCCTCTTCCTTGAATGATAAGATTGATGTTATTATGTCTATGATTGTGAATGGTAGGACTAATGTTGATCCTAATAATGTTCCGTTAGCTTCATTGGTTGCCCAAGAAGAACATGTTGATGTAAACTTCATTAAAAATAATAATTTCAACAACAATGCTTATCGGAACAATTCTAGTAATAACTATAGGCCATATCCTTATAATAATGGTAACGGTTATGCTAATTCTTATGGGAATTCTTACAATAATAATAGGAACATAGCCCCTGGACTTGAAGCTATGCTTAAAGAATTTATTAGTACACAAACTGCCTTTAACAGATCTGTTGAGGAAAAGCTCAATAAAATTGATATTCTCGCTTCTAAGGTTGATAGTCTTGCCTCTGATGTTGATCTTTTGAAATCGAAAGTTATGCCTAATAGGGATATTGAAAATAAAATTGTTACTACAGCAAATTCCATCCAAGTTAGAATTAATGAGAATATAAGATTAATGGTTGAATTGCGTGCTAGGTGGGATAGAGAAGAAAATGAAAAACTAGCTAAAGAGAAAAATGTAGCTAAAGTTTGGACTATTACCACCACTAGCAATGCTAATGATCCACATATTGCTGCACCTCCTACTATTAATGGTAAAATAATTGGTGTTGGCAATGTTTCTGCTCCTAGCGCAAAGCGCGCAAAATTACCTGAAACTGCTAAAACTGCTGAAACTGCCTGTGATAAAACTGCTGAAATTTTTTCCAACCTTGGGGATGACGATCCCATTGCTGTAGCTCGTAATGATTTAGATTTTGATGATTGCCACATCTCTGAAGTTATTAAGTTCTTACAAAAACTTGCTAAGAGTCCCAATGCTAGCGCTGTAAACTTGGCTTTCACAAAACATATTACAAATGCTCTCATAAAAGCTAGAGAAGAGAAACTAAAACTTGAAACTTCTATTCCTAGAAAGCTAGAAGATGGTTGGGAGCCCATCATTAAAATGAGGGTCAATGATTTTGATTGTAATGCTTTATGTGATCTTGGTGCAAGTATTTCTGTTATGCCTAAGAAAGTCTATGATATGCTTGACTTGCCACCATTGGAAAATTGTTATTTGGATGTTAATCTCGCTGATAATGCTAAAAAGAAACCTTTGGGGAGAGTTGATAATATTCATATTATGGTTAACAATAACCTTGTCCCCGTTGATTTTGTTGTCTTGGATATTGAATGCAATGCATCTTGCCCCATTATATTGGGAAGACCTTTTCTTCGAACCGTTGGTGCTACTATTGATATGAAGGAAGGTAATATTAAATATCAATTTCCTCTCAAGAAAGGTATGGAACACTTCCCTAGAAAGAGAATGAAGTTACCTTATGATTCTATTATTAGAACAAATTATGATGTTGATGCTTCGTCTCTTGATGTTACTTGATTTACACTTTCTGCGCCTAGCCGAAAGGCGTTAAAGAAAAGCGCTTATGGGAGACAACCCATGTTTTTACTACAGTATTTTTGTTTTATATTTGAGTCTTGGAAGTTGTTTACTACTGTAGCAACCTCTCCTTATCTTAGTTTTGTGTTTTGTTGTGCCAAGTAAAGTCTTTGATAGTAAAGTGAATACTAGATTTGGATTACTGCGCAGAAATAGATTTCTTTGCTGTCACGAATCTGGGTCTAATTCTCTGTAGGTAACTCAGAAAATTAACCAATTTACGTGAGTGATCCTCAGATATGTACGCAACTTTCATTCAATTTGGGCATTTTCATTTGAGCAAGTCTGGTGCCTCAATAAAATCCATCTTTACTGGACCGATCTGTTTTGACAGATTCTCGCCTTTTATTTCGCATTGCCTCTTTTGCTATGTTGGATGAATTTCTTTGATCCATTAATGTCCAATAGCTTTATGCAATGTCCGAAGTGTTAAGAATGATTGTGTCACCTCTGAACATGTTAATTTTTATTGTCCACTAACCCTCTAATGAGTTGTTTCGAGTTTGGTGTGGAGGAAGTTTTCAAGGATCAAGAGAGGAGTATGATGCAATATGATCAAGGAGAGTGAAAGCTCTAAGCTTGGGGATGCCCCGTGGTTCACCCCTGCATATTCTAAGAAGACTCAAGCTGTCTAAGCTTGGGGATGCCCAAGGCATCCCCTTCTTCATCGACAACATTATCGTGTTTCTCCCCCGAAACTATATTTTTATTCCGTCACATCTTATGTGCTTTGCTTGGAGCGTCGGTTTGTTTTTGTTTTTGTTTTTGTTTGAATAAAATGGATCCTAGCATTCACTGTATGGGAGAGAGACACGCTCCGTTGTTGCATATGGACAAGTATGTCCTTAGGCTTTACTCATAGTATTCATGGCGAAGTTTCTTCTTCGTTAAATTGTTATATGGTTGGAATTGGAAAATGCTACATGCAGTAATTCTAAAATGTCTTGAATAATTTGATACTTGGCAATTTTTGTGCTCATGTTTAAGCTCTTGCATCATATACTTTGCACCCATTAATGAAGAAACACTTAGAGCTTGCTAATTTGGTTTGCATATTTGGTTTCTCTAAAGTCTAGATAATATCTAGTATTGAGTTTTGAACAACAAGGAAGACGGTGTAGAGTCTTATAATGTTTACAATATGTCTTTTATGTGAGTTTTGCTGCACCGTTCATCCTTGTGTTTGTTTCAAATAACCTTGCTAGCCTAAACCTTATATCGAGAGGGAATACTTCTCATGCATCCAAATCCTTGAGCCAACCACTATGCCAATTGTGTCCACCATACCTACCTACTACATGGTATTTCTCCGCCATTCCAAAGTAAATTGCTTGAGTGCTACCTTTAAAATTCCATCATTCGCCTTTGCAATATATAGCTCATGGGACAAATAGCTTAAAAACTATTGTGGTATTGAATATGTACTTATGCACTTTATCTCTTATTAAGTTGCTTGTTGTGCGATAACCATGTTTCGGGGACGCCATCAACTATTCTTTGTTGAATATCATGTGAGTTGCTATGCATGTCCGTCTTGTCCGAAGTAAGAGAGATCTACCACCTTAATGGTTGGAGCATACATATTGTTAGAGAAGAACATTGGGCCGCTAACTAAAACCATGATTCATGGTGGAAGTTTCAGTTTTGGACATATATCCTCAATCTCATATGAGAATAATAATTGTTGCCACATGCTTATGCATTAAAGAGGAGTCCATTATCTCGTTGTCCATGTTGTCCCGGTATGGATGTCTAAGTTGAGAATAATCAAAAGCGAGAAATCCAAAATGCGAGCTTTCTCCTTAGACCTTTGTACAGAGCGGCATGGAGGTACCCCATTGTGACACTTGGTTAAAACATGTGTATTGCGATGATCCGGTAGTCCAAGCTAATTAGGACAAGGTGCGGGCACTATTAGTATACTATGCATGAGGCTTGCAACTTGTAAGATATAATTTACATAACTCATATGCTTTATTACTACCGTTGACAAAATTGTTTCATGTTTTCAAAATAAAAGCTCTAGCACAAATATAGCAATCGATGCTTTCCTCTTTGAAGGACCATTCTTTTTACTTTTATGTTGAGTCAGTTCACCTATCTCTCTCCACCTCAAGAAGCAAACACTTGTGTGAACTGTGCATTGATTCCTACATACTTGCATATTGCATTTGTTATATTACTCTATGTTGACAATTATCCGTGAGATATACATGTTATAAGTTGAAAGCAACCGCTGAAACTTAATCTTCCTTTGTGTTGCTTCAATACCTTTACTTTGATTTATTGCTTTATGAGTTAACTCTTATGCAAGACTTATTGATGCTTGTCTTGAAGTACTATTCATGAAAAGTCTTTGCTTTATGATTCACTTGTTTACTCATATCATTACCATTGTTTTGATCGCTGCATTCATTACATATGTTTACAAATAGTATGATCAAGGTTATGATGGCATGTCACTTCAGAAATTATCTTTGTTATCGTTTTACTCGCTCGGGACGAGCGAGAACTAAGCTTGGGGATGCTGATACGTCTCCGACATATCGATAATTTCTTATGTTCCATGCCACATTATTGATGATATCTACATGTTTTATGCACACTTTATGTCATATTCGTGCATTTTCTGGAACTAACCTATTAACAAGATGCCGAAGAGCCGCTTGTCTGTTTTCGCTGTTTTTGGTTTCAGAAATCCTAGTAACGAAATATTCTCGGAATTGGACGAAATCAACGCCCAGGGTCCTATTTTGCCACGAAGCTTCCAGAAGACCGAAGGGGAGTCGAAGTGGGGCCACGAGGCGCCGCCACACTAGGGCGGCGTGGCCTAGGTCTTGGCCGAGCCAGCCTGGCGTGTGGGGCCCTCGTGTGGCCCCCCGCGTTGCCCTTCCGCCTACTTAAAGCCTCCGTCGCGAAACCCCCAGTACCGAGAGCCACGATACGGAAAACCTTACTAAGACGCCGCCGCCGCCAATCCCATCTCGGGGGATTCTGGAGATCTCCTCCGGCACCCTGCCGAAGAGAGGATTCATCTCCCGGAGGACTCTTCACCGCCATGGTCGCCTCCGGAGTGATGAGTGAGTATTTCACCCCTGGACTATGGGTCCATAGCAGTAGCTAGATGGGTGTCTTCTCCTCATTGTGCTTCATTGTTGGATCTTGTGAGCTGCCTAACATGATCAAGATCATCTATCTGTAATACTATATGTTGTGTTTGTCGGGATCCGATGGATAGAGAATACTATGCTATGTTAATTATCAAGTTATTACCTATGTGTTGTTTAAGATCTTGCATGCTCTCCGTTATTAGTAGAGGCTCGGCCAAGTTTTCGCTCTTAACTCCAAGAGGGAGTATTTATGCTCGATAGTGGGTTCATGTCTCCGTGAATCTGGAGGAGTGACAGAAACCTCTAAGGTTATGGATGTACTGTTGCCACTAGGGATAAAACATTGATGCTATGTCTAAGGATGTAGTTATTGATTACATTACGCACCATACTTAATGCAATTGTCTCGTTGTTTTGCAACTTAATACTGGAAGGGGTTCGGATGATAACCTGAAGGTGGACTTTTTAGGCATAGATGCATGCTGGATAGCGGTCTATGTACTTTGTCGTAATGCCCAATTAAATCTCACTATATTTATCATGACATGTATGTGCATTGTTATGCCCTCTCTATTTGTCAATTGCCCGACTGTAATTTGTTCACCCAACATGCTTTTATCTTATGGGAGAGACACCTCTAGTGAACTGTGGACCCCGGTCCATTCTTTTATACTCGAAATACAAATCTGCTGCAATACTTGTTCTTTACTTGTTTTCTGCAAACAATCATCTTCCACACAATACGGTTAATCCTTTGTTACAGCAAGCCGGTGAGATTGACAACCTCACTGTTTTGTTGGGGCAAAGTACTTTGGTTGTGTTTTGCTGGTTCCACGTTGGCGCCGGAATCTCTGGTGTTGCGCCGCACTACATCCCGCCGCCATCAACCTTCAACGTGCTTCTTGGCTCCTCCTGGTTCGATAAACCTTGGTTTCTTTCTGAGGGAAAACTTGCTGTTGTGCGCATCATACCTTCCTCTTGGGGTTCCCAACGAACGTGTGAGTTACACGCCATCAACTAGCTACAGCTAGAACCCGTAGTCCATGGGGGAACTACTCACGGAGCATGATGGAGGCGATGGCGTTGATGGAGATGGCTTCCGGGGGCACTTCCCCGTCCCGGCAGGGTGCCGGAACAGAGACTTCTGTCCCCCGAAACGGAGTTTCGCGATGGTGGCGGCGCCCCTGGAGTCTTTCTGGAGTTTCGTCAATTGGTATCGCGTTTTTAGGTCGAAAGGGCTTATGTAGGCGAAGAGGCGGCGCAGGAGGGCGCCTGGGGCCTCCTCCCCATAGGCCGGCGCGGCCAGGGTGGAGCCCGCGCGGCCCTGTCGTGTGGTGGCCCCCTGGCCCGCCTCCGACTCTCCTTCGGTGTTCGGGGTCTTCCGGGAAAAATAAGATGTTTGGCGTTGATTTCGTCCAATTCCGAGAATATTGCCCGAACAGCCTTTCCGGAACCAAAAACAGCAGAAAACGAGAACTGGCACTTCGGCATCTCGTTAATAGGTTAGTTCCGGAAAATGCATAATAACATTATAAAGTGCAAGCAAAACATGTAAGTATTGTCATAAAACAAGCATGGAACATCAGAAATTATAGGTACGTTGGAGACGTATCAGCATCCCCAAGCTTAGTTCCTGCTCGTCCTCGAGTAGGTAAACGATAAACATCATACTATTACAAAGCACATGAGATGAATGAAGTGACTCAAGGCAATAATCTATAGTTGCTAACAAATAGATAACATATAGCAAAACTTTTCATGAAGGGTACTTTCAAGACAAGCATCAAAAGTCTTGCACAAGAGTTAACTCATAAAGCAATAGATTCAAAGTAAAGGCATCGAAGCAACACAAAGGAAGATTTAATTTTCAGCAGTTGCTTTCAACTTTCAACATGCATATCTCATGGATAATTGTCAACATAAAGTAATATAATAAGTGCAAATAAGCAAGTATGTAAGAATCAATGCACAGTTGACACAAGTGTTTGCTTCTAAGATGGAAGGAAGTAGGTAAACCGACTCAACATAAAGTAAAAGAATGGCCCTTCGCAGAGGGAAGCAGGGATTAAATCATGTGCTAGAGCTTTTTAAGTTTTGAAATCATATAGAGAGTATAAAAGTAAAGTTTTGAGAGGTGTTTGTTGTTGTCAACGAATGGTAGTGGGCACTCTAACCCCCTTGCCAAACAGACTTTCAAAGAGCGGCTCCCATGAAGGACATTATCTCTACCAGCAAGGTAGATCATCTCTCTTCTCTTTTGTTTACACATGTACTTTAGTTTTAGTTTTATGGTTGACACTCCTCCCAACCTTTTGCTTTTACAAGCCATGGCTAACCGAATCCTCGGGTGCCTTCCAACATTCACATACCATGAAGGAGTGTCTATTTGCAAAATTAAGTTGCTTACTGATGAGTCAGGGCAAAACACGTGAAGAGAATTATTAGTGAAGGTTAATTAATTGGGGCTGGGAACCCGCTGCCAGCTCTTTTTGCAAAATTATTGGATAAGCGGATGAAGCCACTAATCCATTGGTGAAAGCTGCCCAACAAGATTGAAAGATAAAACACCACATACTTCCTCATGAGCTATAAAACATTGACACAAATAGGAGATAATAAATTTTGAATTGTTTAAAGGTAGCACATGAAGTATTTACTTGGAATGGCAGAAAATACCACATAGTAGGTAGGTATGGTGGACACAAATGGCATAGGTTTTGGCTCAAGGTTTTGGATGCACGAGAAGCATTTCCTCTCAGTACAAGGCTGTGGCTAGCAAGGTTGTTTGAAGCAAACACAAGTATGAACCGGTACAGCAAAACTTACATAAGAACATTTTGCAAGCATTATAATACTCTACACTGTCTTCCTTGTTGTTCAAACACTTTTACCAGAAAATATCTAGACCTTAAGAGAGACCAATCATGCAAACCAATTTCAACAAGCTCTACAGTAGTTCTCCACTAATAGGTTTAAACTACATGAAAAAACTTAATCATGATCTACTTGAGAGCTCAAAACAATTGCCAAGTGTCAAATTATTCAAGACAATATGAGGCATTTTCTGTTTCCAACCAAATAACCATAAGTGATGTAGCTTCCAACTTTTATAATTGAACATTAAAAGTAAAACGAAGAACAAGTGTTCATATGAAAAAGCGGAGCGTGTCTCTCTCCCAAACAAGGATTGCTAGGATCCGATCTTATTCAAACAAAAACAAAAATAAAAGCACATAGACGCTCCAAGTAAAGCACATATGATGTGACCGAATAAAAATATAGTTTCAATAGAAGAAACCTGATAAGTTGATGAAGAAGGGGATGCCTTGGGCATCCCCAAGCTTAGACGCTTGAGTCTTCTTGAAATATGCAGGGATGAACCACGGGGGAATCCCCAAGCTTAGACTTTTCACTCTTCTTGATCATATATCATCCTCCTCTCTTGACCCTTGAAAACTTCTTTCACACTAAACTTCTCATAAACTTTATTAGAGGGGTTAGTACTTAAAAACTTGAATCCACCTTGGTCCTGTAGTGACACATTGCAAGAACTCAATAAAACATTAGCTACAGCTCTCCACGTCTAGAAAGCCTTGCTTAAAGTCCACAAGAGACAATGCAAAAAACAGAGACATAATCTGCCAAAACAGAATAACAAGTAAAGATGAATTTTAAAGATGTACTTCCGTTGCTCAAATCAGAAAACTCAAAACTAATGAAAGTTGCGTACATATCTGAGGAACACGCACGTAAATTGGCATAATTTTCTGAGTTACCTACAGAGAAAACAGCCCAGATTCGTGACAGATAGAAATCTGTTTCTGCGCAGAAATCCAAATCTAGTATCAACCTTCGATTAGAGGCTTCACTTGGCACAACATTGTAATAAAATAAAGATAAGGAGAGGTTGCTACAGTAGTAACAACTTCCAAGACACAACAAAACAGTAGCAAAATAAACACATGGGTTATCTCCCAAGAAGTGCTTTCTTTATAGCCATTAAGATGGGCTCAACAATTTTGATGATGCACTCGCAAGAAATAAGAGTTGAAGCAAAAGAGAGCATCAAAAAGCAAATTCAAAACACATTTAAGTCTAACCCACTTCCTATGCATAGGAATCTTGTACACAAATAAATTCATGAAGAACAAAGTGATAAGCATAAGAAGATAAAACAAGAGTAACTTCAAAATTTTAAGCATATAGAGAGGTGTTTTAGCACCATGAAAATTTCTACAACCATATTTTCCTCTCTCATAATAATTTTCAGTAGCTTCATGAACAAACTCAACAACATAACTATCACATAAAACATGTCTTTCATGATCCATAAACACATAATGTTTATCAAGCTCAAAAATAGTGCGATTAAAACTTTCAAACACACTTTTATCAATAATATAACAAGATGGTTGATAAATCTCAAGAGATATGGGACTCATAGATAATGTCAAGACCTCTCCAATCCCATTTTCATTAGTAGTACAATTAATATTATCAAGTAACATAGGACCATCATCAAGAGCTTTATCATAAACATTTGCTACGCAAAATTCTTTAGTACCATGCATTTCGACATCGAGCACAAACAAAGCATTATCATAAGATTTATCAAAGTAGCATGGATTATCATAAATAACAGTAGCATAATTATTCTCACAAGTTTTACTCATAGGGAATATTTCAAGAGAATCCACAGGAACATAACATTCAACCTCTTTCGGTAAGCATGGAGGACAATCAAATAGTGTAAGAGATAAAGAGTTACTCTCATTAGAAGGTTGGCATGGGTAGCTAATCCATTCTTCCTCCTTTTGTTCATCACTCTCCTCTTCTTTTTCATCCAATGAGCTTTCGAGTTCATCAATTTCTTCTTCCACAGGTCCCTGCAAATTGTGAGTGCATTCTTGTGCATTAATGAGTCTCTCTTTATAATCAATGATATAAGGATTATCGGTGTAACTTTCATTGCAAAAATTAAGGATAGAAGAGACATAATCTTTAAGGTCCTTACAAACAACACAAGTTTCATAATTTTTAACCATGAAGGATTCTATCTCAGAGGCTCCCATAAATATGACAAATTGTTCTACCTCTTCAAACCCAAAATGAATATAGCTCTTCCGATTATAGTTCTTAATTAGAAATTCCTCACTAAAGCCACATTGAAATTTAAGATGTTTAGTGTCCTGTTGAGAGCAACAGTTTATATCATGGCGTTTAAGCAAGATTTTAGCAATTGTATTCAATTTTTCTATCACAGCACTCATCACTTTTCCCGCTCTTGATTCTCTATAATTATTATAATATTCTATAAGCTCCAAGTAGGTTATGGGTTCTCCCATAACAGCAGTTTTTAATTTTTCGATTTTTCAAATTTTTATGGATTTTCGGGTATATGAGGAAAATAAAACAAGACAAAAACAAACTAAACAAAAGTAAACTAAGCAAAACAAAATAAAATAAAATAGGGAGAGAGGTAGAGTGTACTCCCCAGGTGAACTTATGAGTAGAGCTATGCCTCCCCGGCAACGGCGCCAGAAAACAGTCTTGATAACCCACAAGTATAGGGGACCGCAGCAGTCTTCGCGGGTAGTAAAACCCAAATTTATTGATTCGACACAAGGGGAGGTAAAGAATACTTATAAGCCTTAACAACTGAGTCGTCAATTCAGCTGCACCTGGAAAAGCACTAGTAACAGGGGTGATGTGAAAGTAGCGGTGATATGAGAGCGATGAGTAACGAGTAACACAGCAGCAGTAATAGTAACACAGGAGCAATGGCACCAGAAGATAGTTGATACTACTTCCAATGACATGTAGAACGAGTATATGATGATGAAAGATGCACCGGGGTTCCCAGCTGTCTACACTAGTGGCAACTCTCCAATAATAAGTGTTGGGTGAACAAATTACAGTCGGGCAATTGATAGGATTGAAATAGCATTAAGACAGAATATCAAGATCATTAATCATGTAGGCATGTTTTCCAATTATAGTCGTACGTGCTCGCAATGAGAAACTTGCACAACATCTTTTGTCCTACCAGCCGGTGGCAGCCGGGCCTCTTGGGAATCTACTGGAAATTAAGGTACTCCTTTTAGTAGAGCACCGGAGCAAAGCATTAACACTCCGTGAAAACATGTGATCCTCATATCTAAGCCTTTCCCTCCAGTTGTCCCAATTTCGTCACTTTGGGGCCTTTGGTTCCGGACATAGACATGTGCATACAACTTGTAGATACAATCTAAGCAATAAGTATAGAGCTTAAATCTAAGATCATGCCACTCGGGCCCTAGTGACAAGCATTAAACACAACAAGATTGCAACAACAATAACTTCATAAACTTTGTAGATAGACAATCATAACGTAACAATCCATCGGATCCCGACAAACACAACACCGATTACATCGGATGAATCTCAATCATGTAAGGCAGCTCATGAGATCATTGTATTGAAGTACATGGGGGAGAGAATACCAACTAGCTACAGCTAGAACCCGTAGTCCATGGGGGAACTACTCACGGAGCATGATGGAGGCGATGGCGTTGATGGAGATGGCTTCCGGGGGCACTTCCCCGTCCCGGCAGGGTGCCGGAACAGAGACTTCTGTCCCCCGAAACGGAGTTTCGCGATGGTGGCGGCGCCCCTGGAGTCTTTCTAGAGTTTCTTCAATTGGTATCGCGTTTTTAGGTCGAAAGGGATTATATAGGCGAAGAGGCGGCGCAGGAGGGCGCCTGGGGCCTCCTCCCCATAGGCCGGCGCGGCCAGGGTGGAGCCCGCGCGGCCCTGTCGTGTGGTGGCCCCCTGGCCCGCCTCCGACTCTCCTTCGGTGTTCTGGGGTCTTCCGGGAAAAATAAGATGTTTGGCGTTGATTTCGTCCAATTCCGAGAAATATTGCCCGAACAGCCTTTCTGGAACCAAAAACAGCAGAAAACAGGAACTGGCACTTCGGCATCTCGTTAATAGGTTAGTTCCGAAAAATGCATAAAAACATTATAAAGTGCAAGCAAAACATGTAAGTATTGTCATAAAACAAGCATGGAACATCAGAAATTATAGGTACGTTGGAGACGTATCAAGGATGGAGGGGCATGCCATGCTGCACAACGACTACTTCGCCGATGATGCAACACATGCCGACAATTTTCGGCGCCGGTACAAGATGAGCAAGGGGCTGTTCATGAATATCCTCCACGACGTTCGAGAGTTCGACCCCTACTTCAAGCTCAAGCTCGACGCTGTAGGCGTTGTCGGGTTCTCGTCCATTCAGAAGTGCACCGCCGCCATGAGGATGCTTGCATACGGAGCACCTGCCGATACACAGGACGACTACCTTCGCATGAGTGAGTCTACTGCCATTGAGTGCATGTACAAGTTTTGCCGAGCTGTGGTGGGAAAGTTTGGCAAATACTATTTGAGAGGGCTAAGCGAGGAAGAGATCGCAAGGATCATGGCACAAAATGCTGCCAGAGGATTCCCTGGAATGCTTGAAAGCATCGATTGCATGCACTGGGCATGGAAGAACTGCCCGTTTGCTTGGCAATGTATATACAAAGGGCGTCATGGATATTGCAGTGTGGTGCTTGAAGCTGTGACATATTATGACTTGTGGATTCGGCATTCTTTCTTTGGCATGGCGGGATCACACAATGACATCAACGTGTTGCAGCAGTCTCCGGTGTTCAGCAAACTAGTTGAAGGGCATGCTCCACCATGCAACTATGAGATCAATGGCCACGAATATACCAAAGGCTATTATCTAGCCGATGGTATATATCCAAAATGGGCCACTTTTGTCAAAACAATCTCGAATCCATCGAGTCCGAAGAATTCCCACTTTGCTACGCGACGGGAGGCTTGCGGGAAGGATGTCGAGCGGGCATTTGGTGTGCTTCAAGCACAATTTGCCATTGTCCGGTACCATTGCTCTAAGCTGGTCTCACGACCAAATGTGTGAGGTGATGCAGGCTTGTGTGATCATGCACAACATGATCATCGAGGATAACCGCAAGAATCATGCTAGGTCACATGTTGGTCCCTATGAGTGTGAAGGCCCTCTTGCGGAGGTTGATCATGAGTTGCCTGCAGATTTTGCTGATTTTCTCGCCATGCACGCAGAGATCCGTGACAACAATGTTCATGATCAACTTCAAGCTGATCTCGTTGAGCATTTGTGGACGATCAAAGGAAATACCGTGGCACCTTGATGTAGCATCTAGCCCTATTTATTATATTTGTTTACTTGTTTTATTATTTGTTGTAATTTAATTTGAAAACAATCCTCGCAAACATTTTTATTCATATGCTATATTTGATAAATGGTTCTGTGTTAAAAAGAAGTATTTTAAATGTTTGGGGGCCGCGTTTGGGGGACGCGGCTGGGGAGCGACATCCCCCAAAGGCGGCACGAACAAAACACGTCCCCCAAACGCTCAATTCGGCGCGGTTTGGGGGACGCGGCTGGAGATGCTCTTAGTCCCGGTTGCTTACGAACCAGGACTAAAGGTCCATCCATGTGTGTTCCGCGCGTCGGGGTGAAAATATTTTCAGATTTCTCAATTTTATTTTCTTTCACTCCATTTTTTTCTATTTTTCGGAATTTCTATTATTTCAGTTAGTTGCATAGTTTAGTCTCTATCTCTAACTATACTTATCTCTACTCAAATTACTTACTCGTGGTCAAACTTCCCGCTCGGTCATCCATCCTCCCGCACTAGCACGCTTAACTTTCGAGTTTCATTTCATCCCGCATCCAAGTGCTTCGCGCGCATGTATATGATACTAGTATCCTATCAATCCTATTAACATGTTGGTCGATGTCACATTTATTTTTTGTTTGAATTTGAAATAATTCTTTTAATAAACAAAAATAATGATGTAATAATAATCTTGAATAAATAAATAACCATTAACTTTTTAATTTGTATTATTTTTAATTTTGTTTTGCCAAACCTAAAACCTAAAATTCTGAAAATCTAAAAATTGGGTAAAAGTAATAGTAATCTTTATGCAGGAGGCAACTATTAATTTTAATTTTTAAAAAATTTAAAAAATATATAATCCGTAATTTATAGCAAAAACTAAAATCTTCCTGCTTTCGTATTTTCATTTGGAATTTTGAGAATCTAAAATTTGGCTAACTGGGTAAACCCCGGTGAATTCGGATGTAACTTTTTCCCACGATGATTTTGATATGTTATACGTTTTTTCCGACGTCGTATGCAAAAGTTATTGCGGTTTTACCAATTTTCAAACATTTTTTGCAAAAAAAGTGAAAATTCGAATTTCTTAATTTTCCCTAATAGTAGGTTGCGTAAGAATCTCAAAAGATTTTATTTTTTGAATTTTCTATCATTTTCTTTTCTATTTTACAGAGTTAAACTCAAAAGATTTTATTTTTTGAATTTTCTATCATTTTATTTTCTATTTTACAGAGTTAAAAAGGCGATCTAGAGGGGGGGGGGGGGTTGAAGGGTGCGTGGGGAGTAAAAACCAGAAAAACCTTTAGTCCCGGTTGGTGTTACCAACCGAGAATAAAGGGTACCCTTTTAGTCCCGGTTGGCACCAACCGGGACTAAAGAGGCATGCACCGGCCGCAGCCCATCATAGCCCTTTAGTCCCGGTTGGTGTTACCAACCGAGACTAAAGGGTACCCTTTAGTCCCAGGTCAAAGTATTTGGGGACTAATGGGTTGGGATGAAATGCCTTTTTCTACTAGTGAGGCGGGGTGGATCTCGGCACCGTCAGCGTGAGGGTTTCGTTCGTCTGGTTTTAGAGTTTTAGTTTGGCAGGGCGGCGCACATGTAGATGTGGTGGCTGTCTTTTTAAGTAAAGTATTTTCATTGTTAGCCCATCTCGCCGGCGACGTTAAGAAACTTGTGAGACGGGTGTGGTTCTCGAGAACTTCTGGCTGAGGGATCTCCGAATCGTCGTGGAGCTTCACTGGCGGTTTTCCTCCTTCTGTCTCTGGGACGGATGTGGTTTTCTTGACCTGTTCGACGACTTCTCGTCCGCAACCAACAACGCCATGCCGATTCAGGGAAGAGGCGCGCCGTCATCACGGTCAAGTGGTTGAAGACGAAGTGGATCTTAAAGATTTTGTTATAATTTTTTATGTTTACGTGCTTTGTACGGTTCGATATTTCTATTAATGATTGGGTTTTATTCGCAAGAAAAGACACTAGCTAATTGCCAAACGTGCATACTACAGAAAGAGCCGGAATTCTACATGCATTCCATGGGACATGGAAAATGGCCATGCATGTGTAATTTCACAAAGAAGTTCACCAGAAAAGTGGTAGAACCTTATCCTGAAAACTGTGTATGACCATGTGTTCACCAGAATCGTACCAGAGTTTGAAAACCGGCAAAAATTCATATTTCTATGTTTTGGCAAATTTTATAAAATCATGCCCCATGCATTTGGCTTGAATCTTGCTTGTGCAAGAAAAATAAGTTCAAAATCGATTGTATGTAGCCCCCACAGGGAAAAAAAGATAAACCAAAAAATTGCAAGTCGAAATGCCGCGCATACATCCTTGAGATGCATGATTTATGGCATGTTTTTATTTTATTTTATTTACTACTGTACTGCTCATCCAAGTTCAGGAGTACGCCACGTCACAAAAAAATAGTTTGGCAGGGCGGCTCACAGGTGGATGCGGTGGTGTCTTTTCCAATGAAGTATTCCTGGTTTCAGCCCCATCTTCCCGGTGATGTCGAGAAGCTTGTCAGAGTGGTGTGCTTCTTGAGAACTTCTTCTAGCTAGGGGGGTCTTCGGATCATCATGGAGCTTCATCAATGGTTATTCCTCCTTCAACGTCTCCGGTATGGATGTGGTCTTCTTGACCCATTCCACGACTTCTAGTCCACAACAAACAACTTTGCAGGCCAACTCAAGGAGCAGCAGCATCGGCGGCGCGCCATCGGCATGGTCTAGAGGTTAAAGATGCAGGGCATCTCAAAGATATCGTTGTAATTTTATTTTTTGCTAAGGTGTTTATATTGTCTAATCTTTCTCTTAATGCTAGGGTTCTATTTATAAATAAAAAGATACCAGCTAATTGCCAAACGTGCCTACTACAGAAAGAGCCAGACTTATACATGCATCCATGGGACATGGAAAATGGTCATGCATGTGTAGTTTTACAAAGAAGTTTGCCATGCAGCTGCAATTAAGTGGTAGAACCTTGTCCTGAAAAGTGTGTATGAGCATTGTTCACCATAACCGTACCAGAGTTTGAAAATCGCAAAAATTTCATATTTCTATGATTCGGCAAATTTTAGAAAATCATGCCCATGCATTTGGCTTAATCATGCTTGTGCGAGAAAAAAAACAAGTTAAAAATCGATTGTATATGTAGCCACCACGGGAAAAAATGATAAATCAAAAACTTGCAAATCGAAATCCCGCGCATACATCCTTCAGATGCATGATTTATGGCATTTTTTTCTATTTTTTTTCATTTACTACTGTACTGTTCATCCAAGTTCAGGAGTACACCACGTAAAAAAATGCACTTATGACCATTATCTTGCATACAACATATCGACTGAAAATGTTCAAAACAAAATATATATCAACCAACAAACTGTAACACACATGACAAAGGACACCAACATATATTGTTCAAATTTCGAGAAAGCCTCACTACTAGAAAACCATCCTTCCACTAATATAATGGACATGAAATGGACTAGATGCACCCATTTATGAAAAAATGCATTTAAATACATTTCAAACTTTCAGAAAAACTAGACCGTGGTGTACGTCCAGATATTATATAACCACACACAGATTTTTGCGAAAAAGAATTTTTTTGTGTGATCTTTAGAATGGACAAAGGAAGTCTCGTGAAAAGCTATTTTCGAGCACCGAAATTTGTGTTTGTAAAAAAACATCTTTTCATGAAACTTTCTATGCGAACATAAAATGTCTGATGTACACAACGGTTATTTTATCTAAAACTCTAGACATTTTTAAATACGCTGTTTGGACAGTGGATGCATCTTATGACCTAAAATGGATTTCCACCTATCAAAACCCTTTCGTTCAGAGAGCAATGCTTTGTCTTCCAACGCTGTTTTTTTCATGCTCGTACCAAGTATATTGAGGTAGATTTTTTACTTTATCCATGAAAAGATGGCTCAGAAGTTGCTCCAGATTTGATTCATATCTTCCAAGGATCAACTGTCGGACATATTCACCAAACCTCTACCACTCCCATTGTTCCATCATTGTGAGTGCAATCTCAACATTTGTGGCGGTTGTGATTGAGGGAGGGTGTTAAGCTATGTATTTGTATCGGTATGATGTACATATAATGATATAAACCTACAATATACTACGTTATTTGTACATACGCAACCCTGTTTGTAACCTATGCTCTAACACTACCCTATTGATACCATACCGCCGGTCCTAGATGGGTTTCTGTGTGATTCATCAACCTTTGTTCTCTCGTGACTCGTACAGACAACAACCGCACACATGGCCACATCCATGCACGTCAGAGGCAAGAAAGTAACAACTTCATCCGCGGAGATAGAGGTTTGGTGGCTCAACCTTCTAGCTCCCAAATCTGAAGCATGCCCTCATCCGCTGCCTTTTGTATCATGCGGTTCAGCACCGCCATGACCTTGACGAATAGCAGGGATCCCCAGTGACGCCCCCTGCTTGTTGTCCGTGAGACCTCTAGGCACTCCATTGAGGAGTTCGTTTGTCGTCACCGAAGAGAGCATGGCGCAAATCCAAATCAAGAATTGCTCGCCAAAACCTATCTTGTTGGCAAGCACGTTGAGGAAGAATGCCCAATCCACGATGGTGAAACCCTTGGTGATGTACAGCTTGAACATCACCTCACTAATGCCCACACCATTGAGCCGCCGAGCTGTTTCAGCTCGAAGTTATCATGGAGGCATCTTGTTGAGATGAAAGCGCTTTGGTGGGACCCCACCAACTCCCGCATAGCACGCTGTCTGAACGTACAGCCCAAGCATGCCCGCCGGTTGTTGTCTCCCGACGGGACCGCTACTGCACTCGCGGCTCTGGCTAATCTGCAACCACGCACGCATATGCGTCGTCTCTTTTAGATGGTCCGTGCCAATGTGCCATCAGCTTCAGGTTTCCTTTTCCATTTAATTAATCTGGTGGCTGACTTGCTATGATTCGGTTCACAATGGTGCTGACATCCATCTGCTTAGAGATACAGACGTGGCATACTGTACATTATTAAATAAATGGATGTATATGTGTGCAACCGCCACAGCTGCGTTTTTCTTTGGCAGCAACTATATCACGGTTTGCATTGTATCGGTATATATGGACCATGGAGCCAGCTTTTTTTTTCTCGAAAAGTGAGCAGTGTCCCAGCCTCTGCATCTAAAGAATGCCACAATTTTTTTATTAGATTATTCACGAAACCTTACAAAAAGAATACAAAGATCAATTTGAAGCCACCTTCCTAGCGACAACTCGCTAAACCTAAAGAAAGATGAAGGGGGTGTCCAAGAACAGAGCCACTACCCTGACCACATACGAACGCACATCATCTAAAAACTGAGTGTCTGCCCAAGCCGCCCATTAGCGGGTGAGAAGCACAAACGGTCTAGCAGACCCTCAGCGCACACCATTGCAAACGTCAAAGAATCGCCCCCGCCTTCTTCCGCGAACCCATCTCCAAGAAAGATCAACGCATTGACCTTGTCAGGCCTGCCATCAATGTCACCACGACACCAGACGACACCACCATCCTGCGCACGTCCATCACGCTGCGTCCGTCTCCGAGGCTCCGCTGCACCATGTCGCTGAGACCCGCCAACATCGGCGCAGTAGATGGAACACCGCTCCACCAGATGACTTCCTCCAGGTATCACTTGTTCTAGAACGATGCCCTCAAGAGGGAACACGACACCAAAGGTGCCGCCATCATCTGATCTGTATATCCAGATCTGGGGTTTCCCCCGGAACAAAGAGGTTGAGGTCGGATCTTGTAGCAACGATGCCCTCAACAAGGTGATGACGCCCGAGGACGCCACCATCGTCGGCTCGGACCGAATCGGAGCCCGGTTCTCACCGGCCAGACCCCACCCAACGCTGCAGATCCGTCTGAAGAAGAGTCGATGCCGTCCGCCGTACCACCGATGCAGCACCGTGGTACCCGGCAGCACCACGCCCAAGCCCTCCTTGCCAGTCAGCCGCCGCCAACGCCGGCCGCCAAAGCGGTTCGAAGGTGACAAGGGGACGAGGAGGGGCCTCGCCACCGCCGGAACCGGTCAGACTTTGCCCGGGTGCGCCCCTTGGCGGCGGCGGAGGAGGGAGGAGGCAGGTGGAGGGGGTGGGGGGCGGCGGCTAGGGTTTCCTCCCCCGTCGCCTGCGTGGGGGCGAGAGGGAGTGTGGGGGGTTCGACCATGGAGCCAGCTGCGGTACTCATGGAGACGTATCATAGGGTTGCAGGTACTAGACGGCCCCTAGTGGCGACGCAGGGGTTAAGCCTTAGCCGATGGTGTCATTCGTGATTACAGAAATGTTTTAGGGTAAAGCGATTAAGTTTGCCTTTGGTGAGCGATTGCATGACAGAGAGACCCGCTCTTTCCCGAGCCGTTCATCTTGATCATGGAGGTCTTTCACCTCCTAATCAAGAAGGCAATAGGGGTGGGGCTCCTCGCGTAGCTTGCAGAACAAGGACTTCGTCACCACACTTCCACCTACATGGATAACGACTTTGAATGGATCGTAGCGAACAAGAGGGGGGGGGTGAATGGACGCTACACAAATTTTATGTCTTTTTCAGTTTTTAGCAAAGCGGAAGGTAAAGGTGATTGCTTTAGTGGTGGAGATGTTCCTAGTATGATCCTAGGCAAGTGCAACAAGTAAAGGAAACAAGCATGATAGTAAGAGTAAGGAGCGAGACAACCGGATGGCGCGGAGACGAGGCGAGGTTTGTTTTCCGCAGTTCCCCTCACAAAAGAGAGTACGTCTGCGTCGAGGAGGTGCTAGCCTCACACAAAAGGCTAGGCGGCCACACCACGAAGGAAGGCCTCACCTTCTTCCTCGAGAGAGCTCCACGAACGGGCTCCCCCTTCTCCACTATGGCACCGGTCGAGGCGGTGGTTCCTTCACAAGGTTGGGGCGAGCTCCACAACACTAGGAGGCTCCCAACAACCTATGGGGCTAGCACAACACCAAGCTAGCCTCCATAGGTGCACTTCTTCCAAGATCTCACCATAGGAACCCTAACTCCAAGATCCACTAAGGACTAGCACGAATTGGTGAAATCTCTCTTGGTAGAACTATAGATCGGGGCCTCCTCCACCACCCCTCAAAATTTGGGCAAGATTGGTTGGATGGTTGGGGAGATCCTCAAGGTTTAAGCTCAGCAACAATGGAGGAGAGAGAGAGGAGAGATAAAATCGTGTTGGGGAAGAAGGGCCCTTTAAATAGGCCCTCCCGAATCCAACCGTTACTTGCAGTTTTTGCCTAAGTGGTACTACCGCTTTGATAAACGGTACTACCGCTCTGGATTCGAAATCCCACAGAACTTATCCACGTGGACACATAGCGGTACTACCGCTCGCGGTACCGCTCGAGGTACCGCAATGGTCTCCGAGCTTACTCGGATCCCAAGCGGTGCGAAGCGGTACCAGAGCGGTACGGCCGTAACTTCTGTTACGGTACTTAAGCGGTACCTTAGGCGGTACTACCGCTCTCAAGCAGTACTACCGCTCAAGGTACCATAAAGGTACCGTAACTTGTTCTGTGGGACAAACTCAGCGCAAAACACCTGAGCGGCACCGTGGGGCGGTACCAGTAGGGGTAGCGGTACTACCGCTACTGGTACCGGTAGTACCGGCATGACAAAAACTGCTTTCTCCTCTTTTCTTCTCCAACCATGTCACCTCGCGATACACACACAAAACCAGAAAACCTATAAGCTACGCTTCAGTCCTCTGATCTTGACGTGTCCAGCGAGGTCACCGTGCACTTGCAAATCTAACAAAGATACTCTTCGCACACGGTGAGATTGTTCAAGTGTTGTCATCAAACACACAAAACGCGGGGTTTAGACTTTGCTCTTTCAATCTCCCCCTTTTTGGTGTTTGATGACAACACAAGAATTTGCAATGGCATATGATATTATGATGAGATATTTAGATTTGCAAAAGCTCGACGCAGCTCCCCTTAGACATGTGCATATTTTGAATATGTATTTGAATACAAATGCACACATCCTAGAGACATAACTCCCCCTAGATTTTACAAACCAAGCACATATGCAACAAGGATACTTGACATGTTCAAATAGCATATGCACAATATGGAGGCAACACAAGATCATGCAAGGAGTTTTGGGTGAAGTTATCATACCTTTGCCTTGCGAATACCCGAACTCACAATAAGGTGCCTCCATAGAGTTGATGTAGCCACAAGAAGAGATAAACAACGAGGACCAAAAGGCTACAACAACGAAAGTCCCCATGCAAAAACCCATCCGAATAGGCAACTTCTCCCCCTTTGGCATCGGAACACCAAAAAGGAGGGTAAGCAAACTAAAAGGATGGTAAGGAAATACATAACCAAGCTTGCAAAAACCAACATGGAAAACAAAGCTTGGATGAGATTCCCCAAAAACATGGAGAAAAAAATAAAAGATAACAAAAGAAGAAGGACAAAAGAAAGTCACAAAGAAACACGAAGAACCAAAAACTCCTCAAGGAGGAGGTTGGTAGCCGAAGCCACCGTGTAAGAGTATAGTAGTGTGAGATCGCGTAGATGTATCTAGGACTCACGACTAGAACTCAACATGAAGCTCATTAGTCACTTATTTGACAAATAGCATATGTTTTGGATTTCTTTATGCATTATGGGGGGGGGGGGGGATAGCTCAATAAGTTTAAACCGCACTCCCCCTATGTCCATGCTTGCCTTTCATCTAGATATATAGTTTGAGAGTGGTATGTGCGCACGACGGTCAAGCGAAGTTCGATGGATCAATGATATTTAGCTCATGCCTCAACTCAATGAAACGCTTCTCATCCAAGGGCTTAGTGAAGATGTCCGCGAATTGCTCCTTGGTACCAATGAAGGATAGAACAATATCTCCGTGAGCAATGTGATCCCGGATGAAGTGGTTCCTTATCTCAATGTGTTTCGTCTTGCCATGAAGAACCGGATTGTAGGCGATCTTGATTGCGCTCTCATTGTCACACAAAAGAGGAACCTTGCTATACTCGAGTCCATAATCCCGCAAGGTTTGCCTCATCCACAAGATTTGAGCACAACTACTTGCCGCGGCAACATACTCGGCTTCTACGGTAGAGACGGAGAGACAATTTTGCTTCTTCGAGGACCAACACACCAAGGATCTTCCAAGAAAGTGACAAGCTCCGGATGTAGACTTTCTATCAACCTTGTCGCCCGCCCAATCGGAGTCGGTGAAACCAACCAAAGCGAAGTCCGTGTCCCTTGGGTACCTGCTGCGTGTAGTTGACACGTCCGTTGGGAACCCCAAGAGGAAGGTGTGATGCGCACAGCAGTAAGTTTCCCTCAGTAAGAAACCAAGGTTATCGAACCAGTAGGAGTCAAGGAAGCACGTGAAGGTTGTTGGTGGCGGAGTGTAGTGCGGCGCAACACCAGGGATTCCGGCGCCAACGTGGAACCTGCACAACACAATCAAAGTACTTTGCCCCAACGTAACAGTGAGGTTGTCAATCTCACCGGCTTGCTGTAAAAAAAAGGATTAAACGTATTGTGTGGAAGATGATGATTGTTTGCGAAGAACAGTAACGAACAATTGCAGTAGATTGTATTTCAGATGTATAGAATTGGACCGGGGTCCACAGTTCACTAGTGGTGTCTCTCCCATAAGATAAACAGATGTTGGGTGAACAAATTACAGTTGGGCAATTGACAAATAGAGAAGGCATAACAATGCACATACATATATCATGATGAGTACTATGAGATTTAATCTGGGCATTACGACAAAGTACATAGACCGCTATCCAGCATGCATCTATGCCTAAAAAGTCCACCTTCAGGTTATCATCCGAACCCCTTCCAGTATTAAGTTGCAAACAACAGACAATTGCATTACGTATGGTGTCGTAATGTAATCAACACATACATCCTTAGACATAGCATTGATGTTTTATCCCTAGTGGCAACAGCACATCCACAACCTTAGAACTTTCGTCCATCGTCCCGGATTTAATGGAGGCATGAACCCGATATCGAGCATAAATACTCCCTCTTGGAGTCACAAGTATCAACTTGGCCGAGCCTCTACTAGCAACGGAGAGCATGCAAGAACATAAACAACATATATGATAGATTGATAATCAACTTGACATAGTATTCAATATTCATCGGATCCCAACAAACACAACATGTAGGATTACAAATAGATGATCTTGATCATGATAGGCAGCTCACAAGATCTAACATGATAGCACAATGAGGAGAAGACAACCATCTAGCTACTGCTATGGACCCATAGTCCAGGGATGAACTACTCACACATCACTCCGGAGGCGACCATGGCGGTGTAGAGTCCTCCGGGAGATGATTCCCCTCTCCGGCAGGGTGCCGGAGGCGATCTCCTGAATCCCCCGAGATGGGATTGGCGGCGGTGGCGTCTCTGGAAGGTTTTCCGTATCGTGTCTCTCGGTACAGGGGTATTCGCGACGAAGGCTTTAAGTAGGCGGAAGGGCGGAGTCAGAGGAGTCACGGGGGACCCACACAGTAGGGCCGCGCGGCCAGGGCCTGGGCCGCGCTGTAACGGCCCCGGGTAGCACCCCTATTAGATTTGTTTGTTCTTTCTCTTTTAGTGCATCATCATGGCATATGCATCATATCATCTATGTTTTAATAAATAAAAATATTTTATTAAGCCAAACTATTTTGTTTTTCTCTCTCTCCATCTCTGCATTCAAAATTCAAATTTGCTTGAACTATTTTAAAACCAGTTTACAAAACAGTTTGAAAATAAAATTGAAAGAGTTTTTATAAAAACAAACCCTAACCCCCTAACTCCGGGCCTCTCTTTCCCTAACCTCTCTTCCCTGGCTCTGTTTCCTCTCTTTCCCGGCGGCCCTTTTCTCTCCCCTTCGGCCCAACCCACCGGCCCGAGTACCCCTTCGCAAGCACTCTATCCCTTCTTTTTCATCCTCGCTGGACAACCACGGGAGGGACGCACGCACATGGCGCTGTCCTCCCTCTGTGACCACAACACCTCAACCACCACCTCCTTTTCCCCTCCCTTTAATCCCCATCCAAGCCAGAGCAAACCCTAGATCCCATCTCCTCCCTCGCGCCGCCATCTTCCTTCTCTTCTTCCCATCTTACTCCTCTCTCCGTGAACAAAACGAAGGGGAAAACCCCACAGTACCTCCTCCACCTTGCCATGGCGCCGCCGCTATGGTCCATCCCCCGACGATCTGAGACCACCACCAGAAGCGCCTCAACGTCCTCTACCTCCCTCTGCGAGGAATCGACCCACGACGCCTTGAAGCACCCGCACCGCCGCCGTTTCTTCACCATGGACGCCATACTCCGGCGTCAATTCCGGCCGCCCTCGTCCTCCTCCGGCCAAACCAAGCACACCACCTCCTTCCCCGTGTCGAGCCGCACCCCCGACGCCATCTCTCGCATCCTGGTTCGTCCCGTCTCCGTCGTCCCCGAGCTCGTCTGCAAGTGACCGCCATGGCCCCTATCTCCGCTCGTTTCTGCTTCAACTTGTCACGAAGCCCATGTTCATCAACAACAGCAGCGTAGCCCGGTGATCCGGCGCGGTTGATGGGCCCGGCCCGAGATCCGCTGGTTTAGTCCGTCGCCCGCCGCGCGTCCGGGAGCTATCCGTCGCCACCAGCAGGCCGGATCGGGCTCGGACATTGCGAGGTCCGGCCCGGTTCGCCCCTTCCTGTTTTGTTTTTGCAGAAAATATTCAAATCTTGGAAAAATCATATCTTTCAAACCGTGCATCTAAATGCAAAGTGTTTTATATGAAATTTGATCAGAAAAATGCACTGAACATGAATATGCCATCCATTCATCTGTTTGCATCTCGCATCATGTCACGCGTGATAGTTTGTGCATGTTCACCTCACATATATGCGGAGTATTTCGGAATTCCAATTAGGGTTTCCCCGCTCCGTTTAATATTGACGTAGCGCACTCCTACCATGATATGCCATGCTAATCAACCCTTAACTTTGACGGTAGATATGCAACTCCAACCTAATTTGTTTGTCCGGGGTTCCGACTCCGATTAATATGGATAAGTTGCATTGCACCATCGCTGCCATGTCATGCATATCATCTTGCTCATGCTGATTCTTCTTTAGCCGTAGTAGTAAGATGTGCATCCGTTGGTTGTTGTAGCTCTTTGCTTCTTCCCGGATAGGATCACGAAGTGGTGCGGTGAGATACGACGAGTTCTTCGGATGTTCCTTGGCAAGCTTTAACAGGCAAGCATTTCCCCTATACTCCTGCCCCTGCAGAAGTCGCTTACCTATTTTATTTTGCCTTCTCCCTCATGCTATCCTTAAGTTGCGTTCTTGTCACGTGTCCTTTCCACTTGTTATCTTAAGCAGCCCATATTGCCACCACCACCTCCTACGGCTATTGTTTGGTTATCGAGTCTGCCTTGCGAGTCGTAGTGCATGCTAGTGCTTGTTTTATCTCGTTACCGTTATTTGTTATCTTATCGGGTTATATGTTGGGAAGAATCATGGTTACTTTAGTTGTTGATAGTTGCTTAGCGGAGACATCGGTGGGTCAGCTGATCGTTTTGTGACGGCTCACTTGTGTTTCCTAAATATCTTAGGACCCCGAGTTCTTGTTATCTGTTCCGAGACTGAGCGCTCTAACCACACGTGGGTATGCTTATCGGGTCTCCCCTCGACCACTGCCGGAATCTACAGCTTTGTCCAGTGGCCACAACTAGTTTGGATGTTTGTTTTGTTTCTCCCGGGCGTGCAAGCTTGTTTCTTTGTGGTCGGATGATATGATGTTACTTTTGGGGAAGCCGTGAGTGCATTGTAACCCCGTTGTCTCTTGCACGCTCGTAGGTGCGGTCCGCATTGTTAAGAGGTCATCCTCTAGTGGGCTCTGATCCTCTTAGCCGTTCTCGCAACAGCTAGGTCCGCGTCGGAGTTCCGATCGGGCTCCGAAACGGGTTAACCTAGTTAGGTGGCTTCCTGGACATTGTTGTCGTGAAGGAGAGTGCGTGTCGTGATATCCACCTGTCGTAAGTGGGTTGATCGTGCGTGTGGGCACATTTGGGCACCCTCGCAGGGTTACAATCTTATCGATAAGCCGTGTCCGCGGTTATGGACGACTTGGAGCTGTATGACTCGACCATAGACAACTTACACCTGTTGTTTATTACTAATAACTTGCGTAGTAAGTTAGCACAACTTCACTAATAAATGGTTAAAAACTAGACAATCGTGTGAGTGCCTTTGTAAGTACTTCTTTGCGAAGGGGGAACACACCGGCTGTGTTATGTTTGCAGAGTATAGAACTGTTAGTTTGTGCGCTCTCTCACCTTCTCTGAATAGACGAATGTTATAGAGTGTCTCTATAGGTTTTTAGTGCTTGCGCGTTGCCGCTTAACCCCACCATATTGCCTATGACGTTCCTCTTGCGTCCTCTAAGTCCCCTGCGTGCCTCAAGTACAAAGGACGACTGGTTGACGAATGCTTATACGTCTTGAAGTCTTGTTAAGTACGAACCCGTACTTATTGCTGCTTCTACGGGATATAACCGGGCAGGTATGAAGGTATGTTCGATGAAGATGACGTTAGCAAGGTTACCCTTCCGGCTTGGCACTGGCGGGGTTATGGACGCCACTGGTTATCTTCAGGACTCTTAGTCCAATTTGTATCTTGTCCGTACTCGGATGTATTCGCTCTTCTGTATGATTTGGATCTTTGTATTGTATTTTTGTATCTTGACTCGTGGAGTCGTTGTTGTAATATATGTATCTTGTGGGCTCTATTGTAATCCTGTTGTAATGTTACCGCTCGTGTTAATTCCTCTGGCATCACGTGTGTGATTCGTCGCGCACGTCGTGTCGGAGGGCGTCTCAGAATCGATATCGTGCGGATTTCGGCGGGTTCGCTGGAATCCTCAGGGTACCGGTTCCGGGGCGTCACAAGTTGGTATCAGAGCATCAGGTTGACGGTACCCCACTAGTCTAGCCTGTAGGATAACCTTGCCAAGGACGTTGTTGTGTAGAGTGTCAAAACTATTTTCTGAAAATTCGTTGGATAGTTCTGATTAGCTCTGATTTTCTCCTTACCTCAATTCTTTCTCATCTTACCTTTGCGAGTTTTGAATCTTCTCTTATCTGCTTCTCTGAGTCATAGGCTTCCACGTGGGTTGGACGATCTTTGCCCCTCACCTATTAGTTCCGATCTTCGGAGGTCCCGACGCAAGCGCATCATCAACAGAGGGAACAACGACTTCTTGTTAGTGGTGTCGACCGATCTACATGGAGCAACAATTCTTGTTAGTGGTGTCGTGGAGACCGACACGTCGCCTGAAGACCAGATAGTTCACCTCTCTCCCCCGTACCTGGACGTGGAATCTCGGGGCGAGATTCCTTGTTAGTGGTGTCGATTGTAACGGCCCCGGGTAGCACCCCTATTAGATTTGTTTGTTCTTTCTCTTTTAGTGCATCATCATGGCATATGCATCATATCATCTATGTTTTAATAAATAAAATTATTTTATTAAGCCAAAATATTTTGTTTTTCTCTCTCTCCATCTCTGCATTCAAAATTCAAATTTGCTTGAACTATTTTAAAACCAGTTTACAAAACAGTTTGAAAATAAAATTGAAAGAGTTTTTATAAAAACAAACCCTAACCCCCTAACCCGGGCCTCTCTTTCCCTAACCTCTCTTCCCTGGCCTTGTTTCCTCTCTTTCCCGGCGGCCCTTTTCTCTCCCCTTCGGCCCAACCCACCTGGCCCGAGTACCCCTTCGCAAGCACTCTATCCCTTCTTTTTCATCCTCGCTGGACAACCACGGGAGGGACGCACGCACATGGCGCTGTCCTCCCTCTGTGACCACAACACCTCAACCACCACCTCCTTTTCCCCTCCCTTTAATCCCCATCCAAGCCAGAGCAAACCCTAGATCCCATCTCCTCCCTCGCGCCGCCATCTTCCTTCTCTTCTTCCCATCTTACTCCTCTCTCCGTGAACAAAACGAAGGGGAAAACCCCACAGTACCTCCTCCACCTCGCCATGGCGCCGCCGCTATGGTCCATCCCCGACGATCCGAGACCACCACCGAAGCGCCTCAACGTCCTCTACCTCCCTCTGCGAGGAATCGACCCACGACGCCTTGAAGCACCCGCACCGCCGCCGTTTCTTCACCATGGCCGCCATACTCCGGCGTCAATTCCGGCCGCCCTCGTCCTCCTCCGGCCAAACCAAGCACACCACCTCCTTCCCCGCGTCGAGCCGCACCCCCGACGCCATCTCTCGCATCCTGGTTCGTCCCGTCTCCGTCGTCCCCGAGCTCGTCTGCAAGTGACCGCCATGGCCCCTATCTCCGCTCGTTTCTGCTTCAACTTGTCACGAAGCCCATGTTCATCAACAACAGCAACTGTAGCCCAGTGATCTGGCGCGGTTGATGGGCCTGGCCCGAGATCCGCTGGTTTAGTCCGTCGCCCGCCGCGCGTCCAGGAGCTATCCGTCGCCACCAGCAGGCCAGATCGGGCTCTGGACATTGCAGGTCTGGCCCGGTTCGCCCCTTCCTGTTTTGTTTTTGCAGAAAATATTCAAATCTTGGAAAATTCATATCTTTCAAACCGTGCATCGAAATGCAAAGTGTTTTATATGAAATTTGATCAGAAAAATGCACTGAACATGAATATGCCATCCATTCATCTGTTTGCATCTCGCATCATGTCACGCGTGATAGTTTGTGCATGTTCACCTCACATTTATGCGGAGTATTTCGGAATTCCAACTAGGGTTTCCCCGCTCCGTTTAATATTGACGTAGCGCACCCCTACCATGATATGCCATGCTAATCAACCCTTAACTTTGACGGTAGATATGCAACTCCAACCTAATTTGTTTGTCCGGGGTTCCGACTCCGATTAATATGGATAAGTTGCATTGCACCATCGCTGCCATGTCATGCATATCATCTTGCTCATGCTCGATTCTTCTTTAGCCGTAGTAGTAAGATGTGCATCCGTTGGTTGTTGTAGCTCTTTGCTTCTTCCCGGATAGGATCACGAAGTGGTGCGGTGAGATACGATGAGTTCTTCGGATGTTCCTTGGCAAGCTTTAACAGGCAAGCATTTCCCCTATACTCCTGCCCCTGCAGAAGTCGCTTACCTATTTTATTTTGCCTTCTCCCTCATGCTATCCTTAAGTTGCGTTCTTGTCACGTGTCCTTTCCACTTGTTATCTTAAGCAGCCCATATTGCCACCACCACCTCCTACGGCTATTGTTTGGTTATCGAGTCTGCCTTGCGAGTCGTAGTGCATGCTAGTGCTGTTTTATCTCGTTACCGTTATTTGTTACCTTATCGGGTTATATGTTGGGAAGAATCATGGTTACTTTAGTTGTTGATAGTTGCTTAGCGGAGACATCGGTGGGTCAGCTGATCGTTTTGTGACGGCTCACTTGTGTTTCCTAAATATCTTAGGACCCCGAGTTCTTGTTATCTGTTCCGAGACTGAGCGCTCTAACCACACGTGGGTATGCTTATCGGGTCTCCCCTCGACCACTGCCGGAATCTACAGCTTTGTCCAGTGGCCACAACTAGTTTGGATGTTTGTTTTGTTTCTCCCGGGCGTGCAAGCTTGTTTCTTTGTGGTCGGATGATATGATGTTACTTTTGGGGAAGCCGTGAGTGCATTGTAACCCCGTTGTCTCTTGCACGCTCGTAGGTGCGGTCCGCATTGTTAAGAGGTCATCCTCTAGTGGGCTCTGATCCTCTTAGCCATTCTCGCAACAGCTAGGTCCGCGTCGGAGTTCCGATCGGGCTCCGAAACGGGTTAACCTAGTTAGGTGGCTTCCTGGACATTGTTGTCGTGAAGGAGAGTGCATGTCGTGATATCCACCTGTCGTAAGTGGGTTGATCGTGCGTGTGGGCACATTTGGGCACCCCTGCAGGGTTACAATCTTATCGATAAGCCGTGTCCGCGGTTATGGACGACTTGGAGCTGTATGACTCGACCATAGACAACTTACACCTGTTGTTTATTACTAATAACTTGCGTAGTAAGTTAGCACAACTTCACTAATAAATGGTTAAAAACTAGACAATCGTGTGAGTGCCTTTGTAAGTACTTCTTTGCGAAGGGGAACACACCGGCTGTGTTATGTTTGCAGAGTATAGAACTGTTAGTTTGTGCGCTCTCTCACCTTCTCTGAATAGACGAATGTTATAGAGTGTCTCTATAGGTTTTTAGTGCTTGCGTGTTGCCGCTTAACCCCACCATATTGCCTATGATGTTCCTCTTGCGTCCTCTAAGTCCCCTGCGTGCCTCAAGTACAAAGGACGACTGGTTGACGAATGCTTATACGTCTTGAAGTCTTGTTAAGTACGAACCCGTACTTATTGCTGCTTCTACGGGATATAACCGGGCAGGTATGAAGATATGTTCGATGAATACGACGTTAGCAAGGTTACCCTTCCGGCTTGGCCTGGGCAGGGTTATGGACGCCACTGGTTATCTTCAGGACTCTTAGTCCAATTTGTATCTTGTCCGTACTCGGATGTATTCGCTCTTCTGTATGATTTGGATCTTTGTATTGTATTTTTGTATCTTGACTCGTGGAGTCGTTGTTGTAATATATGTATCTTGTGGGCTCTATTGTAATCCTGTTGTAATGTTACCGCTCGTGTTAATTCCTCTGGCATCACGTGTGTGATTCGTCGCGCACGTCGTGTCGGAGGGCGTCTCAGAATCGATATCGTGCGGATTTCGGCGGGTTCGCTGGAATCCTCAGGGTACCGGTTCCGGGGCGTCACACGCGCCGCCCTATTGTGTCGTCGCCTCGTGGCCCCACTTCGTATCTCCCTCGGTCTTCTGGAAGCTTCGTGGAAAAATAAGACCCTGGGCGTTGATTTCGTCCAATTCCGAGAATATTTCCTTACTAGGATTTCTGAAACCAAAAACAACGAAAACAACGAATCGACTCTTCGGCATCTCGTCAATAGGTTAGTGCCGGAAAATGCATAATAATGACATATAATGTGTATAAAACATGTGAGTATCATCATAAAAGTATCATGGAACATAAGAAATTATAGATACGTTTGAGACGTATCAGTACCATAGTCCGAAGTGTGGGGTATCAACTAAATATCGAAAGATCCTTTTTACCGCCACAATGTGGCTTTCCTTCGGGCTTGCTTGAAACCGTGCACACATACCAATGCTTAACATTATATCCGGGCGAGAGGCACAAAGGTAAAGAAGCAAACCTATCATCGAACGGTAGAGCTTGGGATCCACCGCCTTGCCGGTCTCGTCAAGGGAGAGTTGACATTTGAGATGCATCGGAGTTCCAATGCCCTTGGTGACAAGGGATTAACTTGTCAATGCCTACGGATTGTAGACTAGGGTTTAGTTAGATGTAGAGGGCAAGTAGATCTCGAAGGTTTCAGCCGAAAAGTACTCGACGAATATAAAACTAGGGTTGTGTTGACAGTAAATTCGATCCTCTCTTTGTTCCTCGACTCCCCCTTATATAGGAGGCGGAGCCGAGGGATTCGTAATACACAAGTTTACAGAGTACGGGAGGGTTTCCAACCCATCCCGCAAGATTACAAACGGTGACTCCTATTACAACTCTAGTTTTCCTTAGTAGTATCTTGGGCTTCCGAATCTTCTTATTCTTCGGGTAATGGGCCTTCAGTAAACCCCGGGTACCTTCTTCGGCAGGCCCATTGGGTATGCCTATGTCAGTAGCCCCCGAGATTTTGCTTGAATCGCAGAGTCAGGGAAAATCTCCACCTTTATATTTACTCGACAGCTTTAAACTTCTCTATATTTCTTCATATGAATTTCTATATTGTACAGGGATAATGGTAATTGGGGCTAGTTCATCTGACGGATCAGGTACTAGTTAACTGCTCTAGTGGCAATCCGCAAAAACCTACTTCAAGATCACGTCCCCGGACATGATCTCGGGATACTGGTGTAAATTTCGACGAGTGCCGCTTAAGGTCTTACCATTCCGTCGAGTCCCGGTTATATTTATCGGGTACCTAACGCGTCCGTTAGGATTTTTCTTCGTATCCGTTGATACGGATAAAAGTAGCAAACCGACGTCGAGAGACGGCGCCACGCCACTCGAACGGATCCGGGGTCTTACCTTCGCAAAGTTTTGCGGCATTCGGAAATTGTTCGCAACTTTGGCGTTACGAGAATATATTGTCGAGTGCTTTATTCGGCTGTTGGAATGGCACATTTTATTGAGTCAACGGATGACTTATATTGCTCTCCCGATGGGAGTATATGTAGAGTTACTTTATAACTTGAAATATACTCTCTTGTTCTTCTTACTCTCTTTCATAATTTCATCGGGCACGCGAACAACGTTCCCGATGGGAGTAGCCCCCGAGGCTACAACCAAGGACTTGTGCTTGGGTGTAGGCTCCACGCCTTATGCCGCTATATTTTTTCTCTCCCGAAACTTCCAAATCCCTCGGTTGCGCGAACAGCGCTCCCGATGGGAGTAGCCCCCGAGGCTATGAGCAAATATTTGTATTTGATCATAGGCTCTCACCATTTCTATTTTGTCTTTCTCGAATTTTTCATTTTTCCAGAACAGCCCCCGAACATTTGATCAAAAACTTATATGTGATCAAAAGCTCTTCAATATCTTGTGTTGTCGCTTTTTTATGAAAATGTTGAGTCGAAATTTTTCTTGCTGAAGTGACATCATTGCTGACGATAACCATGACCACTGTTCCATAAATCGCGAGATGTTCTCTCTCACTGCCTTGCGGGCCCAAACTGCGCATTGATGACCCACAAGTATAGGGGGTGTATCGTAGTATCTTCGATAAGTAAGAATGTCGATCCCAACGAGGAGCAGAAGGTGTTGACAAGCAGTTTCGGTGAAGGATTCACTGTAAATGCTCACAGACAAGTATTCAGGGGGTTTTGATGTAACAGATGAATAAAGTACGAGTAAGAAAAATGCGAGAGAAATAATTGCAGCGAGTGGCCCAATCCTTTTTAGCACAAAGGACAAGCCGGTTTGTTTACTTATAATGACCAAACGTTCTCGAGGACACACGGGATTTTAGTCTAGTGCTTTCGCTACATACAGTTGATTAATCTTCATTGTTTTGATAAGTGTTGTGTGGGTGAACCTATGCTAATGTACCGCCCTTCCTAGGACTAATACATACTTGTGATTATACCCCTTGCAAGCATCCGCAACTACAAGAAAGTAATTAAGATAAATCTAACCACGACCTTAAACTGCGAGATCCTGCGATCCCTCCCGCATCGATATACCAACGGGGGTTTAGGTTTACTGTCACTCCGGCAACCCCGCAATTGGCAAACGAGTACAAGATGCATTCCCCTAGGCCCATAAATGGTGAAGTGTCGTGTAGTCGACGTTCACACGACACCACTAGAAGAATAACACCACAACTTAAATATCATAACATTGAATATTACTCAACCATAGTTCACTACTAACAATTAGACTTCACCCATGTCCTCAAGAACTAAACGAACTACTCACGAGACATCATATGGAACATGATCAGAGGTGATATGATGATGAATAACAATCTGAACATAGACCTTGGTTCAATGGTTTCACTCAATAGCATAAACAACAAGTAGAAATCAGTATCGGGAGAGTTTCCCCTATCAAACAATCAAGATCAAACCCAAATTGCTACAGCGGTGACGATGTCCAGCGGTGGAGATGGCGGTGATGATGGTGGAGATGATGATGATGGTGATGGAGATGATGTCTAGCTCGATGACGGTGATGATGGCGTCGATTTCCCCCTCCGGGAGGGAATTTCCCCGGCGGATTCCTGCCCGCCGGAGAGCTCTTTTCTCTCTGGTGTTCTCCGCCCCGCGGAGGCGGCTGTAACCCTTCGTGAGGATTCCTCTGTGGCTTAGGTCTTCGGGACGAAGGGTTTCGCGAAGAAAAGGAGGCGAAAGAGGCCGAGGGGGCTCCACACCACATGGTGGCGCGGCCGAGCCATGGGCCGCGCCACCCTCCATGCGTGGGCCACCATGGGTCCAAGCGGCTCCCCCTTCGGCTTCCTTCGTCATCTGGAAAAATAGGATTTTGGTAAAACTTCCTTCCACGAGTTGATCTTCGAAATATTGCATCTGACGGTGCTTTTTCCGGCCGGAATCCGCGGCTCCAGTGCTCGATCTCCAAATAATCATGAAACATGCAAAATAGATGAAATAACATAAGTATTGTGTCCCAATATGAAATATATCAATGAATAACAGCAAATTATGATATAAAATAGTGATGCAAATTGGACGTATCACGCATCATATTGACACGTCGTGCAAGTGGGGGACACATGTCCTCCGCTTTTCCTGGCGCACGTACTGTAGTTGCTGCACTTTCTCATCTATATGAATTTACCGTTTACCCCTTGTCCACGTGTACACCATCTGTGGCGTAACTTGTCAATCCAACGGCATGACGGTTCATCGCACCCCTATATAAGGGCGTCGTCTTCCTCCTTTAGTCCTTTCGCTCGCGCCCGCTCCTCTGTTCTCCTCGTCACAAATCCTCCCTTGCGCCGCAAAGCTCTTGAGCTCAACCATACTCGCACCTTACTCCGGCGCCATTGTTGATGCCTCCGCGCAGACTTACCGGACACGGCACGCCGAATCGAGAAGATGGCGGCCCGAAGATACGGCAAACACGGAAGTGGGAGAGATCCAAAATCTCCTCACAAGACATCAATCTGTGCGAGAAGCGGGGATCGGCGAAGCAAGACGCTCTTCGCTTCCCCTGGTGAAAGAAAGTTATCCAACCCCTCCAATGGAGTACCGGGTTAGTTTTGTTGATCATCTCATTCGCGGTCTTTTCTGCCCCCATCCACAATTTTTTACGGGGTTGCTTTTCATGTATGGATTGCAACTTCACCACCTTACTCCCAATTCCATCCTCCATATCTCCATCTTCGTCACGCTTTGCGAGGCTTTCCTGGGAGTCCAACCTAAGCTGGACTCTTTGGAAACGCATTTTCTTGCTGTCGCCGTAATGGCTCGCAATGTTTCTTATAACATTGGTGGCGTTGATTATCTGCGTCCGCCCGACGTTGAGTACTTTGATGTCAAGTTCCCAGACTCGGTACAAGGGTGGGCGCAAAAAGTGGTTGTACATTCATGAGGAGAATCATGGCTCTGTCGAGGATAACATCCCTCCTTTTGATGGTACCGAGAAAATTTGTCGCCGTCGTTCCTGGGATGCAGAGGCTACCGACGAAGAAAAAATGGCGACGGAGGCCTTGATGACACGCATCCATCAACTCCAAAACACCCGAGGACAAGAATTATCGGGTGTCCAAATCACGGCGTACTTCCTTAGGATCGAGGTGCGGCCTGCGCAAGCCAGAAAAAATCCCCTTTGGATGTATGTTGGCACCAGAAGATATAGATCGCTTGTCGACAGATTTATCAGTCAAGGACTTAGAGAAACTTGTCCGAAAAATCTCGTCGTTGAACAAGAAAGACATCGTTCCTTCGACTTGCCGTGTGACGCCATTCAGCGCCACCAACGCACTTCCTCAGGTGATATATCTTTGTCATATGTTTTTGTACAGACTCCTTCTTTTTCCTCTTTGGTACTGCTAGCTTTTGAACTGCTATTACTGTTATGAATCTATGTTGAAATATTTCTATGTTTGTGCGAGAACCATGATACTTCATCACCTCTTCCTCCCCTTCCTGAAGGTGGAGATGTCGAAGAACGGGCTGTTGTCACCGACGACAACCAAGGTACTTCTCGCCTTGAGAGTGATGTCGCGGGTTCTCGAAAATCCGCGGCATCCTCTGAAAAAGAGATTGAAACTGAAGCCACCGAATCAACACGCTCCTCTCTCCCAGCTGCTTCTCCGAAGAATAAGAGAAAAAGGGAGAACGTTGTTGATTCCGGCACCTCCGAGCCGGTGCTTGTTCATGGCAAAGGGCCTGCACTTGATCTTGGAAAGAAAACCTTTGATCCTTATGAGGCTGCTCTTATCAGCTCGTAAGTATTTATGTCTTTGTACTTGTTTATTTTTTGATAATGCTTTCCTATGTTCCTTATCTTGGCACTTTATTTTTGTAGTGGCGAGAAGATGAAGATACACCTATTGATGCGGCTGCTCGAACGAGCACATCCCGTACTTTAGTTGTTTCGAGATCTCGACCCGATGGGACGAAACTTCGCCTCCTCAACAAAACGTCGAGCAGCCACCACTAGTTGAAAGCCCCGAGCTTCTTCTCCAAAAGAGCGAGGGTCGAGCCAACCAAGGAAACTATCCAATTCCTCTGGTAGTTCATCGACACCTTCATTGAATGATGTAAGTTCCACGCCTTTTAATGCTTCCATCTCCTCTTTATTTTTTGCTAGGTGTTGTCAAATTTATTCGATTATATTGACTTCCATTCTCCCTTGGTTGTCTCTTCGGCCTTTGATGAAGGAATTTATTCGTCTCGGTACTCAATTCATCGAATGCAGTGACCATACTAAAAGTTTGGAAGGTATTTCTTTTATTTTCCTCCTCATGGCATATGTACCATTATGTCTTGTCATGATGTACGACTTATCGCTTATTTTGCCGGGAGATCTTGCGGAGGCCAACAAGCGTCGCTGCGCTCTTCTTGCTGCTAGGTTAGAGCAGAGCGAAAAGGCTCGCGAAAAAGCTGAAGAAGATGCCAAGAAGGCTAAGGAAGATGCCGCCATTGTCGGAGAACTCCGAAAAAGACTTCATGACGCAGAAACTTCTTTGAGTGAAAACATAACTCAACAATCTGCGCGTGAACGGGGAGATCCTTTCTCGCCTAGAGTCGCAATGTCGACGTTTTATCAGTAAGTGTTCGGATCCTTCTTTGTTTCCTTGTGTCGTGTTTTTTCTTTTCATTTGGCCAACTTTTTCCACTTTTGCTCAGGGAGAACCGGTCAAGAGTATGAGCTAGAGGGTGCCAGAAGGTGACCAACTCCTTGATGCATTCTCTCTTCTGGAAATTCACTGTGATGAGGCTCGCGATGGCCTTGCGAAGCAAAGATTGGGTATGTCGCGGCTTTTTCCATATTTTTCAAGAAGAAGAAGTGCACGGAACTTTTGTTGCTCTCGCCAAGTGCTTCAGTTCTCAAGATAACCTTGGACTCCAACTTCGCCAAGAGGGTTAAAAGTAGGAGTTGAAGGTACAATTGCCTTGGTTTGGTGACGGTCGGCAAGACGTCGGCGGGCAAAAGTTGGCGGCACAAAGGAGATGGAGACGAAAGAAGTGACGGGCGGCAACGATTAAGGCGCAAGCCTAACTCGAAGAAGATCCTTGCCTATCTTGGATATGATCCAACTTTGCGCCCTAGCTCGTCGAAGCGGAGAGTCAAGTAGACCACCTTTCCTTTGCTTCTAGTTTTAATTCTGCTGTGACGGCGGCATTGCCTTTCTAGATTTGACGACAACTACTTCGGTAGTTCACTAGGAGTCCTTCTTTTGTAGCAGCCTTGTATATATTTGAAAGAATTAATGGAAATCTATCTTTGCTTGATGATTGATGTCGAGATTCTTTATTTTTCAGTTGATTTTTGACAACTATCTTGCGACACCTCCTTCGATCCTTTTCATGTGTCCTGTTTGAAGAAACCTGTTCTTTGTCGAGCAATTTGAAGACTTCGTCGAATAAACATTCAACGAAGATGCTGGAAGAACTTCGCCAACAGCTCCGGTCTGCGAAGAAACAATCACTTATGATAATGGAGCAATCTCGAAAATCAT
>NC_061508.1:212136248-212198488 GCF_022539505.1 Lolium rigidum | reverse complement strand
TTATATAGGAGGCCAGGTCTCAAGAGGTCTCACCGAGTACGACTAGGTTTACAGTAATTTTAGATCCAATCTTTCCTTGTTTGTTCGCTTCCTTGTCTTGCCCGTCAAGGAATCTTCTAGTGCGCCGACCTAGTGGCCATCTCGCCTTCAGGTATCTACATGGGCCTCCAATTTGTCAATAACAGATAGGGCAATACTGGTTACCCGAAGGGTAATGCCCACGTCAGCGGCGCCGGAGCCGGAGCCGCGAGCCGGAGCCGCGAGTCGCCGTCGAGCGTGTCCTTTCCTCTCCTCTAGCCCACACAGCCTCCATCTTCTTCTTCGTCCCGCACATAAGTGACGGACACGGATGGCGGCGGCCCAGCGACGGTAGCCTCCCTCTGGATCTTCTCTCATTTCCCTCTTGTTGAAGCCACCGAGGGGGACAAAGGCCGCGTACCCAAGACAACGCGCTCACAGTGGCGCAGATCCCCCTGTTGCCTGGTGCCGGCAGTATGTTGCCCTCTCCCTTTCGGTTGGGTTGGCCGGCGGGAGCGAGTGAAAGGGGATCGTGAGGGGATAGTGCACTGCAGGTAGTTTCTCATGTTCTTTGCTAATTTTTGTGTCAGATGTCGTTTGCTTTTTGTTTTCCACATCATTCAATCATTCATATCCCTGTCAATTAGTCACTTGTCAAGATACATTTTATCACGTCTCTGTTAATGAACTGGTTAATAATGCTAGGTAAGCTTGCAGGGGAAGAAATTCGATGGAGGAGCTCACACAGAGAGGTTACGCAATATTTACATTACATTTCCTTGCTGATGAGCGACACTAGCCTAATGATGTATTTCTCAAAGATTTTGATTTCCTTGGTACTCAAGTTCAATAGATTCATCTCATAATCTTGCCACTGACCCCGTCGCCTACCTTCTGCATCAGCTACTATAATGAGTCCTGCACGCTGCGATCGTAGAAGTCGTGAAGGCCTTTGGTGTCTCTTCCTTTCCATGATCCGTGAAGCTCAGCTGGTGGCACCATGGTATAGGAGTATGTGAGTTGTTGCCTCCTTCCAGTTCTTGCTACAAAAGTTTGAAAGGTATGGTTCCGGTCCATCCCCATCTCCCAAAAAGTGTTTTTCTCTCTGAGGATAAGAATGATAATGAGCTTGCCTCATATCAAAGGTCAAGATAGTATATGTCGATCTGAATGTAAGTGCCCTTGTTCAAATCTCTGCTGTGTCATTTATCTATTGTTTCTCACTGTATGCTCCCTTTAATTCCAGATGGTTCCAGAAGCTAAGGTTCAACTTGTGGCTGACACGGAGCTATACTATGATATATCGAATTCTGTCACCTACTCGCCTACTCTACATTTGCTAATATTCTGTCAGGAAATAGCTCTTGCAACTTTGCAAGCTTACATATGTCGATTACGTAGGGTAATGCAATTGTGCAAACCGCGAGCACCACCGCTGGATCAACAAGAATCCAGACATGCCACATGAAGGAAAGTTTGCTAAAGCTCTTTAATTGGGACGGTGGGATCTGCTTTGTTTTCCCTTTTTGGGTTCTCCTTTTATAATCTTGGGTGCCAGCATATCAAAGACAGTCTATGTACTTTCCCGAGAATGAAATGCTGTTATATTTATGGGTTCTTGTCTGGGTGCCATGATTTAACTTTCTTTGCACTATCTCTTACCAGTGTTTGTTCTTCCTCAGGCTGTGAGGCCTGAGTTTTTGACTTGCACCTTTGGCAGGTCATTGAAATCAGAACCCCGTCAACTCTGAAGCGGCTGGTACATCAATTTCTATAACTCACAGAATTCCCTACTTCAATTGCACATGCATGCTTGATGGATATGAGGATATCTTGTACGAGTTAACGAGTGAGCTGATGTCTGATTTTACTTGCTCTGAATTTTGCATAGAAATGCTTCGTCAGTTCTCCCATACTCATAGCACCATAAAAATACCCCTTTGCAGATTTGCTTTCACTAAGAAAACTTTCCTTTTTTTGTTTGATATGGGCACCCTGGTTTGCTAACCAACCAAATCAGCTACCTGAGTACTCATTAATGTTTGATTATTTCATCTTTTAGGCTGCACTAAGGATAATTTTATGGCTCTCTCTCTCTAAATTAATCTTTACCTTATGGCGTAAAAATATTTACCTGCAGATTCTAGCATTAAGTCGTACTTCCTGAAGATGTAGTTGATTATGAAACTCAGACACTGTAACCTTAGACCAGGTTTGTGGTTCCCACTCTTTTCATTAAATTTACATGATAGTCTCAATGATTTTACTTGATTTTATCTTCCTTTTTAAATTCTTCAAATCAGAAGCAACATTTGTACATGCCCCGTTCCAGAATATGCAGAGAAGATGATCGCTACAATTGATGAAGTACGAGTTGATAGAAATTAGATTGGTGGGACGGTCACATGTATTGCGAGAAATGTTCCTCGTGTAAGTATTAGCATGTTATGTTCATTTTGGTGTGTTCCATCATAATAAATCAAATAAGACCTCCGTTTTTTTTTTCTAATCATGAGCATGGTTTGGGCCACATCATATATAGTAACACAGTGACTTTAGATTTCCAGTATAATTTATAGACCCCACGCTCCTTTTTCTATGCCCCGTTGATTTTCCCCCCTTAAACAGCAATTGAATGTATATTTGGAACACCAGCTGAGCATATTAGGGAAATGATAAAGGTAGGCCAGATCTTGAATGATGGCAACGCTACTTGCGAGTCGAATGAAATTATTTTCAGCATTTTCCTTTGTTGATCTACTTGAATTACTGCATTTGTTTTGTACCTTTAAACCCTTTTTCAAACTACTCGGTTTATTTTCCATTTGTGAAATAATGGTTTGTAGACTTAAAACAACCAATTGCAATACTTGGTTTTATAGATATTGATCCATATATACATATGTTTGATTCTTTTTGGCACAAAAAATGGCCTCAGTTCATTAATAGAAACAAATGCCCATGGTTTCCAAAAAAATCTGACAATTGTTTACACCAAGAAAAATGAGATGCTACTATTTGAAATGCTACTTATCATGTTTTCCATCTTTGTTAATGGTCTAGGCATACATTTCGATGTTTATGATAAAATTGTTGGATCTCCTTACCAGTATATTTTCGTACGCTTAAATAGCAGCACCTACAATAGCACCTGTGGCGAAGTTACTTTTTGAAGTGAAATATTTATATGGCAATAGACCTTGATGAATCAAATTTCATCCGTAAGCTATAGTACTGTCCTTTTCTGGTCAAGTCTGTTACAATTGAACTCGAGCATATCCATTCTCTATTTTGCCATCAGTGTGCACTTGGCATATTTGAGAATGATAGGACTGTATCATTCATACTTCTATGGAGCTTTTGATCTAATATAATGGCATACAGGCTCGGGAATGATATACAATTATGTTGGGTACTTGCTGTGGGATTTGTCACCTTTCGTGTACCTGGTGAGATTTCTGATCCACTATCTATTTTTGCCCAGTATCTCTGATATCTTATATGCACATAGATATGTTAGCGATATAGAGACATACTGTCTGCTGCTTTCTTACCTTAATGCTATTCTTGCGTTTAGATTTTTGTTCAATACATTATATGGAGGTTTACACCTTATTGTGTTGCAAATTAATCAACCAACATTCATGATGTATGCACTGCCTTTTAGATTTCTGTAAAGGCCTTGCTTGATTTAGTCCAGCCTCCATTTGCACCGTGCTTTGTGCTTGTTTTCTGCTTTCCATGAATTACCTTTTTGTTTGACTAGCTTTCATATGTCACACTGAACTTCCTGGGGGTTGTGTTGGTGTGGTGCCGCGGAGGAAGTTCTTTTGGAGTATCGCCTTCTGTGGTTTTTTGGAAGCTTACAACCAGGCCACTATGCAAGTGATCAGATTTTTGCAAGAAATGTATGGTTTTGTTTTTTGAGACTATAACTATGACTGTATGATCGCGTACATAGATTCTACACATTCTGCTTGTCGTTGCAGCATGTGCCTTGTTTTTATTTTCTTTGTCACCTTTTATCATACTATGTACTTAGAGGAAATTAACAACCTGCATAATTTTTTCTCAGATATGCATTGATTCATTTGCCTGAAAGTAAGTTGTGTTAATTTGTGATATGAAATACATTTCTTTAAAATTTCCTACTATTTCTCTAATTGTACTGTGTTAGGATTCTGAATTGACAACATATTGTCTTAGGATTTTGCAATGTTTAATATGGTTTGTCCTCTATCAAGTGTTAGGTAAGTCTTGGAGCGAGTAGTGGATGGCGTGGATGGTTGTGGCTGATGGCGTGGATGGCCACGACAGAGTCGACGGTGGAGGCGGCCGCTAGCTCAGGGTGTCACGTCCATGGTCATCCTGTCTGCTGTTTGCAGCACGGATGTCGTAGATGGCGTGTAGGCCAACCTTGACCAGCAACGTAGGTGCATGTCATTTCCCCATAATGGCAACAGTGGCGACGGAGAGGTACAGTCGCCGCCGTGGGGCAGATGGCGCTTTGCCTTGGGATGGTGATGCTGCTTCCCCTGTGGGACGCGGTATGTTAACCGAGTGTGTGTTTTTGTCATCACTGTACTTATGCAGAGTGTTCATCTAAAAGGAGCTCACTCATGAACTTAGAACTTTCTCAACTGCAGAATACTACTTTTCTTTTAGGGAAAACTGCAGAAAGTTGGCATATAAATGGGAGCATGTTCGAATGCTTTTACCTCCTTAATCAGTCCATGCAATAATTCTTACATTTGGATGCAAAGTTAGCGATGTATCATGAGTACCATGATAATGTTCGTTTACAAAAGCAGCTTAGTTTGTTTTGGAAAAAAAAACTTGTACACGTGACGAGGCAGTTGGTTATCCACATTAGCTTTATCAGAGCAAAAAAATAAAATCGTGTTGCATAGGTTAGTTTGTTGTTTTCATCAATGTACTAAGGCAATTGTGTTTATATGCCACTGAACAATTGTTGAATTCCTATACTGATCCATTCCTAATGAACCCATATGATGAATGATTGCATTTCGGTTTGCATCCGTAGCATTATCCCAGTGAGCTTCTTCCAAACCTATTATCCCTCCCTGTTAATGCTTGACATGTTCTCTGGTTCGAATTTGATTTATTTATAGACTCCATGCAAGTTGATGGATCTCTACAAACTCATTTTTCTCTTTGCCAATCAGGCATGTATTGTTTTGTTTTCGTCCATTTCATAACGTGATGTTTGCTTTGTCTTTAAGGTGGCTTTGCCTTGGCGCTACCATTGTCGTTGAGGATGCAGGACACGGTGGTGGTTCCACTGGATCCAGCACTGTATTCGGTTCAGCACTTGTTCTATGTTATTAATGTACTGGCAAATATTCACCAATTGATGTGAGAAACATTGACTACTGTTATTAATGTGATTTAGCGACTCTTAATTTCAATGGGTTTTGCTTTGCATATTTTTTCTGCTTTTTCTATTTAGAGATGGTGAACTAAAGTTTTTCCCTGCCCCACTATTATAGATTTGTGAATATTTACACCAATATATTTACTATGATTCTCTGTATGATTTTTTTATCTAGCTTGCTCCATTTTAATTTTTTCTTCCAGTGCGTTGCTCTCACTTGTTCAGGTAGCTGTCCTTCCTTTGCATGTCTTCTTCATATTCTAGATCTGAAATCTATGTCATAAGCATTAAGAACTACACAGAGATTTCAGCTGATATATGCATTAAGCCATAATCAGGGTAGATGCATACAAATATAATGTGATCATAGAACAGCATGCAGATTTATTTTGTTAGATAAATCTAGCGACTTGATTGCATGCCTCTAATGAGCTCAAATACATGTGAGCCGCTAGATTGAAAAGTCCCACGATACCGGTTAATAATATCAGTTTACAGGCAACTAGCTAAGAGCATATTGACATGACCATTGTGCTTGCATTGCACTTCGGTTAACTCAGGTTTGCTTAACCGAGTCACACTATCTTGGTTAATAATATCGGTTTACAAATGCAATTCATGTTTTCAGCCATTAAGCTTTTAGTGCATAATAAAAGTGAGAGCTTGGTTACCTAATATGCAGATTTCGCCATCCCTTTTTTATGTTGCATGCCTTGCTATTGCTCTGCATTTGCCATTGTACTTCTATTCTTCTATGTTCTGATTTAGTCTGTCCTGTTCAGGGATTATTTGTTGCTTTGCATGTTTCTGGGATATAGAATAAGTTTTCTATTTTTTCAGGTTTTAGGCTGCATATTGTTGCTTGCTCCTATTTTTACGCCGGGTGGTTCCCTATCTTTGCCTTGTACCAATGCATTTTATGTTTCCTTTATAGACTGTTTGTTCATTCAGCTCCATTTCTCATAAGGAAATACATATGATCTTTGGTCTGAGGTATTATCTGCCAGTAGATGTCTTGCATAACTCAAAGAATCAATAAATGAGTGATGGTTTGTAGTGGTTTACCTTTCTTTTAATTGTACTGCCCCTTGGTTGTGCAGATTCTTTGGGACATTTGCTTTCTACATCTCTAATTTCAGTATACATATGTCGGTTTCTCCATTTCGCCAGTACTAAACATGCATTGGATCATCCGTTTACTTTTGTAGAACTGGCTTACTGTGACAAAAGTTAGGTTACCTTTGCACACTTCATTAGAGATATATTTATGTTTCAGAACCAGAACACATTGATTCTTCATCTATGTCTACAAACTATGAATAGCTCATGTTGATGTTCCTGGGTTAGTTTACTGCGGTTATGTTTTCCTACTTTTCAAGCTTCTAGCTTAAGATTAATTTATTAAAGTGCTACTTCTTTCTCTTGTGCCCCAACATCATTTACCTAACCCAATTATTAAACATCTTTACCCTTCATGATCATAGGTTGCAGGGGACTGAGCGGCAGTGCTCTGTGTCATTGGTACATCAATAAAGATCTACCATAAATAACTGAGATACTTACACAGAAGTACTCCTGGTGCAGTTAGGGATTTTTTTATACCATGGTGCATCTTTCTGATGTGCGTGTTGCTTCAGATGGTCACTTGTCTTAGTATCTACTCTGCTATTTTGTGTGGGAATTCCCCGACTTTTTACGGTAGAAAGGTACGTTTTAGTTTTATACGATGCATTCATGTTTGTTTTCTTGATCTATCTCTGCTCATTTCAATTGTATTTTTCGCTAGAAAGTCCATGCCATGTATTACTCTGTCCATTTCATTCAGCAAGTTCTTGTATTTCTTGCTTGCCATGGTACACAAGATGCCATTTGTTTTGAGTTAATTTGTCTTAAATTAAAGTGGCTGGGAGCTTAGGAGATGCTAAAATTGAGCTTATTTGCCCAAAAAAATGTTACTTCTCTTATCTGCCTAAGAAAGAGTTTCATATAAGTAACCTCTATTGACTACAACATTGACACGACTAACCTTAGTGTGTACTGAAGCAGGAAAGCATTGCCCCCCCTTTTATTTTTAGCACGATATTCAGTGCTAATTTTGAGTGGAAGAAGTGGAAAAATTTCAGGTGATTACTGTCAAGGATTGTAACTATATATTTATCTTAGAAAGTATGGTTTCACGTATTGCTTGACCTGAAGGGAGGAGGCCGGATATGTTGGATCTGCTTCGATGGTGGAGGCCGGCGCTGGATTTTGGGTGATGCCGCCGATGGTCGAAGCCGTGCCTGGATTGGGGTTTCACGATCATGATGGTCATCCTTTACTGCCGGCCTTGCATGGCGTCGATGTTGTGTGGGCGAAGCTTTAGCATCAAACACGAAGTAGCCTGCATGTAACTTCTCATGTTCTCTGCCTGTTTTGTGTCATATTTCATTTCCTTTTTTGTTTTACGGTCATTCACATCCCTATTAATTAGTTACTTATCAAGATATATTTTATCATGTCTTTTTATGATCTCTTCACAAGCTGCTCGAGTTTTACACATCCAGTTGTACTATTTTGTTATGTCCTCTTCAGGTTCTTGTGCATGTACTCTTCGATTTTACACATTGGATGTTCTCTGCAGGTTCATATGCATAGTCGATGGCGCGCCGACATCATGGCTGCCGTGGTCTACAGAGTTGGAGCAGGTGGTACTGCCACATGACTTCCGGGCGGCGCTCGTGGAGCTCCGAGTTGCGAGCACTTAGGCTCCGCCGACTTGCCATGGCCGAGCTTTGCTGCAGCGCCACAGTCGTTGCCGAGGCCGCATGACATCATGGTGGCGGAACCTGGGGTGGTGATCATAAGAGAGTAGGAGAGGAGTGTATGTGTGTGTGTGGTCGCGAGGTGTTCAATTCATATTTCATAACAAAACCTTTATCTCTTTAACCCAGTTCTTCTGCTTGCATATTTGTTGTGGTTTTGTGGTGTGGTAAGAATTGGAAGGGCAAGTTCATCAACCATTTATCATACTGACGCATGTAATTCTACTCTAGATCCTTTTGTACATGCATGTTTATTTCAAACCATTCATGAGTTGCGTGGGGTTCTAATCGTTGTGTTGGTTGTTTGCTGTGACAAAACATCACACTAATGTCGGCATTGAGCGTACTTTTGAGTTATCAATATTGGTGGTTCCGAATACTTATTCTGGTAGACTATTTTGAGTGTGTTTATTTGTGAATTTAGGTGGAATATATGTCAATATTATGTGGTATTGCAGAACCCATTGAAATAGCTTATAGAAAGGTTTGGCACCAGAATTCTATGCTCCTAAGGTTCCTTGAAGATTTTCTTAGCCCTTTGGGCATGTTTGATACAGATGGTTACCATCCAGGATCATTAGCAGACGTCAAGGAGTATAGAAGTGTTATTTGGACTCACCAAAAAAGATCTGTTCCTTCAATTATTATTGTGTATCAATGTATGTAGCTGCAGCCTTGTGTCAACCGGTGATGGATCTAGAGGCAGAAGAGTTTGAGCCATTCACAGTGATGGAATGCTATAACCCAGATGTTGATCTGGAAGCAGTGTGACCCATTCACAGTGATGGAATGCTATAACCCAGATGCCGATCTGGAAGCGGATGATTCAAATTCCTGTAGAATCATTCCAAAGGTTTCAAATGTTCTATTATAAGTTTGACAACATTTCCAGAGAATGCACACATAGGTACCATCACTTGAGTTATATAATGTACCTATTGTAGTACTAGCCTTTAGTTATGTTTTGTACCCATGCTACTATTGGCATACTTTATTTATGTTTAAATAAATTAGTCTTTACCAGAATACCTTTGCTGCCACTACTATTCACTAAGTAGGAGAAATGGTTGAATGTATATGTATAAAATCGAAATATGTTCTATTACTTTGCTTGATAAATGTTTGCTATTCTATTTAATATTTCTTTCGTTTGTATCAAATAAATGTTCTTTAGTTTGCTTAATAACAACAAAGATGTTGGGTGGGTCTAAGGGGTCAGAAGAGGAGAGGCGGAAGGAACCGTCGAATGGAGGGCAGAGGGTGTAGCCAAAGGAGAGCGAAGGGGTCGTTGAGGACATTTTCTCCAGTGCATGCCACCGGATGCTGTTGGAGCTCAGCCAACCTGTCTGCCCTCCCTTATGGTTTAAATTCAGGCTTGATTCTGCCATTTGCGCGATAGCGCAACGGGTCATCTAGTGTAGCCAAATGCGGCACAGAAAGAACCATTTCTGTGGCGCATGGAGCCACAGAAGATTTTCCAACCGTCCACGCACCCCTCCGCCCCGTGGATTGCCTTTTTAGTGTTGAAAAAATCACAGAAAATTATAATAACTTAAAAAAATATCCTTTGAACTGTAGTTATAATGAGTGGTATACTTGTAGGGAAAATTAGAAAACATGAATTTCGATGTATTTTGCAAAAAAGGTCATGAAATCTTCAAACTGGATTTCTGTTTGCATACGAATTCAAAAAAAAACGTACAATATATCAAAATGACCGGAAGAAAAATCTACATCCGAATTCAAAGGCCTTTGACCGTTCAGAAATTTATAGAATCGACAAATTTGAAAAGAGTAAAAAGTTACGGCAAAGTCAAGATTTTTTCCTGCAAAAATAAAAAAAATCGATTTTTTTTTTCGGTGGCACACCAAATGCTCATGCGCCACAGAATTGTTAGGCTGAAATTTGAAATTCGGTGGCGCCTCCTCCTGCTCTCCTCCACTTCTCCTTCTCACCTTCTCCTCCACTTCCACTTTCCCTTCTCCTTCACTTCCCCTTCTCTCCTTCTCCTCCCTCCTCTCCTCCACCCGGCGACCACCTCCTCCTCCGATGATGATGACCGAAAATTGCAAACTGTTGGGGAACCCCAAGAGAAAGGTATGATGAGCACAGTAGCAAGTTTTCTCTCAGTAAGAAACCAGAGTTTAATCGACTAGTATGAGAAATGCGTGACTTTTGAAGGTGTTGCTAGCTGACTTGTAGGAGAAAGACCATACATGTGATTACTATGAGATTCATTTGGGCATTACAACATGATACATAGACCGTAATCCAACTACGTCCATGACTAATAATCCACCTTCCAGTTAGCATCCGCACCCCTTTTATTATTAAGTTGCAAGCAAATAGATTATTGCATTAAGCAAAGTGTGTAAGTAAACAACAGAATTATCCTTGGATAAAGCACTGTTGTTTTCTACCTAGTAGCAACAACACATCTACAACATTAGAAGTTATTGTCACTCTCCCAGATTACTAGAGGCATGAACCCACTATCGAGCATAAATACTCTCTCTTGGAGTCACAAGCATATACTTGGCCAGAGCATTGATGTCTAAGCACGCTTCTATTCTTGTAGACAGTGTTGGGCCTCCAAGAGCAGAGGTTTGTAGAACAGCAGCAAATTTCTCTTAAGTGAATCACCCAAGGTTTATCGAACTCAGGGAGGTAGAGGTCAAAGATATCCCTCTCAAACAACCCTGCAATTAAGATACAAGACTTCTCTTGTGTCCCCAACACACCTAATACACTTGTCAGATGTATAGGTGCACTAGTTCGGCGAAGAGTTAGTGAAATACAAGTAATATGGATGATTGTAAGTAGTAATTGCAATCTGAAATAAAAATGGCAGCAAGCAAACATGTAACATAACTTGTTGGAAATGGTGTTTCAATGCTTAGAAACAAGGCTTAGGGATCATACTTTCACTAGTGGACACTCTCAACAATGATCACATAAATAAATAACTTCTGTTCACTTGTGCTACTTTCAAACACTCTCTTGTTGGATAAGAAACACCATTCATTGTGTAGGGCTACAAGAGCACCCTCAAGCCGGAGTAAACAAGCTCGACAACTTCATAAAGGAATCACACACGATGCGCACACTGTCACCATCACACCGTGGAGAGTGAATCCGGAGTTCATATTAAAGTAACCACTAGAGTGCATAGTAATAGTTTAACTTCATAATCTACAAGAGATTACAATCATAACCTACGCCAAGTACTACATGATGCACACACTGTCAACTTTACATCATGGAGGAGGAATAGACTACTTTAATAACATCACTAGAGTAGCACATAGATTAATAGTGATACAAAGCTCATGATCACATAAAGATCACATGGGAGAGAGAGATGAACCACATAGCTACCGGTAGAGCCCTCAGCCTCGGGGAGAACTACTCCCTCCTCATCATGGGAGACAGCGATGGCGATGAAGATGGCGGTGGTGTCGATGGAGATGACTCTGGGGGCAATTCCCCGTCCCGGCGGCGTGCCGGAACAGAGACTTCTGTCCCCCGAAACGGAGTTTCGCGATGGCGGCAGCGTCCCTGGAGTCTTTCTGGAGTTTCGTCAATTGTTGTCGGGTTTTTAGGTCACGAGGGATTTTATAGGCGAAGAGGCGGCGCAAGGAGGTGCCTGGGGGCCCACACCACACCTGGGCGCGCCCCCCTCCTAGGCCGCGCCGCCCTGTGGTCTGGAGGCCCTGGGCCTCCTCTCCGTTTCTCCTTCGGTGTTCCGGGTCCGTCTCGGTAAAATAAGATGTTTGGATTTTGTTTCATCGAATTCCGAGAATATTGCCCGAACAGCCTTTCTGGAACCAAAAACAACAGGAAACAGGAACTGGCACCTTGGCATCTTGTTAATAGGTTAGTTCCGGAAAATGCATCAAAACGATATAAAGTATGGATAAAACATGTAGATATTGTCATAAAACTAGCATGGAACATAAGAAATTATAGATACGTTTGAGACGTATCAAGCATCCCCAAGCTTAGTTCCTACTCGCCCTCGAGTAGGTAAACGATAACAAGGATAATTTACTGAAGTGACATGTTGCTATCATAATCTTGATCAATACTATTGTAAAGCATATGAGATGAATGAAGTGATTCAAAGCAATGGTAAAGATAATGACTAAACAAGCTGAATCATATAGCAAAGACTTTTCATGAATAGTACTTTCAAGTCAAGCATCAATAAGACTTGCATAGGAGTTAACTCATAAAGCAATAAATTCTTAGTAGAAAGTTTTGAAGCAACACAAAGGAAGATATAAGTTTCAGCGGTTGCTTTCAACTTCAACATGTATATCTCATGGATAATTGTCAACACAAAGTAATATGATGAATGCAAATAAGCAAGTATGTAGGAATCAATGCACACAGTTGACACAAGTGTTCGCTTCTAAGATAGAAAGAAATAGGTAAACTGACTCAACATAAAGTAAAAGAAAGGCCCTTCGCAGAGGGAAGCATGGATTACTATTTTTGTGCTAGAGATTTTTATTTTGAAAACATAGAAACAATTTTGTCAACGGTAGTAATAATCCATATGTGTTATGCATAAGACATCCTATAAGTTGCAAGCCTCATGCATAGAATACCAATAGTGCTCGCACCTTGTCCTAATTAGCTTGGATTTACATGGATTATCATTGCATAACATATGTTTCAACCAAGTGTCACAAAGGGGTACCTCTATGCCGCCTATACAAAGGTCCAAGGAGATAGATCGCATTTGATTTCTCGTTTTTGATAGATTTCAACTAAGGACATCCATACTTAGGGACAACATAGAAAACGAGATAATGGACTCCTCTTTAATGCATAAGCATTCAACAACGGAGTAATATTCTCATAAGAGATTGAGGATTAATGTCCAAGCTGAAACTTCCACCATGATTCATGGCTTTAGTTAGCGGCCCAATGTTCTTCTCTAACAATATGCATACTCAAACCATTTGATCATGATAAATCACCCTTACTCCAGACAAGACGAACATGCATAGCAACTCACATGATATTCAACAAAGGTGTAATAGTTGATGGCGTCCCCCGAAACATGGTTACCGCTCAACAAGCAACTTATAAGAAATAAGATACATAAGCTACATATTCTTTACCACAATAGTTTTTAAGGCTATTTTCCCATGAGCTATATATTGCAAAGACATGGAATGAAATCTTAAAGGTAGCACTCAAGCAATTTACTTTGGAATGGCAGAGAAATACCACATAGTAGGTAGGTATGGTGGACACAAATGGCATAGTTTTTGGCTCAAGGTTTTGGATGCACGAGAAGCATTCCCTCTCGGTACAAGGCTTTGGATAGCAAGGTTGTTGGAAGCAAACACAAGTATGAACCGGTACAGCAAAACTTACATAAGAACATATTGCAAGCACTATAAGACTCTACTGCTGTCTTCCTTGTTGTTCAAACACTTCACCAGAAAATATCTAGACTTTAGAGAGACCAATCATGCAAACCAAATTTCAACAAGCTCTATGGTAGTTCTTCATTAATAGGTGCAAAGTACATGATGAAAGAGCTCAAACATGATCTATTTGAGCACAACAATTGCCAAGTATCAAATTATTCAAGACAATATACCAATTACCACATGAAGCATTTTCTGTTTCCAACCATATAACCATAAACGAAGCAGTTTCAACCTCCGCATGAACATTAAAAGTAAAGCTAAGAACACCAGTGTTCATATGAAACAGCGGAGCGTGTGTTTCTCCCACACAAAGAATGCTAGGATCCGAGTTTATTCAAACAAAAACAAAAATAAAAGCATACAGACGCTCCAAGTAAAGCACATAAGATGTGACGGAATAAAAATATAGTTTCACTAGAGGTGACCTGATCAGTTGTTGATGAAGAAGGAGATGCCTTGGGCATCCCCAAGCTTAGATGCTTGAGTCTTCTTGAAATATGCAGGGATGAACCACGGGGGCATCCCCAAGCTTAGACTTTTCACTCTTCTTGATCATATTATATCATCCTCCTCTCTTGATCCTTGAAAACTTCCTCCACACCAAACTCAAAACAAACTCATTAGAGGGTTAGTGCATAATCAAAAATTCATATGTTCAGAGAGGACACAATCATTCTTAACACTTCTGGACATTCCTCAAAACTACTGGAAGTTAATGGAACAAAGAAATCCATTCAACACAGTAAAAAAGGCAATGTGAAATAAAAGGCAGAATCTGTCAAAACAGAACAGTCCGTAAAGATGAATTTTTTAGAGGCACTTAACATTCTCAGATGAAGAAGCTCAAATTGAATGAAAGTTGCGTACATATCTGAGGATCACACACGAAAATTGGTAGATTTTTCTGAGTTACCTACAGAGAGATCTACTCAAATTTGTGACAGCCAGAAATCTGTTTCTGCGCAGTAATCCAAATCTAGTATCAACCTTACTATCAAAGACGTTACTTGGCACAACAATGCAATAAAATAAATATAAGGACAGGTTGCTACAGTAGTAACAACTTCCAAGACACAACAAAACTGTAGCAAAATAAAAAAATACATGGGTTATCTCCCAAGAAGTGCTTTCTTTATAGCCATTAAGATGGGCTCAGCAATTTTAATGATGCTCACATAAGGATGAGAGTTGGAACAAAGAGGGCATCAAAAAGAAAGTATGAAACAAATTTAAGCCTAACCCACTTCCTATGAAAAGGAATCTTGTTCACAAATAAATTCATGAAGAACAAGGTGACAAGCATAGGAAGATAACACTCGAGTAACTTCAAGATTCTTAACATAAAGAGGGAAACTTAATATTATTAAGATGCATATAACCATGTTTCCCTCTCTCATAATAACTTTCAGTAGCATCATGAACAAACTCAACAATATAACTATCACATGAAACATTTTTATCATGAGCTACATACATAAAATTATTACTCTCCACATAAGCATAGTCTTTACTATTAATTGTAGTGGGAGCAAATTCAATAAAATAGCTATCATTATTATTCTCATCACTATAATCATCATATATAGGAGGCATATTGTAATTATAATTAATTTTCTCCTCAATAGTAGGTGGACTGAAAATATGATAGTAATCATTGTAATCATCATATATAGGAGGTAAAATATCATCAAAGTAAATTTTCTCCTCTATGCTTGGGGGACTAAAAATATCATGCTCATCAAAACAAGCTTCCCCAAGCTTAGAGCTTTCTATATCGTCATGGGAAGAAACATGGATAGTATTAATACTATGGCGAGTTATTAACATCCTCATTTTCAGAATTAGTTTCACGAGAGATTTTCAATATCAAAAGTAGTGTGCTCTTCTAAATCATAATCACTAATATAGGTAAAGGGCATAGGAAGATCATTGTACTCAGATTCATTATCATAATAATCATTAGGAGCAACATACTTACGGTTACCTATCGTTATCTCATACACGCGGGGATATGCCGTTACCTCTTTCTTTTTATTCCCCCTCTTCTTCTTCTTCTTCGTTCCCTTCTTCTTCTTCTTTTCCTTCTCCTCCTTCCCTTCTTTAGGAGGAAGAGGCTTGAGGGGAGGCTTCTCCACATAACCTGATTTATTTCCAGAAACAATGGAAGAAACTTGGGAGGATTCCTCCTTTTCATTAATAAGTTCAAAACACACAGCGGTCCTATCATATTTTGGCAAAGTGTCATCTTCTAAAATATTTTGTATATAAGTATTTGTGTAGCAATTATCAATGCAATAAGAAAGACACCCATGCAGGACACTATTAATATCAAGAGCACTCATATCCACCAAAGAAGTTTTTCTCAATAACTCTTCACACTCCAAAAATAATGTAAGTTCATCATGCTGATTAGGAGTGATTTCATCATCACAATACAAATTTGCAGCACTCATGGGGTTCGAATTATCATTGGAGGAGCATTGAAAATTAAAATGACCCACTTTATGGCAAAGTTCACAAATAAAAGGATAGAGGGCACAAACTTTTTCACCAAGATCATCTAGAGCCCTAGACCACTTTCTAGTTTTTTCATTCCTGTGATGGATACAATATTCTTCTTCAATTTTATTCTTTTCAAAAGGTCTATGAACTCCACAAAAATTAACATGGTTATAGGAAATAGCATTCTCAGAAGTTTGAGCATGTTCATTGCAATAATTAACAACAATTTCATTTTCCATGCAAGTGTCTTTAAAAGGTTCATGATACATGTACCATTTTTATTTAGGAACATTAATATGAGAAGCAAAGGCTCTATAGAAATCGACCATAATTTCAGGATCAAGACCATACTTAGCACTTAGCTCTTGAAAATCAGCAGTTTCAATGAAAGACTTAATGCATTCATATTCATAGTTTATACCTGATTCTTTACCTTTGTCGTTCTCCCAATCTTCAGTATTTCTTTGAATTCTTTCAAGAAGATCCCATCTAGCTTCAACCTCCTTGCTTGTGAAAGATCCCTCCAAACAAGTATCTAGATAGTCCTTGTGGTGTCCTGAAAGCCTTGCATAAAAATTATTAACAATAACATTACGGGGGAGCTCATGAATGGGACATTTGAGCATTAGTGACTTCAATCTCCCCCATGCTTGAGAAATACTCTCTCCATCACGAGGATAAAAGTTATAAATATAATTCCTATCAACATGCACTTCATGAGGAGGATAAAATTTAGAATAAAAGAGAGGTACAATTTCCTCCCAACCAATAGATCGACCATTCTTCAGCATCTTATACCATTCTGCAGCTTTGCCCTTCAGAGATATAGAGAATAGCTTCCTCTTAACTTGGTCCTTTGAAATACCTGCATTCTCGAACAACTCGCATAATTCATGCAAAAACAGTAAATGATCTCCAGGATGGACAGTTACATCCCCTTCATAGCGGTTATCCATAACACGTTCAATAATTTTCATGGGTATCTTGAAAGGAAAACTTTCAGTAGGTGGATTTAAAATATCACAAGCATTATTAGAGTTATCGCATATGGGAGATAAAGTATTATCAGAGCAAATTTTCTCCCCTAAAGATGGGAAGCCAAAAAGATCATAAAAACTAGCTTCCCCAAGCTTAGACTTCTCCATAGCATTAGCAGTAATTGCGTTCATACTAATAACATTGCTGCTAGCATGCAAATAAGGTTCCATAGGTTTTTTAATTTTCGCATCACACAATTCATGTCTTATTTCAGGAAATAGATTAAAAAGCTCACTGTTGTTTTCCATTATGCCTAACTAGTAAAAAATAAAAACAAGAAACAAAAAGATATAATTGCAGGATCTAAAGGAAATAACTTCGAGCACTCACACACCGGCAACAGTGCTAGCAAATAGCTTAGTAGTCGGAGGATGTGAATACCTTTTACCTTACCTCCCCGGCAACGGCGCTAGAAAATAGCTTGATGTCTACGCACGCTTCTATTCTTGTAGACAGTGTTGGGCCTCCAAGAGCAGAGGTTTGTAGAACAGCAGCAAGTTTCTCTTAAGTGAATCACCCAAGGTTTATCGAACTCAAAGATATCCCTCTCAAACAACCCTGCAATTAAGATACAAGAAGTCTCTTGTGTCCCCAACACACCTAATACACTTGTAAGATGTATAGGTGCACTAGTTCGGCGAAGAGATAGTGAAATACAAGTAATATGGATGATTGTAAGTAGTAATTGCAATCTGAAATAAAAATGGCAGCAAGCGAACATGTAACAGAACTTGTTGGAAACGGTGTTTCAATGCTTAGAAACAAGGCCTAGGGATCATACTTTCACTAGTGGACACTCTCAACAATAATCACATAAATAAATAACTTCTCTTCACTTGTGCTACTTTCAAACACTCTCTTGTTGGATAACAAACACCATTCATTGTGTAGGGCTACAAGAGCACCCTCAAGCCGGAGTAAAAAGGCTCCACAACTTCATAAAGGAATCACACATGATGCGCACACTGTCACCGTCACACCGTGGAGAGTGAATCCGGAGTTCATATTAAAGTAACCTCTAGAGTGCATAGTAATAGTTTAACTTCATAATCTACAAGAGACTACAATCATAACCTATGCCAAGTACTACATGATGCACACACTGTCAACTTTACATCATGGAGGAGGAATAGACTACTTTAATAACATCACTAGAGTAGCACATAGATGAATAGTGATACAAAGCTCATGATCACATAAAGATCACATGGGAGAGAGAGATGAACCACATAGCTACCGGTAGAGCCCTCAGCCTCGGGGAGAACTACTCCCTCCTCATCATGGGAGACAGCGATGGCGATGAAGATGGCGGTGGTGTCGATGGAGATGACTCTGGGGGCAATTCCCCGTCCCGGCGGCGTGCTGGAACAGAGACTTCTATCCCCCGAAACGGAGTTTCGCGATGGCGGCGGCGTCCCTGGAGTCTTTCTGGAGTTTCTTCAATTGGTGTCGGGTTTTTAAGTCACGAGGGATTTTATAGGCGAAGAGGCGGCGCAAGGGGGTGCCTGGGGGGCCCACACCACACCTGGGCGCGCCCCCCTCCTAGGCCGCGCCGCCCTGTGGTCTGGAGGCCCTGGGCCTCCTCTCCGTTTCTCCTTCGGTGTTCCGGGTCCGTCTCGGTAAAATAAGATGTTTGGCTTTTGTTTCGTCGAATTCCGAGAATATTGCCCGAACAGCCTTTCTGGAACCAAAAACAGTAGAAAACAGGAACTGGCACCTTGGTGATACGTCTCAAACGTATCTATAATTTCTTATGTTCCATGCTTGTTTTATGACAATACCTACATGTTTTGTTCACACTTTATATCGTTTTGATGCATTTTCCGGAACTAACCTATTGACGAGATGCCGAAGTGCCAGTTCCTATTTTACTTGCATTTTTGGTTTCGGACATCCTAGTAAGGAAATATTCTCGGAATTGGACGAAATCAACGCCCGACATCTTATAATTCCACGAAGCTTCCGAACACCGAAGAGGCACCGGAGGGAGCCACAGGGGCCCACACAGGTGGCCGGCGCGGCCCAAGGGGGGGCGCCCCCCTATTGTGTGGTTGCTCCGTAGCCCTTCCGACTCCGCCTCTTCGCCTATAAGAAGCCCCCTGACCTAAATCTTCGATACAGAAAAGCCACTGTACAAGAAACCTTTCAGAGCCGCCGCCATCGCGAAGCCAAGATCTGGAGACAGAAGTCTCTGTTCCGGCACGCCGCCGGGACGGGGAAGTGCCCCCGGAAGGCATCTCCATCGACACCACTGATGGCGCGTGAGACACACGTCCGTTGGGAACCCCAAGAGGAAGGTGTGATGCGTACAGCAGCAAGTTTTCCCTCAGTAAGAAACCAAGGTTATCGAACCAGTAGGAGTCAAGGAACACGTGAGGGTTGTTGATGGCGGAGTGTAGTGCGGCGCAACACCAGGGATTCCAGCGCCAACGTGGAACCTTCACAACACAATCAAAGTACTTTGCCCCAACGTAACAGTGAGGTTGTCAATCTCACCGGCTTGCTGTAAACAAAGGATTAGATGTATAGTGTGGATGATGATGGTTGTTTGCGAAGAACAGTAAAGAACAATTGCAGTAGATTGTAGTTCAGATGCAAAGAATTGGACCGGGGTCCACAGTTCACTAGTGGTGTCTCTCCCATAAGATAATCAGATGTTGGGTGAACAAATTACAGTTGGGCAATTGACAAATAAAGAAGGCATAACAATGCACATACATATATCATGATGAGTACTATGAGATTTATTCAGGGCATTACGACAAAGTACATAGACCGCTATCCAGCATGCATCTATGCCTAAAAAGTCCACCTTCGGAGTTATCATCCGAACCCCTTCCAGTATTAAGTTGCAAACAACGAGACAATTGCATTAAGTATGGTGCGTAATGTAATCAACACAAATATCCTTAGACAAAGCATCGATGTTTTATCCCTAGTGGCAACAACACATCCACAACCTTAGAACTTTCTCATCATCGTCCCAGCATTCAATGGAGGCATGAACCCACTATCGAGCATAAATACTCCCTCTTGGAGTCGCAAGTATCAACTTGGCCGCAGCCTCTACTAGCAACGGAGAGCATGCAAGAACATAAACAACATATATGATAGATTGATAATCAACTTGACATAGTATTCAATATTCATCGGATCCCAACAAACACAACATGTAGGATTACAAATAGATGATCTTGATCATGATAGGCAGCTCACAAGATCTAACATGATAGCACAATGAGGAGAAGACAACCATCTAGCTACTGCTATGGACCCATAGTCTAGGGGTGAACTACTCACACATCGATCCGGAGGCGATTATGGCGATGAAGAGACCTCCGGGAGATGATTCCCCTCTCCGGCAGGGTGCTGGAGGCGATCTCCTGAATCCCCCGAGATGGGATTGGCGGCGGCGGCGTCTCTGGAAGGTTTTCCGTATCGTGGCTCACGGTACTGGGGTATTCGCGACGAAGGCTTTGTCAACACCCGGATTTTAAGTCCAGATGTCTGTTATGCCATACATCGCAATCCCAGGAATATTGTTGTTGCGAGACATAACAGTTGAATATCATAAGTCATCATTCATTACATATCATAGTCGTCTTACAAATAGATCACATGATCCAATATTACAATAATAGTTGAACTATTGTTTCAACACACATCACGAATACATAGCGGAAGCGTAGTAGTAGTAGTAGTGGACTATCTAATCCATAGGCCAACGTCTGACGTCAGAAGATTCCCTAGTTGTCGTAGACATCTTGGTTGCCGTCATCTTGATAGTTCTGCTCCTCTTCATAGTATGGCCATTTGAATAGCCAGGGACACAGCCGTGAGTACTTTAAAGTACTCGCAAACTAATACTAATGTAAGTAATAACAGTTCTAGTAAGGGGGTGCTAAGCTCTAGTTTATTTGCATAAAGCCAATTTGAGTTCACAAGTATTTGAGAAAAGACTTATTCATTTGCTAGACTAACTCAAGTGGGAACATTAGTGTCATTCCCACCACATTGGTTGTATTTAAACAAGTCACCAAGTCATCAATCACTTCACCCATGTTTTCAAAAATCTGACACCGGAAACTGTATGGCCTTTCCAACCGTCCGTAACCGTGGACACGGCTATTCGAATAGATTCACACTCTGCAGAGTTTGCACACTTGTGCCACAACATTTGATTTCATCCGTCGGGATAACCCCGAATCATCGTAACACGATACGCGGATCATCAACCATAACCTTTCACTTATAAACCCTAGTATGAGCACCTCTCCCCATGAGCTTGGCCTCCCAGTGAAAACCAACTGTTAACCTGGGAACTGCACAGGGCTTGGCCTTACAAGTCACCTCAATTCACATCTTTTCTCAACAACGGAGGCAGCCTCGGCATAACCCCTATGATGTGTGTTCAGAGGGAACCCATACTAAGATGCATAAACTTCCAGTTAAGCCCTACCCATAATCAGGTATTGTGGGGGTACTCAATATTGGAAAGGTATCGCATTCAAACCAATATCAGTTTTGTATCAAAAAATCACCATCTTCTCTTGGTCATTTTCACCTTCAAACATCCTTCAATGGAATGACTTATCATTCCAAGGTTTCAAGATTATTTCAAAGTCACAAGTTCCCATCTAGAGTAGTCAAGTTTTAGTATTTTAGCACTAGCACTAATCATGAGGGGTGCTATATTGCTTAGCTAGTTTGAGACTAACTTTGCTACACTAATACTCATAACCACTTAGATCAAGCTAACTTATTCAATGTAACTCTTTGAAATAAACAAGTAAAACTTGTATAGGAAAAACTTGGGATAGGCTTATGTTAAGAAAGGTAAGAATCATGGTGCCTTGCTCCAAAGGAGCTTTGCACTTTGCAAGAGTATGAGCTTGCCTTGGTAGTTCTCAAGGTTCTCTTCTTCCTCCTCTTGATAGTATCCCTCCTCTTCTTGGTATTCTCCGGCACTAGCGTCTATATACGAATACGAGGATACAATCACCAAACAATACTTAAGTAGTCTTAGTTAGCCTTAATGGCTCACTCCAAAATATCTAGCATCATCACTTAGCATTACTATCAACAATTGTTCTAGGTTTTCCTCACTTAGTGTTAGAGAAATAATTTCCTCTCATTACATATGTAAATGATAGTTTCCATTTAGTTCTTGAGGAATAATTTCCTCTCATTGAATCTTCTTAAGATTTAACTTCTCAAACAATCATACATGAAATCATGTTGACCTGAGTCAACCATTCATCATCATTATTTGAGAAAATGATTTAAATGAGGTAGAATACCTCATACTATTTAGCAATGCTTAATATGATTTAAAATCTCCAAGTATTTCATGTGAGAGTATTTGACCAGGGGTTCAAACTTCATATGAAAGTACTTGGGACAAGATTTAAATGAAGTGTAACACTTCATATGATTTGCATAATAGTTTTGAACAATATCACTTAAATAAACTAGCCAGATTGTCCATTAATTAAACTAAGGCATGATCATGCAAAGTGACCACACCATTTTCTTGCATAAACAATTAGTGTAAGTCAAATGTGAGCTATTGGAGTTGGAATTAACTTAATATCTATTTTGGTTGATTTTTAATAATTATTTGAATAGGGAAAAGTCCTTGCCTTCTTCTTTTTATCAGATTAATTCTACAACAGAATTTGAGATGGGACCAGTGGCATAATGTAGATCTTTTCTCTAGCTTTCCAACAACATAAAATTCATCAAATTTGGTTGGGTAGATTTGAAACTATTCAATTTCTAAAACAGGTTCAGTATTTAAATTTATACCCAATTCATGTAACAGGATTTGAAAAATGGGCCGGCGGGAAAGAAACTGGGCCGAAAGATTTAAATGCCAGAAGGGCCAGCCCAGCTAACGCTGCGGGCCTACTGGCAGCAGGACCCACCCGTCAGCGAGCCAGGCTTACCGAATCGGTACGCGTGAGTGGTGGCCGTTAGATTAGAAGCTCGATCTACGGTTGAGGTTCGTCGTCGTCGTCGACGCGAGGAGCTTGCTGGAGCGGCGAAGGTAGGGGGTTGGCGGCGAGCAGGGACTCCGGCGAGCGGTGGCGTTGACGCGAGGCGAGGTTGTCTGTGATGACCCAGCGTACCACTGCATGGTGTAGTACACAAGTCGTTGACATAACACAAGTGAAACACCGTTCCACCCATATTACATCTCTCAGAGTGGTACAACAGAAACATATGCGAGTCCAAGGTATGTCTATAGAAGTACACACGAGCTGTTTACATAAGATCAACACAACCTCCTACTTTACAGTGAGGTAAAACTTCAAATAAAGCTCCAGAAGAACGACTCGTAGTCTATCTTATTGTTAACTCAAGTTTAAGAGCTACTTGGCTTGCTATAGAAATCTAGATACTTAGGTGCTATGATTTGGGAAAGGTTCCCTCCTATTACTAGTCTAGGTTTCCATAATACTGATGCAGGAGTTGACTCCATTGACTTCTTTGATTGGATCCTTCATCTTGTTGCAGTTGACTCCTTTGTCTTCGAGTTCCATGGTAGTTTCTCCTTCGGTGCATTGCTCTAAGAAGGGGGTTCAAACGAGATAGAATGAGTACGAGCGTACTCAGCAAGTTCATATTAGGAAATATGTGTATCATGCACTAGCTACAGCCATAGACCGGAAAGTCATAGGCCAATGCAAGTTTTTGTAAACATTTCTTCAAAAGGTTTATTTTATTCGAAAACTATGCCCGTCGGTCTTCACGGAGTTGACCAGAACTTCGTGGAGTTCCTTTCTGCCGCGTTCGCAGTTCCCTTCCCGGAACGGGGAGTGACGATCACAATTCGGTATCCTCTGCGGAGGTGCGTTACTTTTCCCATAAGAGACCTTATCCTTGTTGCCAACCAGGCGAATTCTTTCCCGTCCACACTTCCTTTGGTGTGAGGCCAGGTGTAAGATCCAAGTCCACACCGCCTTCTCCGCGACTGCAAACCCACCCTTTTGTCCAACCGTACACCTCCAGTAGACTTCCCCCGATAATACGGCTTTACTCATGGTGTACTCCGGACAATCCCTCATAGATGGTAGAGATTAACATCACTAATGGATGGGGATTTAAAAGGATTTCCCAACCTATTGCGGCAGTGCCTCCAACACCCCACCGTCTCTACCAATCCGTTGGCGTGCAGAAGGGAAAAGATACAGACTGACTTCCCCAGAGCCATTATAGATCTTATGGTCAACGCGATATGTACGGCGCTAGAATCACTCGGACGGCATTGGTAATTAATCCTAGGGTGATATAACCCATGCAATGGAACCTCCACCATATCAACACATACCATGGTTCCATTGCCCACCACATAGTCATATTCATAATTGTAAAATAATACTTTGCTTTTCAATGCATGAGTGATAAGTATAGTACTTTGCATATAATTTGATAAAAATAATCAAATGACATGAGCAAGCGATGAACTTGCCTTTCTTGACTGCAAGATTATGCGAGGCAAAAGCTTCGATACGTGATAACTCCAAATTCTGAAATACCATCATTGTTCGGTAAGGACAATGTTTAAAGAGACTGGCAAAAATGCTATAATGCATAGTATGAGATGCAATCGTCCCGAGCGTAACCTAATCTCGATGATTTAGGATGTATGAGTTGTAAAGATTTCTTTAGGGTTGGTTGTACTTTTAGAATGGTTCTCAAACAAGGTTATTATTAGGGTTTGGTTATATTAGCATCATAATCAAGTGATATAAGACATCATAACAATCATACACATAAAGAATAATGGTGGAATAATATGTAAAGAACAGTTGTCAATTTTAAGTTCTACAGAACATGGTTGATGATTACTTATACTATACTTCAAAAGAATAACTTTTGAAGAACATGTGGATTAAGATTTAATAAGTATTTCAAATAAGAACTTTGGGTTTCTATGGTTTGGTTGACAGTTGTACTTCAAAAGAATAACTTTTGAAGAACAGGTTAATAAGAATAAGGACTACTTTAAATAGGAGCTATGGCTTCTAGGGTTTACTAATGGTTTCATTTAGTTTTCTAATACAAACTAGTTGGGTTCTTTAAGTGGAATGGGTTCATATGTAGCAAGTATTGGTAGGGTTATTACCATGGTTTCCCATATACATTATATCAAAGGATGGTTATTAAGATGGTTCCATAGGTTTGCTATTAGGTTTACTATGGCTTCATATTTACTTTACTAAATAATCTCTAATGGTTTCTAGGCTAAGTGGCTTATCATTTCCTAAGTAGGGTTTAGTGGAATAGGAGCATTTAATGTGAATTACTACACAAGGTTGATACTAGGGTTCATCATTATGGTTCTACTAGGGTTTGATGGTTGAGATTGATCCTAATGGTATGGTATGTAAGAGTTGTGATCAATGTACTAATCCAATTAATAAGTTAGGGTTTATACCTAGGTGATACTAGTGGATCATATAGGTTTTAATTAAGAATAGGAACATGAAATGATAATCTCATGTGACTTGGTTTTATGCTAGTGGATCATGTCTTGTTTTTGTTGGTCACATAATATGGTTCTCTATGTAAAGGAAATTCACACGATCACATGTGCTAAGCAACTAAGGTTTAGGGTTAAAGCAATTTCAAATGATCACATACTATAATGGGATCCAGATTTTAACTTATAATAAAACTAGGGTTTCTAAATTATGATCCAATTCTTAAAGTAATACTTGGTACTAGAATTAATGGGATTAAGTACTTGGAATAAAGTTATTAATGATTTTAACATGCTATTAATTTTAGAGGGTTTAAGAATTAAAATAATTACTAGTTAGGGTTTATGAATTACCACTAATATGCAAATATGATAAAGAAAATTAATCTTAACATTTTAATTAGTTACTGAATAGTTAAAATTTAAATTTGAAACTTCACTAATTATTGAATTCAATTTGCATTTTAAACAATTAGAAAGACATAATTAATAAATATAAAAATAAGTGAATTTTTATTTTGACACACATTTTTGTTTTATATTTTATTTGAATAGAGTTTATTTTTGTGAGCATTTTGATATATTATTCATAATTTTCTGAGTTGAAATGAATTTTATACAATTTTGCAAAGTTTCAGTGATTTTCTGGAATTTAAAATAAATACGAAATACTAAAGGTACCGGTTCACTTGCTAGCCCTAGAGACAGACAGGTGGGACCTAGTCCAGGTCACCTGCCACGCGGGCAACGACCAAGTCAAACATGTGCGGGGAGCCCACGGCCACGTCATCTCTACCGGCGGCTTGACGCCGGCGGTCAGACGAAGACGGCGCCGCCGCTACAAGGCACCCCCGGATGCGTGGTTTGTACCAATCGAACGAGAAGAACGAAACAAGGCTACTGGTGGTGATGGTTTGTGCGGGGACTCACCGGAGCTTCGTCGGAACCCATGTCCCGCGGCGGTGCACTCCGGCGAGGTGGCTAATCGGAGCTACGGACGTCGATAGGATGCGTGAGTATGCTCTACGGACGCGGAATCTCACCGTGAAGCTCAAGGTGTGGTCGGCGACGACGTTGGTGGTCGGAGACGACGGCGATTGGAGATTTCCCGGCGATGTGCTGCGTGAAGGGATCGGTGAAATTGATCCGTGACACGGCTCCCCTGGATGTTGGGCTCCTCCCGGAAGCTCCTTGAGTCCGGGCGCTCCTCCTGGACCACGCGCCGCAGGCTGGGGTGGCCTCCTCCGTCGGCTTCGTCTTCGACTCCGGCGACAGAGAGTGGATGAGCATGAGGAATAGAAGGTGTCTGAGGATAAATGGAGTGGAGGAGATGAACAAGACGTGCACGGCGATGCTCTCCACCTATTTATAGGCCAAGGGAAGCCCTGTGGCCTCGACACGGCGACGGCCATGGTCGAAGAGGTGGCGTCTCCGGAAGCTTCTAGGCGGCAAGGATCTCCTCGTCCGCGGATAAGCTCGGACGCGATAGAGGTTGGGCGTGGTTCCGAGTGTCCGGCGACGTCCGGGGCAAGCTTATCGTCGACGAGGTCGTGGCCTGCCGGCTTGCAGCGGCTGTCGTGCTCGGAGACGACGACGACGAACTGTTTTTCCTCACGCACGATTTTTGACGCACGCGAAACGGTATTTGGACGTGGGCTGGACTGCTCCGGGCCGTGGTGTGGGTTGGTCGTGGGCTCAGCTGCTGGGCTGCACGGCCGTGTAAGGTAAACTTTCCCTCTCTTTCTCTTTTCAAACTTTCTATTTTCTCGTTTTTATTTTCTGTTTTGATATTTGAATTCAAACTTGAATTACTGTTTTGTTTTGCGGGTTCTAAAACATTTGAATATCAATATAACTTGATAACAATGCCCACCGTATAATCTTGTTGTTTAAACAAATATTTAGTTTAGGATTTAATTGATATCTTGTGAGGCTTAAGTAAAAAAATAGAAATGGTTTAGTTAGTTATTTCAATTCCCTTTTTAATTTAGGAATCAATTTCGTTTTTTAAAAGATCTGAAATTGAGAACATGTGAATGGTGAACATATTTTATTTTGCAAGTGCTTAACCATATTGATTATTCACATATAATTTAGGTATGACTAGGGTTTAACAAATGGTAAAGGAAATGGAATTGTATTATGATTTTATGTGGATAGTTATTTCTAAGGGTTTAGAGTTTTGGTAATGCTTCACTATTTGAAATTTAAATAGGCATGAGGCATGGCAGGGTTCTTCTTATATTTCAAAGTGATACTTGGATTGAAACTCAAATTGGGTTTAGGGTTTTAGTAGTGATCACCAATGTGATACACCACTAGGTTTAGGGTGTGAGCAATAGTTAGGTTATGTTTAATTGACTAGGATTATTCTCTACACAAGGCATGAGGATTGGCCTGGATGAACTACTAGTGATATATTTATTATTTTATGTGATAGATGAGATCTATTAATAACATGGGTTTAACTGATCATCTATATCTACAAGGTATAATCATGCATTAGACAATATCCACTTATTCCTCACTAATCACTCTTTATCATTCCTCTCATCACACTCACTTAGATTCTTAGGGTTTCTAATTAATACCAAATTGTGATGATTATAGAATTGGTTTGCTAAGGTATTGTTATTGAAATAGGGTTCTTACTTCTAACATCAAATATTGACTTGAACAACTAGGATTGGTACTTCTCTAATATTCTTGTATGAACATGGTTATGGTTAATATTCTATCTTCTCTCACTTCTCAATATCTTGGAATAGCCTAAGGTCCTACTTAAGAGATAATGATAGGATCCTCTAAATATATGGTTTGCCTAGGAATTCTACCTTGGTATCTTCTGTAGCTTGTTCTTCAGGAAATCTGATAAACCTGCATCTTGTGGTATGCCTCCACCTCCTAGCTTCTTCATCTTGATCCTAGCTAATTCACATGAAGTGGCTCTATGTGTTTTCTTCCTTGTATCATGCTATGAGATGAGCAAATGGATGGAGGGTGTGGCTCTATTTATAGGCTTGGGCAAGCTCTAATATTATGACACATAGGTGGTGACTCTTGTGTTGGTTTGATGAGTAAGGTGCTTGGTTGTCATGCCCTCATCCATAGCAATCCTTTGAGCATGAGGTGGCATAGCTTGGAAAACAAGTCATGTAGATATTTTCATCCTATGTGGCAAGATCATTATCCTCTCATATGATTTATTTTTGGATAGCCAAGTGGCATTTGTTACTAAATATCTTATGGATGGTTTTATTATTGTGGATGAGTCATCATACCATCTTTGATTGGATTTACATTATAATATTGGTAAAAAGGTTAATGTTGAGGGTTATTTCTCAAGTTTGGATAGTTGGTGTTTGATTTCACCAAGGCATGATCAAATGAGTTTCAAAATACTCATAATTAGTTTTATTCAAATAGTTTGAACTATAATTCGTAATGTAAATGGATTTAGTTTTATGATATTCCATATACTTAATAAGTTATGATTTAAATGAGAATGTGTGGCTTTTATGCACTTTAGACCCTGTGGTTTAACTTATTTATAAGTGAATTTAAATTACACACAAAGGTAGTTGCTAACTTTTAAGTGTTCATAAGTTAGGGTTTGATTCTTAAAGACTGTGTTGTTGTAAATCTAATTGCATTTGATCTAATCCATAGATCAAAACATCTCTACCCAAAACAAGGTTTAGCAAAGATCACAGTGAAGTTTATAGCGCTTGACTTGATGATCTACTTCCATTCCAGCAAGTCAAGTGAAACTTCGATGGATCGTGGTAAGTTTTATTTGAAAGCGCAAAAATCCCCCGGATTTTCTATGCATGAATGCAATGCACACTTTGGTGTTCTCTCATTTTGTTGCCTCTAAACCTGGGATATTACAGCCTCTCCCCCTTAAACTGAACTTCGTCCCGAAGTTCGAACGCTCTCATGTTTCGGAACGTGGAACTGACTTGAACAGATCACAATACTTTCAAAGTCCATGGTGATCTCATTAGATATAGTTGGATATATCCCTTGTCCAGATCCTTCATGTAGTCCTCTGATGTCTGGCACTGATATTTTCTTCTATTCTATGATTTCTTCCAACACTCTAAGCTTATAGGCTTACTCTCCAAAGATTCTTGGATTAGGACATCTTATTGTGTTAATGGACTTTACTAATGGCTGTGGTGACATCTTCCTATTTGGGTACTCAAAGCTTGGTTCTACCGAGCTGCGGTAATCCAAATTGCGGTGTAATATGGCACTACGATTTACCAGCTGCGATACTCAAACCTTAATTTAAAAGATTTATTTAAGGTAGGGTATTGTTTTTCCCTTACTACCATAACGAAAGTAATGGTACTTGGTAAGGTATTACAATAGGCATGGTCCTGGTTGTTTAGTCCTACGAATGGATTAGACTCATTTAGTCCATCCAATCATGGCTTCTAGTTTATACTAGTTATCTACCTTTTGGTTTCTTTAGGTTCCATGAAAGGAATCTTTTTAATAGGCTTATATTTTAGCAGGGTCAAAGTCCTTTGTATAGTATCTTTTTAGGCTTTGATTGTCCTCCGATAACTTCTTCATCCAACTTCATTATCTTGGACTTACTTGAGTTCTCTTGGTTTCGAGTAATTACAATTACCCACTCAAGTTAAGGTCTAACCCTTACTTCCTCGAGATATGAACCTCGGCTTCTAGTCTGACAACCTCCTGAGAGTACTATTATATGGGTACTTCCCAACAACCTTATAAAAATAAGATCGGACTTCCTCTCAGTTCAGACCTTTTTCTCTGTCTATCATACTCCAAATCATATTTTAATACTTCTCCTTCAACCTTCCTCTCCCCCTTGGAGTTTACTAATGACCTTCTAACTTCCTTTCTTCTAATCATTAAACTCCAAGGTTAGGTAGTTGGTTTAAGTCTGGTTTATATTTTGTACCTTTCTAAAGTCTCGGGAAGAATTCTTTGCGGTATATCCACACGGTTGTGGGTATCCGATGTGAATCTCCCGACTAAATGTTTACTCTGCTACGGAATACCAGTCGTGGAATACTAGTTGCGGAATCCCCCTTTCTTTTAGGGTAAAGAAAAATGTTCCAGGCTGTGGGCTATCTGGTACCAGCTGCAGACTACCCAGTACCAGATGTGACTTATTGGATACCAGTTGTGACTATGTTATGGTTTTAGGTAATATCTACCTACCAGCTGTGGCTACTTTTATAGTTTTAGTTAAGATATACCTCACTTCACATACTTTCTTTTCATGATTATCCTATATCAGCTGTGGTCTGATGATACCAGCTGCGAATTCACTCGTCTATTTTCCTTCTTCTAAGGTTTGTTTGCAAAATACTCACTTGTTAACACTATGAAAATAGTATCTTAAATGACTTCACTTGCATTCCCTTCTTCCATAATGCATACAGCTCTACTTCTTCTGCTCCATATTCACTATTTTTCTCACTTCAATGATACTTCCATGTTGAAGTACTCCTTGATTAAGGATAGAAGTGAGTTTTGGATTGGTCCTACCTTTAGAGTATTGTGGTTGCTTCCCACAATTTTACTTCCTTCTTTAAGTGAACCTTCATCTTGTCTTCAAATCTTCATAATTCGTCACTTCCTCACACGAATACCTTTACCCTCTAGACCTATAACATCAAGTAAGAGCTTGATATTGCAACATGCATTTGCATATCAAAGTCAAACTTCATGTATGGATCTAGTCAATCAATGAAAATCCAATAAAATCCAAGAAAATTCAGCTTTGTGTTCATAATACACATCCTTACATGCCTGAATATAATAATTGGGTAAGACATCCCTAAACATCAGGTGTAGATGTGCAATATATAACACCACATAAGATAGGCTTAGGTTGTGATACTTAGCACTTATACGTGAATTTCTACTATTTGTCTCAACATTTATCTTAATTGCACATTTGCAATGAGACAAACTTGAAACAAAATGGCTTGGGATAGTTGAAGTTAACCTAGTTTTCTTTGGAAGTACTAACAAAATAGTATACCATATATATGTGCTATTGAGGACTACTTCCTATAGTACAATTAGTTCTAACATGTCTACTCTAAACATATGATTGTTTAGAATATACCACCTATAACTCTATGATTTCTCTATGTGACATGCTCTCAATAAGCCTTCTTTAAACTAAGGACTATGGTTCCAGCATACTTGGTACAGTTATTAGGATTTTAAGGCCTAAGCTTTCGAACTATTCCTTAAATCCTACTCCTCATCATACTTCTGTTAACTCACTTATGATGTTCTACTCCATCACATCATGACTCTCAAGTGAATCATACATGATAACCTAGTTTATTATTGAAAGTAGACTCATGCAACTCCTATCACTCTTCCTTACCTCCTATGATTGACTCATCATAGACATATACTACCTTATATAACTTATCTCCCTTACTACACATCAGTCATTTGACAATTTTTTAATGACTCTTACTTAACTATAACTTGCTTTGGTATACTTCTTCCAATAGGATATTTTCCTTATGGTTGTATCCTCTCTTTGGACTACTATGTATTGTATACCAACTGTGGTCTACTACCACCAATTGTCTTAAGCTCCAATGGTGTTCTAGTTATTTGGTATGAAGCCAGATAACTAACTAACTTTACTTTAGAAAATAGATAAGAAAGATTGACTCAAGTGTGTCAGGATTATTCTCAAGTGAATACCCATCTCAAGTCAAAAGAATATTTGGTTTGGCTAAAACAACTTCCTATAGACACTACCAAACCTATAGGTCTCCTTTAAAGGGTTTTAATCCTAGGGTCAAAGCATTTGCTACGATACCAGTTGTGATGACCCAGCGTACCACTCGCATGGTGTAGTACACAAGTCGTTGACATAACACAAGTGAAACACCGTTCCACCCATATTACATCTCTCGAGTGGTACAACGAAACATATGCGAGTCCAAGGTATGTCTATAGAAGTACACACGAGCTGTTTACATAAGATCAACACAACCTCCTACTTTACAGGTGAGGTAAAACTTCAAATAAAGCTCCAGAAGAACGACTCGTAGTCTATCTTATTGTTAACTCAAGTTTAAGAGCTACTTGGCTTGCTATAGAAATCTAGATACTTAGGTGCTATGATTTGGGAAAGGTTCCCTCCTACTACTAGTCTAGGTTTCCATAATACTGATGCAGGAGTTGACTCCATTGACTTCTTTGATTGGATCCTTCATCTTGTTGCGAGTTGACTCCTTTGTCTTCGAGTTCCATGGTAGTTTCTCCTTCGGTGCATTGCTCTAAGAAGGGGTTCAAACGAGATAGAATGAGTACGAGCGTACTCAGCAAGTTCATATTAGGAAATATGTGTATCATGCACTAGCTACAGCCATAGACCGAGAAAGTCATAGGCCAATGCAAGTTTTTGTAAACATTTCTTCAAAAGGTTTATTTTATTCTGAAAACTATGCCCGTCGGTCTTCACGGAGTTGACCAGAACTTCGTGGAGTTCCTTTCTGCCCGCGTTCGCGGTTCCCTTCCCGAACAGGGAGTGACAGTCACAATTCGGTATCCTCTGCAGAGGTGCGTTACTTTTCCCATAAGAGACCTTATCCTTGTTGCCAACCAGGCGAATTCTTTCCCGTCCACACTTCCTTTGGTGTGAGGCCAGGTGTAAGATCCAAGTCCACACCGCCTTCTCCGCGACTGCAAACCCACCCTTTTGTCCAACCGTACACCTCCAGTAGACTTCCCCCGATAATACGGCTTTACTCATGGTGTACTCCGGACAATCCCTCATAGATGGTAGAGATTAACATCACTAATGGATGGGGATTTAAAAGGATTTCCCAACCTATTGCGGCAGTGCCTCCAACACCCCACCGTCTCTACCAATCCGTTGGCGTGCAGAAGGGAAAAGATACAGCTGACTTCCCCAGAGCCATTATAGATCTTATGGTCAACGCGATATGTACGGCGCTAGAATCACTTGGACGGCATTGGTAATTAATCCTAGGGTGATATAACCCATGCAATGGAACCTCCACCATATCAACACATACCATGGTTCCATTGCCCACCACATAGTCATATTCATAATTGTAAAATAATACTTTGCTTTTCAATGCATGAGTGATAAGTATAGTACTTTGCATATAATTTGATAAAAATAATCAAATGACATGAGCAAGCGATGAACTTGCCTTTCTTGACTGCAAGATTATGCAGGCAAAAGCTTCGATACGTGATAACTCCAAATTCTGAAATACCATCATTGTTCGGTAAGGACAATGTTTAAAGGACTGGCAAAAATGCTATAATGCATAGTATGAGATGCAATCGTCCCGAGCGTAACCTAATCTCGATGATTTAGGATGTATGAGTTGTAAAGATTTCTTTAGGGTTGGTTGTACTTTTAGAATGGTTCTCAAACAAGGTTATTATTAGGGTTTGGTTATATTAGCATCATAATCAAGTGATATAAGACATCATAACAATCATACACATAAAGAATAATGGTGGAATAATATGTAAAGAACAGTTGTCAATTTTAAGTTCTACAGAACATGGTTGATGATTACTTATACTATACTTCAAAAGAATAACTTTTGAAGAACATGTGGATTAAGATTTAATAAGTATTTCAAATAAGAACTTTGGGTTTCTATGGTTTGGTTGACAGTTGTACTTCAAAAGAATAACTTTTGAAGAACAGGTTAATAAGAATAAGGACTACTTTAAATAGGAGCTATGGCTTCTAGGGTTTACTAATGGTTTCATTTAGTTTTCTAATACAAACTAGTTGGGTTCTTTAAGTGGAATGGGTTCATATGTAGCAAGTATTGGTAGGGTTATTACCATGGTTTCCCATATACATTATATCAAAGGATGGTTATTAAGATGGTTCCATAGGTTTGCTATTAGGTTTACTATGGCTTCATATTTACTTTACTAAATAATCTCTAATGGTTTCTAGGCTAAGTGGCTTATCATTTCCTAAGTAGGGTTTAGTGGAATAGGAGCATTTAATGTGAATTACTACACAAGGTTGATACTAGGGTTCATCATTATGGTTCTACTAGGGTTTGATGGTTGAGATTGATCCTAATGGTATGGTATGTAAGAGTTGTGACCAATGTACTAATCCAATTAATAAGTTAGGGTTTATACCTAGGTGATACTAGTGGATCATATAGGTTTTAATTAAGAATAGGAACATGAAATGATAATCTCATGTGACTTGGTTTTATGCTAGTGGATCATGTCTTGTTTTTGTTGGTCACATAATATGGTTCTCTATGTAAAGGAAATTCACACGATCACATGTGCTAAGCAACTAAGGTTTAGGGTTAAAGCAATTTCAAATGATCACATACTATAATGGGATCCAGATTTTAACTTATAATAAAACTAGGGTTTCTAAATTATGATCCAATTCTTAAAGTAATACTTGGTACTAGAATTAATGGGATTAAGTACTTGGAATAAAGTTATTAATGATTTTAACATGCTATTAATTTTAGAGGGTTTAAGAATTAAAATAATTACTAGTTAGGGTTTATGAATTACCACTAATATGCAAATATGATAAAGAAAATTAATCTTAACATTTTAATTAGTTACTGAATAGTTAAAATTTAAATTTGAAACTTCACTAATTATTGAATTCAATTTGCATTTTAAACAATTAGAAAGACATAATTAATAAATATAAAAATAAGTGAATTTTTATTTTGACACACATTTTTGTTTTATATTTTATTTGAATAGAGTTTATTTTTGTGAGCATTTTGATATATTATTCATAATTTTCTGAGTTGAAATGAATTTTATACAATTTTGCAAAGTTTCAGTGATTTTCTGGAATTTGAAATAAATACGAAATACTAAAGGTACCGGTTCACTGCTAGCCCTAGAGACAGACAGGTGGGACCTAGTCCAGGTCACCTGCCACGCGGGCAACGACCAAGTCAAACATGTGCGGGGGCCCACGGCCACGTCATCTCTACCGGCGGCTTGACGCCGGCGGTCAGACGAAGACGGCGCCGCCGCTACAAGGCACCCCCGGATGCGTGGTTTGTACCAATCGAACGAGAAGAACGAAACAAGGCTACGGGTGGTGATGGTTTGTGCGGGGACTCACCGGAGCTTCGTCGGAACCCATGTCCCGCGGCGGTGCACTCCGGCGAGGTGGCTAATCGGAGCTACGGACGTCGATAGGATGCGTGAGTATGCTCTACAGACGCGGAATCTCACCGTGAAGCTCAAGGTGTGGTCGGCGACGACGTTGGTGGTCGGAGACGACGGCGATTGGAGATTTCCCGGCGATGTGCTGCAGAAGGGATCGGTGAAATTGATCCGTGACACGGCTCCCCTGGATGCTGGGCTCCTCCCAGAAGCTCCTTGAGTCCAGGCGCTCCTCCTGGACCACGCGCCAGAGGCTGGGGTGGCCTCCTCCGTCGGCTTCGTCTTCGACTCCGGCGACAGAGAGTGGATGAGCATGAGGAATAGAAGGTGTCTGAGGAGAAATGGAGTGGAGGAGATGAACAAGACGTGCACGGCGATGCTCTCCACCTATTTATAGGCCAAGGAAGCCACGTGGCCTCGACACGGCGACGGCCATGGTCGAAGAGGTGGCGTCTCTGGAAGCTTCTAGCTGGCAAGGATCTCCTCGTCCGCGGATAAGCTCGGACGCGATAGAGGTTGGGCGTGGTTCTGAGTGTCTGGCGACGTCCGGGGCAAGCTTATCGTCGACGAGGTCGTGGCCTACCGGCTTGCGCGGCTGTCGTGCTCGGAGACGACGACGACGAACTGTTTTTCCTCACGCACGATTTTTGACGCACGCGAAACGGTATTTGGACGTGGGCTGGACTGCTCCTGGGCCGTGGTGTGGGTTGGTCGTGGGCTCAGCTGCTGGGCTGCACGGCCAGGTAAGGTAAACTTTCCCTCTCTTTCTCTTTTCAAACTTTCTATTTTACTGTTTTTATTTTCTGTTTTGATATTTGAATTCAAACTTGAATTCTGTTTTGTTTTGCGAGGTTCTAAAACATTTGAATATCAATATAACTTGATAACAATGCCCACTGTATAATCTTGTTGTTTAAACAAATATTTAGTTTAGGATTTAATTGATATCTTGTGAGGCTTAAGTAAAAAAATAGAAATGGTTTAGTTAGTTATTTCAATTCCCTTTTTAATTTAGGAATCAATTCTGTTTTTAAAAGATCTGAAATTGAGAACATGTGAATGGTGAACATATTTTATTTTGCAAGTGCTTAACCATATTGATTATTCACATATAATTTAGGTATGACTAGGGTTTAACAAATGGTAAAGGAAATGGAATTGTATTATGATTTTATGTGGATAGTTATTTCTAAGGGTTTAGAGTTTTGGTAATGCTTCACTATTTGAAATTTAAATAGGCATGAGGCATGGCAGGGTTCTTCTTATATTTCAAAGTGATACTTGGATTGAAACTCAAATTGGGTTTAGGGTTTTAGTAGTGATCACCAATGTGATACACCACTAGGTTTAGGGTGTGAGCAATAGTTAGGTTATGTTTAATTGACTAGGATTATTCTCTACACAAGGCATGAGGATTGGCCTGGATGAACTACTAGTGATATATTTATTATTTTATGTGATAGATGAGATCTATTAATAACATGGGTTTAACTGATCATCTATATCTACAAGGTATAATCATGCATTAGACAATATCCACTTATTCCTCACTAATCACTCTTTATCATTCCTCTCATCACACTCACTTAGATTCTTAGGGTTTCTAATTAATACCAAATTGTGATGATTATAGAATTGGTTTGCTAAGGTATTGTTATTGAAATAGGGTTCTTACTTCTAACATCAAATATTGACTTGAACAACTAGGATTGGTACTTCTCTAATATTCTTGTATGAACATGGTTATGGTTAATATTCTATCTTCTCTCACTTCTCAATATCTTGGAATAGCCTAAGGTCCTACTTAAGAGATAATGATAGGATCCTCTAAATATATGGTTTGCCTAGGAATTCTACCTTGGTATCTTATGTAGCTTGTTCTTCGGAAATCGATAAACCTGCATCTTGTGGTATGCCTCCACCTCCTAGCTTCTTCATCTTGATCCTAGCTAATTCACATGAAGTGGCTCTATGTGTTTTCTTCCTTGTATCATGCTATGAGATGAGCAAATGGATGGAGGGTGTGGCTCTATTTATAGGCTTGGGCAAGCTCTAATATTATGACACATAGGTGGTGACTCTTGTGTTGGTTTGATGAGTAAGGTGCTTGGTTGTCATGCCCTCATCCATAGCAATCCTTTGAGCATGAGGTGGCATAGCTTGGAAAGCAAGTCATGTAGATATTTTCATCCTATGTGGCAAGATCATTATCCTCTCATATGATTTATTTTTGGATAGCCAAGTGGCATTTGTTACTAAATATCTTATGGATGGTTTTATTATTGTGGATGAGTCATCATACCATCTTTGATTGGATTTACATTATAATATTGGTAAAAAGGTTAATGTTGAGGGTTATTTCTCAAGTTTGGATAGTTGGTGTTTGATTTCACCAAGGCATGATCAAATGAGTTTCAAAATACTCATAATTAGTTTTATTCAAATAGTTTGAACTATAATTCGTAATGTAAATGGATTTAGTTTTATGATATTCCATATACTTAATAAGTTATGATTTAAATGAGAATGTGTGGCTTTTATGCACTTTAGACCCTGTGGTTTAACTTATTTATAAGTGAATTTAAATTACACACAAAGGTAGTTGCTAACTTTTAAGTGTTCATAAGTTAGGGTTTGATTCTTAAAGACTGTGTTGTTGTAAATCTAATTGCATTTGATCTAATCCATAGATCAAAACATCTCTACCCAAAACAAGGTTTAGCAAAGATCACGATGAAGTTTATAGCGCTTGACTTGATGATCTACTTCCATTCCCAGCAAGTCAAGTGAAACTTCAGTGACTGTGGTAAGTTTTATTTGAAAGCGCGAAAATTCCCCGGATTTTCTATGCATGAATGCAATGCACACTTTGGTGTTCTCTCATTTTGTTGCCTCTAAACCTGGGATATTACATTGTCGTCGACGGCGAGTGCACTGGTACCAGTGGCGTCGCCGATGGTGCTCCAATTCGTCGATGATGATCTCAGGTCCTCCGCGGGCTCCGGCGATCGATTGGATGGCTTCGGTGAGTAATCGGGTGAGAGGAGTGGACGAGGAGGATCAGAAGAGAGAGGGGAGCGAGGTTGGTGTGAGGAGTTGGGTGCGGGAGGTCCTCTTTTTATAGGCGCCAGGGTGCTGTGAGGCGCGGGTGAGGTCGACGGCGAGGTCGTCGTTCCAAGGCGGCGAAGGGGCAAGGAAAGGGGCGCAGGAGGTAGGTGACGTCACGGCGGTACTTTGAGCATTAATGGCGCGGTACGGCGAGGCGTACGACTGTCGGGCGAGGGCGCGTACTGGCGCGGCCGAGGCGGGATCGCATCGTCGTCTCCGGTGGCGGCGGGCAAGGGTCGCGGTCTTGCGCGTGTCTGGCGGGATCGTGCTGTCCTGGCGATGCTCCACGCGTCGAGAGAGGGTCCAGGGCGGGCGCGAGGTGGCCGTGCTGCGCGTGTCCAGTGGTGCCCGCACGTGCACTGCTGCGACGTCAGCGGCATGGTCTGGGCGATCTGGGCGCGCGAATGCCGAGGTGTGTCGGCGTCCTTGCAATCAACAGCGAGTACTTTCGTACTCAGGAGATCCAGGGGAACTTGGAGGACAAGTTGGTCTTGTTTGGGAAAGTGAGGAGAGGAGGGGAGCATGTCCATGTGTGACATGGCCGGCATGGCCATGCCATGCAAGCTTGGCTTGCCCTCCTTTGGGTTTTGATGCTAGGGAGTGAGAGAGAGAGAGAGAGGGTCAGGAGACAAGTAGGAGCAAGGTGGTGCACTAGGTTTGGGCCAAAACACTATTTTAAATAAGGTTTGAAATTATTCCATATTTGAAATTTGTAAAGTTTTCCCAAATTTGGTTGAGCTCCATTGGATTCAAAATTTGAAAGTGGTGAGTTTTGTTAAGTTGTAAATGACCAGAGACAACCATGTGTGGTGGTGGATTTTTAAAATCAAAGAATAGCAAAATTTGACAAAGTAGGATTGTTGCTCATATTAAAAAGTCTCAACTTTGCATGAGCATAGTTTTTGATCCAAGATGATTTTGGCATGGTGGTCTTTACCAAAGTTATTCACCTTGATGTGCTCTTGGATGACATGCAAAGAATTGGGAAAGTTTAGTTTGAGAAACTTGAGATAGAGGGGCTCAAAGTAGTGACCAGATTATGAAAGACAGATTTGACCATTATTCTATGTGTTCACAAATTGAGTTTAAATTTGATTTGATTTGTGTTTCTTTGATTCCAAAAGTTGTAATAAGTGTTTAGTATCATATTACAACTAATGGTGAAGACCAAAATGGTCTAGGTCAGAGATTTAGAAAAATGGCATAAACCATATGTGAGGGTTTTATGATTTTCTAACTATTTATTCTTTTATTTTTCTTGGCTTCACTTTGACAAGGGTGAGCTTTATTTGGTGTTAGATTGAGTTGGGACAAAGGTTCAAACCATTTTGGGGCAATGTGATTGCCTAGGTCAAGATTTGATATTTTGGCTAAGTGCCACATATATCTCTATGCATATGTTTGATTTTATTTTGCTTCTTACTTGAATTGGTTGGTAAGGGCTTTGTTGAGTGTGTTGAGGTATTTCAATTCATCTACTCAAGGTAGACAAAGCAAAGCTCATCATTTTCCAAAAAGTAGCCATAGGCTTGCATATGCCTCTTTCTTAAATAAGATCTTTTCCTTTTATTTTGTTTTTCAAAGATTGATGACAAGAGGGATGAGGTTTAGGGTTTAGTAAGTTTTGCAATGGTTCACAACCATTTAGCAAAGTAAGAAAGGTAGGGTCCAAAATTTACATATTAGGGCTACATGCCCACATATGTCTTTTTCTTTTATTTTGGTTTCTCAAAATAGATCCAAAGTATTTTTGAGAGGGTTAGGGTTTAGGGTTTTTCTTATTTGATTTCTTTCTCTTTTATTTTATTTGGTTTGTGATCTTCACTTGATCACTTTAGGGTTTTAGGTTTTATCACATAAGCATAATAACACTCATCATGGCAAAACACAAGTATTAGGTATGAGCACTATGCATAACACTCTAGGTAAGAAAAGTTTTTGTTGGTTCTCATTTTTGGAAAAAGGAAATTCATTTTCTCTTTGTTTTGAAATTTGGGTTGTTACAGGCTTTAAGTAGGCGGAAGGGCGGAGTCGGAGGAGTCACGGGGGCCCCACACGCTAGGGCCACGCGGGCCCCCCTTAGGCCGCGCCGCCCTAGTGTGGCGGCGCCCCGTGGCCCCACTTCGTATCTCCCTCGGTCTTCCGGAAGCTTCGTGGAAAAATAGGCCCTCGGGCGTTGATTTCATCCAATTCGAGAATATTTCCTTACTAGGATTTCTGAAACCAAAAACAGCGAGAAAACAACAAGCGGCTCTTCGGCATCTCGTCAATAGGTTAGTGTCGGAAAATGCATAATAATGACATATAATGTGTATAAAACATGTGAGTATCATCATAAAAGTAGCATGGAACATAAGAAATTATAGATACGTTTGGGACGTATCAAGCATCCCCAAGCTTAGTTCCTACTCGCCCTCGAGTAGGTAAACAATAACAAAGATAATTTCTGAAGTGACATGCTATCATAATCTTGATCATACTATTGTAAAGCATATGAGATGAATGCAGCGATTCGAAGCAATGGTGAAGATAATGAGTAAACAAATGAATCATATAGCAAAGACTCTTCATGAATAGTACCTTCAAGACAAGCATTAATACGACTTGCATAAGAGTTACTCATAAAGCAATAAATTCAAAGTAAAAGCATTGAAGCAACACAAAGGAAGATATAAGTTTCAGCGGTTGCTTTCAACTTCAACATATTTATCTCATGGATAATTGTCAACACAAAGTAATATAACAAGTGCAATAGGAAAACATGTAAGAATCAATGCACACAGTTTACACAAGTGTTTGCTTCTAAGATAGAAAGAATGGGTAAACTGACTCAACAATAAAGTAAGAGAATGGCCCTTCGCGAGAGGAAGCATGGATTACTATATTTGTGCTAGAGCTTTTCATTTTGAAAACAAGAAACAATTTTGTCAACGGTAGTAATAAAGCATATGTGTTATGTATAAGATATCCTATAAGTTGCAAGCCTCATGCATAGTATACCAATAGTGCTCGCACCTTGTCCTAATTAGCTTGGATTAACATAGATTATCATTGCATAGCATATGTTTCAACCAAGTGTCACAAAGGGGTACCTCTATGCCGCCTGTACAAAGGTCTAAGGAGAAAGCTCGCATTAGATTTCTCGCTTTTGGTTATTCTCAACTTAGACATCCATACCGGGACAACATAGACAACAGATAATGGACTCCTCTTTTAATGCATAAGCATTCAACAACAGTTAATATTCTCATAAGAGATTGAGGATTAATTGTCCAAACTGAAACTTCCACCATGGATCATGGCTTTAGTTAGCGGCCCAATGTTCTTCTCTAACAATATGCATACTCAAACCGTATGATCATGAAAATCGCCCTTACTTCAGACAAGACGAACATGCATAGCAACTCACATGATATTCAACAAAGGTGTAATAGTTGATGGCATCCCCAGAAATATGGTTACCGCTCAACAAGCAACTTATTAAGAAATAAGACACATAAGTACATATTCTTCACCACAATAGTTTTTAAGGCTATTTTCCCATGAGCTATATATTGCAAAGACAAAGGAATAGAATTTTTAAAGGTAGCACTCAAGTAATATACTTTGGAATGGCAGAGAAATACCATGTGGTAGGTAGGTATGGTGGACACAAATGGCATGGTTATTGGCTCAAGGATTTGGATGCACGAGAAGAATTCCTCTCAATACAAGGCTAGGCTAGCAAGGTTGTTTGAAGCAAACTCAAGTATAAAACGGCGCAGCAAGACTAACATATGAACATATTGTAAGTATTATAAGACTTTACATTGTCTCCTTGTTGTTCAAACACCTTAACCAGATAATATCTAGACTCTAGAAATCAATCATGCAAACCAGATTTTAACAAGCTCTATGTAGTTCTTCATTAATGGGTGCAAAGTACATGATGCAAGAGCTTAAACATGATCTATATGAGCACAAAAATTTCCAAGTATCAAATTATTCAAGACATTATACCATTTACCACATGCGGCATTTTCCGTTTCCAACCATATAATAATGAATGAAGTAGTTCAACTTTCGCAATGAACATTAAAAGTAAAGCTAAGAACATATGTGTTCATACGAAACAGCGGAGCGTGTCTCTCTCCCAAACAAATAATGCTAGGATCCGATTTTATTCAAACAAAAACAAAAATAAAAACAAACAGACGCTCCAAGTAAAGCACATAAGATGTGACGGAATAGAAATATAGTTTCACTAGAGGTGACTCGATAAGTTGTCGATGAAGAAGGGATGCCTTGGGCATCCCCAAGCTTAGATGCTTGAGTCTTCTTAAAATATGCAGGGATGAACCACGGGGGCATCCCCAAGCTTAGACTTTTCACTCTTCTTGATCATATTGTATCATCCTCCTCTCTTGACCCTTGAAAACTTCCTCCACACCAAAATCGAAACAAACTCATTAGAGGGTCAGTGCATAATTCATATATTCAGAGGTGACATAATCATTCTTAACACTTCTGGACATTGCACAAAGCTACTTAAAGTTAATGGAACAAAGAAATCCATCAAACATAGCAAAACAGGCAATGTGAAATAAAAGGCAGAATCTGTCAAAACAGAATAGTCCGTAAAGACGAATTTTTTAGAGGCACCAGACTTGCTCAGATGAAAATGCCCAAATTGAATGAAAGTTGCGTACATATCTGAGGATCACGCACGTAAATTGGCAGATTTTAATAAATTTTCTACAGCAGGGGCGGCTCAATTTCGTGACAGCAAGAAATCTGTTCCTGCGCAGTAATCCAAATCTAGTATTGACTTTACTATCAAAGATTTTACTTGGCACAACAATGCAATAAAATAAAGATAAGGAGAGGTTGCTACAGTAGTAACAACTCCAAGACTCAAATATAAAATAAAGTGCAGCAGTAAAATAATGGGTTGTCTCCCATAAGCGCTTTTCTTTAACGCCTTTCAGCTAGGCGCAGAAAGTGTGAATCAAGTATTATCGAGAGATGAAGCATCAACATTATTACCTCGGGCTTTACGCCTACCCTTCTTACTCTTTTTCTTACTCTTTGGTTTAGGGAATACATGGCCTCCTCCCGGTGTAGAGGTGAATTTTAGGGTGCCTTTTCCCACATCTATGATTGCCCCCAATAGTTTCAGCAGGGATCTTCCAAGTGTGATCTGTCCTGTTCCTACACATTCAATAACAAGATAATCAGTGGATATCGTTCTTCCAAGAATGGTTGTGAACACACCCCCGGCTATTCCCTTAGGAATTATAACAGAGTTATCAGTAAGTGTTATTTCTTCTCCACCTTCAGTAAGTCCCCAGAGTGTCAAAGATTCATAAATACTCTTAGGCATAAGGCAAAATTCAGACATAATATCACAATGAGCATAAAAAGTTTCACCACCAATAGCAATTTTAACGGTAGGGTCCCACATTGAAGGTTTAGAGTTTACTAAAACATGATCAAGACGCTCAGGAATCTGACCATACCTTTCTTTCAAGCAAGATGTATTTGTTTCAAGAGTGTTTAATCTATTATAAATACTAATAAGAGATGAATCAAAATTATTAGCTGAACTATGTGATGCAACCAATTTCTTTATGGCATTAAAAGCTCGATCCCCATCGCAATGAAGGAAATCTCCTCCCACTACAGCATCCAAGGCATATCTATAGCGAATCATAAGCCCAAAATAAAATTTACTAAGGAGCAAACTTAGAGTCATTTGAGGTTCAGCTTTACGATAAGAATCAAAAATTCTAGACCAAGCATCTTTAAAACTCTCCTCATCCCCTTGTTTAAAAGTAAAGATTAATTCATGAGGTGGAGAAGTAACAGGTTCAGAGCTAGACATGATAAATAAACTAAATGCAAGTAGCTAATTTTTTTGTGTTTTTAATATGGAGAACAAGACAGTAAATAAAGTAAACTAGCAACTAATTTTTTTGTGTTTTCAATAAAGAGAACAAGACAGTAAATAAAGTAAAACTAACAACTAATTTTTTTGTGTTTTTGATATAAGAGCAAACAAAGCAGTAAATAAAATAAAGTAAAGCAAGACAAAAACAAAGTAAAGAGACTGGATGTGGGAGACTCCCCTTGCAGCGTGTCTTGATCTCCCCGGCAATGGCGCTAGAAAATATGCTTGATGGCGCGTGAGACACACGTCCGTTGGGAACCCAAGAGGAAGGTGTGATGCGTACAGCAGCAAGTTTTCCCTCAGTAAGAAACCAAGGTTATCGAACCAGTAGGAGTCAAGGAACACGTGAAGGTTGTTGATGGCGGAGTGTAGTGCGGCGCAACACCAGGGATTCCGGCGCCAACATGGAACCTGCACAACACAATCAAAGTACTTTGCCCCGACGTAACAGTGAAGTTGTCAATCTCACCGGCTTGCTGTAAACAAAGGATTAGATGTATAGTGTGGATGATGATGGTTGTTTGCGAAGAACAGTAAGAACAATTGCAGTAGATTGTATTTCAGATGTAAAGAATTGGACCGGGGTCCACAGTTCACTAGTGGTTTCTCTCCCATAAGATAAACAGATGTTGGGTGAACAAATTACAGTTGGGAAATTTACAAATAAAGAAGGCATAAAAATGCACATACATATATCATGATGAGTACTATGAGATTTAATCGGGGCATTACGACAAAGTACATAGACCGCTATCCGAGCATGCATCTATGCCTAAAAGTCCACCTTCGAGGTTATCATCCGAACCCCTTCCGGTATTAAGTTGCAAACAACGAGACAATTGCATTAAGTATGGTGCGTAATGCAATCAACACAAATATCCTTAGACAAAGCATCGATGTTTTATCCCTAGTGGCAACAAGTACATCCACAACCTTAGAACTTTACTATCATCGTCCCGCATTCAATGGAGGCATGAACCCACTATCGAGCATAAATACTCCCTCTTGGAGTCGCAAGTATCAACTTGGCCAGAGCCTCTACTAGCAACGGAGAGCATGGAAGAACATAAACAACATATATGATAGATTGATAATCAACTTGACATAGTATTCAATATTCATCGGATCCCAACAAACACAACATGTAGGATTACAAATAGATGATCTTGATCATGATAGGCAGCTCACAAGATCTAACATGATAGCACAATGAGGAGAAGACAACCATCTAGCTACTGCTATGGACCCATAGTCCAGGGATGAACTACTCACACATCGATCCGGAGGCGATCATGGCGATGAAGAGACCACCGGGAGATGATTCCCCTCTCCGGCAGGGTGCGGAGGTGATCTCTCGAATCCCCCGAGATGGGATTGGCGGCGGCGGCATCTCTGGAAGGTTTTCCGTATCGTGGCTCTCGGTACTGGGGTATTCACGACGAAGGCTTTAAGTAGGCGGAAGGGCGGAGTTGGAGGAGTCACGGGGGCCCCACACGCTAGGGCCGCGCGGGCCCCCTTAGGCCGCGCCGCCCTAGTGTGGCGGCGCCCCGTGGCCCCACTTCGTATCTCCCTCGGTCTTCTGGAAGCTTCGTGGAAAAATAGGCCCTCGGGCGTTGATTTCGTCCAATTCCGAGAATATTTCCTTACTAGGATTTCGAAACCAAAAACAGCGAGAAAACAAGCAATCGGCTCTTCGGCATCTCGTCAATAGGTTAGTGCCGGAAAATGCATAATAATGACATATAATGTGTATAAAACATGTGAGTATCATCATAAAAGTAGCATGGAACATAAGAAATTATAGATACGTTTGGGACGTATCAACCACCGCCATCTTCATCAACGTTGTTGTCTCCCATGAGGAGGGAGTAGTTCTCCCCCGAGGCTAAGGGCTGTACCGGTAGCTATGTGGTTAATCTCTCTCTCATGTACTTCAATACAATGATCTCATGAGCTGCCTTACATGATTGAGATCCATATGATGAGCTTGTAATCTAGATGTCGTTATGCTATTCAAGTGGATTTTACTTATGTGATCTCCGGAGACTCCTTGTCCCACGTGTGTAAAGGTGACAAGTGTGTGCACCGTGTGGGTCTCTTAGGCTATATTTCACGAATACTTATTCACCGAGTTATGATTTGAGTTGGATGTCTCTATGAAATTGTGGTGTGTTAGTACCTCCTATGAATGCTCACAGTGACAGCGTGGGGTGTTTATTAGTACTTGGTAATACATCTTTAAGGTTTGCCTACATGATGAATTAGTGTTCATTATCTTGCCAAAGAGTAATTCAGAATCGCATAGTGAAGTGCTTATTTATATTCCTTTATGATTGCAATGTGCTTTATATCACTATTAATCTATGTGCTACTCTAGTGATGTTATTAAAGTAGTCTATTCCTCCTCCATGATGTAATGGTGACAGTGTGTGCATCATGTAGTACTTGGCGTAGTTTATGATTGTGATCTCTTATAGATTATGAAGTTAACTATTACAATGATAGTATTGATGTGATCTATTCCCCCTTTCATAGCTTGATGGTGACAGTGTGCATGCTATGTTAGTACTCGGTATAATTGCGTTGGTCTATCATGCACTCTAAGGTTATTTAAATATGAACATCGAATGTTGTGGAGCTTGTTAACTCCGGCATTGAGGTGCTCTTGTAGCCCTACACAATTAATGGTGTTTGTCCTCCAACAAGAGAGTGTAGAGTGGTTTTATTATGTGATCAATGTTGAGAGTGTCCACTAGTGAAAGTATGATCCCTAGGCCTTGTTTCCAAATACCGCAATCATCGCTTATTTATTGTTTTACCGCATCTTTACTTCCTGCAATATTACTACCATCAATCGCACGCCGACAAGCTATTTTACGGCGCCGTTACTACTTGCTCATACATTCATACCACTTGTATTTCACTATCTCTTCACCGAACTAGTGCACCTATACATCCGACAAGTGTATTAGGTGTGTTGGGGACACAAGAGACTTCTTGTATCGTGATTGCGGGGTTGCTTGAGAGGGATATCTTTGACCTCTTCCTCCCTGAGTTCGATAAACCTTGGGTGATTCACTTAAGGGAAACTTGCTGCTGTTCTACAAACCTCTGCTCTTGGAGGCCCAACACTGTCTACAGGAATAGAAGCGTGCGTAGACATCACTTGGCATCTCGTTAATAGGTTAGTTCCGGAAAATGCATCAAAACGATATAAAGTATGGATAAAACATGTAGATATTGTCATAAAACTAGCATGGAACATAAGAAATTATAGATACGTTTGAGACGTATCAATCATCTAGTAGCAACGGAGAGCAGCAAGATCACAAATAACATATGACAATTATATAATCAATCTCAACCATAGTATTAAATATTCATCGGATCCCAGCAAACACAACATGTAGCATTACATAAAGATGATCTTGATCATGATAGGCAGCTCACAAGATCTAAACATGAAGCATAAATTGGAGAAGACAGCCATCTAGCTACTGCTATGGACCCGTAGTCCAGAGATGAACTACTCACATATCACTTCGGAGGCGAGCATGGCGATGTAGAGGCCTCGGTGATGATCTCCCTCTCCGGCAGGGTGCCAGGAAGAGCTTCAGAATCCTCCCAAGCTAAGGGTCGGCGATGGCGGCCGCGACGGAACTTTTCGTGGATGGAGGCTCGGGTCTTTATGTTTTTCCTGAGATCATGAATAAATAGGCAGAAGGGTGAGGCCGGTGCGTGCCTGGGAGGCCCACACCACCCCATGGCGCGGCCAGGGCCTGGTGTGGCCGCCTCGTGGCATCACTTCGTCTCTCCTCCGGACTCTGTCTTCGTTACAGTAAAATAGGAACTTTGGCTTTTGTTTCGTCCAATTCCCAGAATATTTCCTGTACAATTTTTCTGAAATACAAAACAGCAGAAAACATGGAACTGACATGTGGCATCTTGTCAATAGGTTAGTTCCGGAAAATTTATAAAAATGCAACAAAGTGTAAATAAAACATGTAGAAATTGGTTGTAAACAAGCATGGAGCATCAAAAATTATAGATACGTTTGCAACGTATCAGGCGACCTCCTCCTCCTCCTTCTTCTCCTCCTCCTCCTTCTCCGGCAACCTCCTCCTTCGGCGACCCCCTTCCTCCCCCACCTCTAGCGACCCCCTTCGGCCGGCCTCCTCCTCCTCCACCCACCTCAACCCGCCCCACCCACCCACCCACCCACCTCCAGCGACCTCCGGTAAATTTCAAAAAATAATCCAGTGAAATTCCGATAGCTCCAGATCTAGATCTGGCCGCCATTTTTTAAAATTTAAAAAATTGTGGCGCGCCACCACTGGGTGCACCACAGAAAGTTTTCTGTGGCGCATGCCTGCCTGGTGCGCCACAGAAATGTCACTTTTCTATGGCGCATGGGTCCATGCGCCACAAAATTGAATTTTTTGTGGGGTGGATTCTGTAGCTCACCCTCCGTGCGCCATAGAATTCCAAAATGGTGCGCCACTGATGTGCCTTTTCCTACTAGTGTTGAGTGAGCTCTCATGTGTATCTTCAAGACATCAACAAGACGAAGAAAGAAGAAATATAGTGCAAGTTCAAGATGAGCTATCTCGAAGATGTCATATGCTTGAAGCTTTCCATCCATAGAATATGTGAAGATGCACCGAAGAAGAAGCTCTCCCATAGTGGTGTATGGGGAGAAATCCAGAAGACTTCATCAGGTAAGCACAATCAAGAAAGGTGTTCCATCTTGTTGCGGTCAAGATTGTCATCATCAAGCTCAAGTGGAATACGCAAAAGTTAAGGTTTGTTCTTGATAGGTTTTATTTCTTACCGGTCTCATGGTTTAGTTGGGATACCGATTCATAGGTTAGTTGCCGTACTATCAAGAGGGCTCTCGAGTGAGTAACTCGATCGTATAGTTCGGTGAGAGCTCAAACGGTTGCATCCTTGCATCATCGTTCTTAGTTGTTATGTGGTGGTTTAGAGCTTGTGGTTATTTTCATGACAAGCTCTAGTTCACCGAGAACGGATTCCACATGAATTACTTGTTGCGTTTTCTATATTAGAGTTTTTCTCGGTTTTTCGTATTAAGAGGTTTCACTCTAAAATCCATAGAAAAATATGCCACACATGTTCTTAAGTTTTTCTCTATTTTTTAGGGTATCTCTTGTCATCCTTTTTACAATAAAATTGGTTTCACTTAAATCTGAGTTTCCTAACTCAGTTGTTGCATTTTCCATATTGGAGGTTTTACCAGTTTGTGTTTTATAAATAGGTAAAACCTTTATTCATTTGTTTCTATCCTCCCTTTCTGGAATATGATGGTTCTATACATATTATTGTAGAGCTCGTTTTTTGTTATTTCAACGAGCCCAAGATCATCGAAATCGGAGTCCGGACGCAAAAGTTTTTAAGGTTTTTGTATCGGTTGTCTGGATTTTCTCAGGGACGCCAGCACTGCCGGCTAGACACGATTTTGGCCCCAACGGGTAGAAATCTAAGACCCCTTTTTAAGGCATTCTTCCTCCTCTCTCTCTCTCTCTCTCTCTCTCTCTCTCTCTCTCTCTCTCTCTCCCTACTTCTTCTTCTACCTCTAGCTCGCCACCATTGTTGAAACAAGAGCTCCCTGTCCCTCAATCCCTCCATGATTCTTGCTCATTTTTGAGGAAAAGAGAGGAGATCTAGATCTATATTTGCACCAATCAAATCCCCCTTTTTGTGAGGGAATCCCTAGATCTAGATCTTGGAGAGAAATTTTGTGTTCCTTTTCTTTTGTTCTTCCTCTCGATCTTATTCCCCCGATATCTTTAATAGCTTTGTTCGAATTTGAGAGTGAAGGATTTGGGTCTCTTTGTGGTGTTCTTGTCATTGCATTTGGTGCATCATTTTGACTTCTCTGTGGTGATAGGTGGAGGTGAAAATTCGTGAGATATTCTCTTCAGGACCTTGTTCCTGGAGTTTGTTCCTCTTGGTATTTAGACTCTAGACGGCTTAGTTTTCTTTGTGATGTTCTTTGGTACTCCAATTAAGTTGTGGAGATTATCTAAGAGCAAGGCCTTTGTGGCGATTTATTGGGAGCTTCCAGTTAAGTTGTGAGATAGCCCAAGCTTTGTGCGGGTTCGGTGATCATCCTCAAGGTTTCATAGTGGATCGGGGACATCCCTTTTGGTGGGAATTCTCGAGGAGAAAACGGTGAGACCTTCGTGGCATTTGGAGTGCTTTGTCCTCCACACCACTCCAACGGAGAGTAACACTCGCAAGAGTGTGAACTTTGGGATACATCGTCGTCTCCGCGTCATCTCGGTTATTCCTGTACCCGAGCTATTTACTTGTGCATTTTACTTTGTGATAGCCTTCGTGTTTGAAGTTATATATCTTGCTATCATATAGTTGTTTGTATTGCTCAACATAAGTTATTGGTGCACATAGGTGAACCCTAGTTATATAAGTTTTGTGCTTGGCAAATGGAAGGCTAGTATTATTCCGCATTTATTAAGCCATAATCGTAAAAAATTAAACCGCTCATTCAACCCCCCCCCCCCTCTAGGCGATATCCGTGTCATTTCATTTACGGTTTTAATTTAAGATATTTTTAGTATATTGTGCCTAGCTGATTTGGTGCTATTTTTTCGCCAATGTGTAGTACCGAAAGTGGACTTTGCAATGGAAATGCTTATCGGTGTTTAAATTTACTGGGTGATGATTTTTTTAAAAAAAAAGTCTACAATTTATATTAGTAGGATATCATCAACTCTGTGTGAGTTGGGCTGATCCCGAGCGGCCTTTGCCATCAAAGTGCACGGTCTGCTTTGTGGGACACATATGAGAATAGCAATAACACTATTATAAATTTGTATATTTTTTGTGGAGCTTGTTGAGCATGTGTGCTAGAAAGCAATAATTTTATAAATCTAGCTATTTTAGCTGTAATATTGTTCACATTGTTGTATGGGACTAGTTTGTATCAAATGTTTTGCAACAACAATGTGATCCGTACAAAGACCTAGCCGCCAGGGCGACTAGGGTTTTCCGCCTGCACCACCGAAGTTCTTCCTCGCGTGGAGTTCCAATCTTTCCCGGCCGCCGAGATCGTATGAACCATAATTTGAAGTGCCGACCTCGCCCTCCATACGGTGTGCCAATAGATTTTTTGCCCACTATTCGCAGTTTAGAGATTATGAAAATGGAAATAGACATGGTCTTAACCATAATTTGAAGTGCAGACCACTAAAACGCCGCAAAGTCCAATCGCGCATATTACATCACCACATGAATATAATCAAATGTTTGAGGTATTTATGATGATATATTTTATTTGGAGGGGTCACGTTTAACATAGCTGGCCAGCCGTGTATCCCATCACAAGTGTGTGTGTGGCTAGGGAATGTGTCGTCCCGGCATGCACGGTGCACACCGGGATCCCCTATACAACGCTTTAGGCGGCGATCATGTTGGCGTCCGCTTAAGAAATCTGGAAAGAATCACGTATCCTTAACGAAGATGGGCTCGGCCCATGTTATTTACACGTACGTACCTGCACTACAGGAAACCAAATCACGCTGGTAAAAGTTTCACTTGTTTTTTTATTCTTTCGTTTTGATTTTGAAAATGTTGAAATTTAAAAAATGTTGAAATTCGAAAATGTTCAATATGAAAACTGTTCAAACTTTAAAAGTGTTTAGATTAAAATAAAAAATTTCAAATTTAAATATTGTTCAAATTCAAAAACGTTAAAATCTGCTAAATGTTCAAACTCGAAAAATGTTCAAACATAAAAATTGTTCAGATTAAAAAATCTTCAAAAATCGAAAAAGTTCAAAATTTGAAAAATTCAGAAAAAACGTTCGACAAAACCAGAAAACCAGAGAAAAACCAGCAGAACCTTAAAAAAACGAAAAATAAGAGAAAGGAACGGGTGGAAAGAAGCAACTCGAATCGAACCATAGAGGAGAGGGTGTGCGGAGCGTCGGCTCGCTCCCGCAATAAGCGGAGAATAGGGATCCAGGTGCACACCGGGCCGGACAGCGTCGCGGGAGCTCCTCGCCACCGACCTGGTCGGTGGGTGGAAGGCACCGCACACCCCCCACGATCCAGTAATTTAGTGGGCCGCGGCCCATTGCATCAGGTGAGTTTTTTTTTCCTTTTTCTTCCTTCTTTTCTGTTTTTTCTTTTCTGTTTATATTTTCGTTTTTTAAAATCTAACACTTTTAAAAACTTTTTTCGAGAATTTTTTTTTCATAAAATTTGAACAGTTTTCTGAAGTTAAAACAGTTTTAAAATTTGAACATTTTTTAGATTTGAATATTTTTAAAAATTCAAAATTTGAACAATTTTTTAACTCGAATAATTTTCAAAATTGAACGTTTTTTGAATATGAACAAATTTCGAATTTGAACGATTTTTCGATTTGAACGATTTTCATAATTGAACAATTTCCAATTTTCAAATTTGAACGGTTTTCGAATTTGAACGGTTTTCAAATTTAAACAGTTTTCAAATTTAAACATTTTCTCAATTTGAAAATTTTTTAAAAATCAAAATTTTCGAATCTAAAAAAAATATAAACAAAATCGAAAACAGAAAAAAAAAACAGAAAAAAGAAACCAGAAAAGATAAAAAAATAAAAAAGAAAAAACGAGGCTAAACAGCCACAAATGGGTCTGGCCCATACCCGACCAGGGGGTGTGCGGTGGCCGGTAGCCACCGACCTGGTCGGTGTATAGGTTTTACCCCGAAATCGTTAAAAAAGGGCCGACCTTCGCGAAGGGAAGGCAACTCGCTCCGCACGCGACAAGTGGCGCGATGTGGTGCCAGAAAATCCCTGGGAAGTGGTCTCCCTGCTCGCCACGTGTCACAAGGGGAAGCAAGGTGAGGATGAGGGAGGAGAGAGAAAACTGGGTTGTGTCAGTTTTTCCCTTTTTCTTCTATATTCGTTTTTTCAAAATGAAATATCTTGAGAACCGTAAGTCCAAATTGCGAACCGTTTTCACTTTTGAGATCCTCGCGTCGAGATCTTCAAAACTAGATCGCATATTGATAGGTTTGGAGATACTTTTTTTTCGTACTTCCAATAATATTATGATTGTACATGTGGTGTGTACCTAATTGTACTCATGTTTTAACTGATAAGTACTTCTGTTTTTTGTGTATTTGGTGCAATTTTTCCCTTTACTCGCTAACTGTACTCGCCTGTGTGCGGGATTGTACCTGTACTTACGCGCGACTGTACCTGTTCGTGTGTGCCACTGTACTTCTGTACATGTACTTGCTCGTATTCACGACTGTTGTGCGTGACTGTACTTGTACTCGCTCGTGTGTTCAACTGTACTCGTGTGTTGTGCGTGACTGTACCTGCTCGTATGCACGACTGTACCTGCTCTTGTGCGTGACTGTACTTGTACTCGCTCGTGTGTTCAACTATACTCGTGTGTTGTGCGTGACTGTACCTGCTCGTATGCACGACTGTATCTGCTCGTGTGCGTGACTGTACTCGCTCGTCTGCGTGAGTGTACTCACTCGTGTGCACGACTCACCCGTACTCGCTCGGGTGTGCATGTGTACCTCTCACGTGCACACACAAGTACTCTGTATCTTGTAGACATGCAACGGGAGCACTTTGTACCTAACGCCGATGTATTTCTTCCTAGCTAGCTTATACGTGATGCATGTACTTCTACCTAGCTAGCTTGATTTAATCGATGGATCGTACCAGCTGACTAATTCAATCGATCGTGGGGTGCACCGCGCGGAAGGCGAAGTTCTTTTCACGTACGCAGCCGGGTACACCGTACGCGCGGAAGAAACTTATGCGCTGCGGGACGCAGACTTCCCGCTGGGAAGGTCGGTCTTTACCTAAGGACACCCGTTTTACCCAGCGTCGCTGTTCACGTGCCCGCGCAGCTACAACCGTCACGGGCCGGTGGATCGGGTATTCGATTTGGATCGCTCAACCAGCCCGACCGTGGCCCACCAAGCAGTGAGGCGCGGGCCGCGGCTATAAAGAGCAGCGGGCCTCTCCCTTGCCCTGCGTCGCCTCCAACACCTTGCCATATATATCGGTGACCCGTACGTTGCAGCACGACGACGCAGAGAACGGAGGGTGCTCGACGAGTTTCTGGCCTGCCGGATCGCGCGCGAATGGCACCCACGGCGGCGGAGCACACGAGGACGGCGGTGGGTCTGGCGGCGCTTGAAGCCTCCGGCCACCTCTCCCCGCTCGCTATCACCCGGAGGTACGCGCCCCACCCCCTAGGCCTCGATCGATCGTATTGTAGCCTCTCGTGTGTGTGTGTCCGCCCGTCCGGTACGTGTGATCACCACACGCCGTCGATACCAAGGCCGCGCCCCGGCAGCCGGCCGTCGTGCGAGTGTGGCCGGGTTGGATCCGGACACAATGGCGGTGCTCTCCGCCGTCCGCCCGTCCGGTCCGGTTGCTGCTCGCTAGATTTCCCTTCTCAAATTCCTCCCTCCTAGGCAGAGTACGTACGCCCCCCTGCATTCTTCTGTGGAATAATTTATTCTCCAGAGGTTGTCGTCTAGCTGCGGCGATGCATGGTTACCTTATTTCGAGTTAGTGCCAAATTAAGAGCAAATTCCACTTTTTTGCTCCCTAGCTATGTGAGACTGATCGTCGCATTTAGTGAAAATTCCTTGTAGTACCCCAATTAGTGAAACTTGTCTCTGATTTTACCCTTTCTAAGACCCAAAAGCGTCCCTGAAAGGGATTTGGGACGCGCCGGATAAAAAAACGTTCTCAGCCGCGTCCCTCAAAGCCGCTTTTTGTCCGGCGCGCCACGATACGGTGTCCGGCGCCCCGAGGCCGTCCCCGTCCCACAGGGGACGCTCCGGGCACGCCGGACACAACGAAAAGCAAGGCGGGCTCCCACATGTCGGCGACTATTTTCATAAACCGTTGGTTCGCGCCTTTTTCCTTGTCGCTCCTTCCCTCCCGCGCCTCCCACCCCTCCGTCACCGCTGGATTTGCCGGCCGTTTCGACGATTGATCTCTTCTGAGAGTCCGCACCATCGTCGCAGCTGGCATTCTCGCCAGTCGTTCCGGCGTCGCCGCTTCACCTGCGTGTCCTAAAACGCGGCGTCAAATCCGCCCCACCTCCGCGCACACAAGGTGCTCGATGACTTGCCAGGTACGCGTGATTGGGAGTTGTTCGTTGCGTCGTCTGCCGTGGCGCAATTTTAACCATTGATTTTGCTTCAGACATGGATATCGATGACGAGATGATTGCCCTACTGCTGGAGGACGAGCAAGCCTTCGACGATGACCTCCGGGAGCATTTGCTGATCATCACGGCCCTCCAGGACGTGCTTAACGCCGAGGTGGAGAAGAGGAAGAGGCCGCGCCGCGGAGGATCAAGACCGGGGAGAAAGAAGTCGAAGCCCCCGCAGATGATGGAGGGGCATACCATGCTGCACAACGACTACTTCGCAGATGACGCAACACATGCCGACAATTTTCGGTGCCGGTATAGGATGAGCAAGGGTCTGTTCATGAATATCCTCCACGGCATTCGAGAGTTCGACCCCTACTTCAAGCTCAAGCACGACGTTGTAGGCGTTGTCGGGTTCTCGTCGATTCAGAAGTGTACCGCCGCCATGAGGATGCTTGCATACAGAGCACGTGCAGATATATAGGACGACTACCTTCGCATGAGTGAGTCTACTGCCATTGAGTGCATGTACAAGTTTTGCCTAGCTGTGGTGGAAAAGTTTGGCAAATACTACTTGAGAGGGCCAACTGAGAAAGAGACTGCAAGGATCATGGCACAAAATGCTGCCAGAGGATTCTCTGGAATGCTTGGAAGCATCGATTGCATGCACTGGTCATGGACGAACTGCCCGTTTGCTTGGCAAGGTATATACAAAGGGCGTCATGGATATTGCAGTGTGGTGCTTGAAGCTGTGGCAGATTATGACCTCTGGATTTGGCATTCTTTCTTTGGCATGACCGGATCACACAATGACATCAACGTGTTGCGGCGAGTCTCCGGTGTTCGGCGGACTAGTGGAAGGGCATGCTCCACCATGCAACTATGAGATCAATGGCCACCAATATACCAAAGGCTATTATCTAGCCGATGGTATATATCCAACATGGACCACTTTTGTCAAAACAATCTCGAATCCATCAGGTCAGAAGAATTCCCACTTTGCTACACGATAGGAGGCTTGCGGGAAGGATGTCGAGCGGGCATTTGGTGTGCTTCAAGCTCAATTTGCAATTGTTCTGTACCCTGCTCTAAGCTGGTCTCACGACCAAATGTGGGAGGTGATGCAGGCTTGTGTGATCATGCACAACATGATCATCGAGAATGACCGCAAAAATCATGCCAGGTCACATGTTGGTCCCTATGAGTGTGAAGGCCCTCTTGCGGAGGTTGATCATGAGTTTCCTGTAGATTTTGCTGATTTCCTCGCCATGCACGCAGAGATCCGTGATAGCAATGTTCACGAGCAACTTCAAGCTGATCTCGGTGAGCATTTGTGGAGGCTCAAAGGAAATGCCGCGGCACATTGATCTAGCCCTATTTATTTGTTATTTTTATTGTTCGTTGTATTTTAATTTGAAAACTATCTCCGCAAATATATTTATTTGTATGCTATATTTAATAAATGGTTGTGTTTTCAAAAACTGTACGGATTTGTACCCTCCGAGAAATTGCTAAAATGATGGAGTGACCTACAACGAGCCTTGGATAGGTGATGTGAGTTCTTCTTGCCCCATTGCAGAGAGCATGTAAATATTATGGTTTACTGAAAGTGCATGGATCGTCCACGTGTGGTTTTGGTAATTAATGATAATTCCTATGAACTAATATTTGTGTTGATTTATATTTGTAAAAGTTGTCCATAGGTAATGCTTGAATCATGTGTTGGCTTCAAGGTTGCAACAACGATCAAATGAAGAATATCAAGTGACAAGTATGTCTTGAAGAAGAAGATTCAACTAGTAGGAAATTAGTTATAGGTGGAATACCTTTTTGCGGTGCACCAAATAACCATGCGACATTAAACAAAATTTTGTGGCGCACCAGGCACGTGCAACACTAAATAATAGCATTTCTGTGGTGCACCAACTCTCCATGCGCGCCACAGAATTTGAAATTTCCGTGGCGCACCAACTCTCCATGCGTGACAGAAATCTGGTAGGGCCCGTGACCAATTATTGGGTTGACCAATTTTGAGTATTTATGTGGCGCATGAAGCTGGATGCGCCACAAAAATGTGCCTTTTTGTGGCGCGTGTAGCCAAATGCGGCACATAAAGAACCATTTCTATGGCGCATGGAGCCACAGAAGATTTTCCAACCGTCCACGCACCCCTCCGTCCCGTGGATTACCTTTTTAGTGTTGAAAAAACACAGAAAATTATAAAAACTTTTAAAAAATCCTTTGAAGTGTACTTATAATGAGTGGTATACTTGTAGAGAAAATTAGAAAACATGAATTTCTATGTATTTTGCAAAAAAGTTCATGAAATCTTCAAACTAGATTTCTGTTTGCATACGAACTCGAAAAAACGCACAATATATCAAAATGACCGGGAGAAAACTCTACATCAGAATTCAACGGCCTTTGGCCGTTCTGAAATTTATAGAATCGGCAAATTTTAAAAGAGCAAAAAGTACGGCAAAGTCAATATTTTTTCCTGCAAAAATAAAAAAATTCGAAAAAACATTCGGTGGCACACCAAATGCACATGCTGATAAGGGGTGGCCCGATCTTCTCAGTAAGCAACGGTGGGAATGATGATCACTGGGTGATAGCAGCGGAGGAACACGACGATGTAGTGGATGATAACTTGTATGACGCAACGAGATCTCTCGATTGGTCTCTGTCGCCAATGCAACAGCTCTCAACCCTGCAAGATATTCGCAACTCCACACACTTGCGCACGTAGCCGCCGACCACGAAGCGGTAAGTTGCAACCGTCTAATTCCCAATGAAACAGCAGATCACACAAGACTTTATCAGGATCTACACAATATCAAGCAATATGCTGTAGGGAATTCAATAGTTTTGCAGAGCAAACAACTAAGAACTATGGTTTATCTTAAACGTGGTCTAAAGCAGCTAGGGGGTCGTCCAAGGCACTTATATAGGCGTCCAGGACGAGTTCTAGTCAAAAAATACAAGTAAAACCGACCCATAATAGATCTGGTCGAGACAGACTCGGACTAGTCCGGTCTGGGATCCGGTTGACCGGGCCCTGGACCGGGCGGCAACCGGAAAGGTCGCAAAACCGTCCGGTTGGCCCCGGTACGACGCCCGGTTGGCGCCGGGGTAAATCCGGTCTGCCGTCCGGTTGACCGGGCCAGGGACCGGGCGCGCCGGCGTGCCGACCGGTCGGACCGGGTACTGGACCGGTCTGGACTTCTTCTTCTCCTCTCGCGCATGCCTCCCGCTCCTCCCTCGCGCGTCCATGAGATATCTTCATGTCCAGCTCCATGTCCAGCCTCACGTCCTTCTTCACGTCCAGCTGCTTCTCTTTTCCTCGTGTGATGCTTGTCTCCTCTTCATACCTGATGATACATAAATAACAAGACTTAGGCAGTATAAAGTTCTCATCAATCAGAGTATCGTTTAGAAACAAGTTCACCTGTTGTTTAAGTAACTTCGCACGAGCCCTTGTAATTGGTCCAATCCTAACTTCATTGGACTTGAGCTTTACAGCAGGTTCATCTTTATTTGTCAATGACGGAGGTAGTGGTGTAGTAGGGATGTCCTCATCATCTCCCCCCCCCCCTCAAAAGGCGTCGACCTTGACGCTCCAAGGTCTTCTCCGTCATATGGTGTCAAATCAGCAACATTGAAAGAATTACTGACACCAAACTCATCAACTGGAAGATCTATTGAGTATGCATTATCATTGATCTTGGCAAGCACTTTGTAAGGACCAGCACCACGAGGCTTCAACTTAGACTTCCGTAGCTTTGGGAACCTATCCTTGAGAAAATGTACCCAGACCATATCACCAGGCTTGAACAACATCTCTTTAAGCTTCTTATTCATCCTTGCAGCATTGCTCTTGCCTTTCTTCTCAATCAACTCTTTAGTCTTCAAATGTATCTTCCGTACAAAATCTGCCCTCTTGGATGTCTCCATATTAACTCTCTCGTGTATGGGCAAAGGCAACAAGTCAAGTGGAGTAATGGGTTTGAAACCATACACCACCTCAAAAGGACACAACTCCGTGGTAGAATGTACCGCCATGTTGTATGCAAACTCCACATGCGGCAAACACTCTTCCCACTCCTTCAGGTTCTTCTTGATCATGGATCTCAACAGTTGTGACAATGTTCTATTCACCACTTCAGTTTGTCCGTCAGTTTGGGGATGACAAGTAGTACTGAAAAGTAGTTCGTCCCCAGCTTTCTCCACAGCGTCTTCCAGAAGTAGCTCATAAACTTCACGTCACGATCAGAAACAATGGTCTTCGGGACTCCATGTAGTCGCACAACCTCCCTGAAAAACAGGTTAGCAATATGCGACGCATCGTCGCTTTTGTGGCAGGCAATAAAGTGTGTCATCTTAGAAAATTTGTCCACTACCACAAATATAGAATCATGGCCTCCCTTAGTACGCGGCAAACCCAACACAAAATCCATATTAATATCCTCCCAAGGTGTAGTAGGTGCCGGTAAAGGAGTATACAAACCGTGAGGCTTCAGCTTGGACTTGGACTTGTTTCAAGTAATGCATCTCTTCACATACCTGTCCACATCCCGCCTCATCTTTGGCCAATAAAAGTGGTCAGCTAGCATGAGTAGCGTCTTCTCACGCCCAAAGTGACCCATCAAACCTCCAGCATGTGATTCCTGTAATAAGAGCAAACGCACAGACGATTCTGGAACACATAGTTTGTTAGCTCTAAACAAGAACCCATCATGTACGTGATATTTTTCCCATGCTTTACCAAGAGCACATAAGCGATATGGTTCAGCAAAATCATGATCGATAGCATACAAATCACATAGTACTTCTAATCCAGGAATTTTAACATCAACTTGAGTTAATAGCATATTCTTCCTAGATAGAGCATCAGCAACAATATTATCTTTTCCCTTCTTATGCTTAATAATGTATGGAAAAGACCTAATGAACTCAACTCACTTAGCAAGACGCTTATGCAAAGTAGATTGTGCTTTCAGATATTTCAAAGCTTCATGATCAGAATGTATGATAAATTCTTTTTGCCACAAGTAATGTTGCCAAACCTCAAGAACTCTAATTAAAGCATACAATTCTTTATCATAGATAGGATAGTTCAACTTAGCACCAGAAAGTTTCTCAGAAAAATATGCAATTGGGCGACCCTCTTGCATCAACACACCACCAATCCAATACCACTAGCATCACATTCAATCTCAAATTGCTTATTGAAATAAGGAAGTGCAAGCAACGGTGCAGAAGTTAACAATCTCTTAAGTTCATCAAAAGCATGATCTTGGGCTGCGCCCCACTCAAAAACAACACCCTTTTTAGTCAAGTCATTCAAAGGTGCAGCAATAGTACTAAAATTGGGCACAAATCTTCTATAAAACCCGAGCTAGACCATGAAAACTTCTTACTTGACTCACATTCATGGGAGTAGGCCAATTTTGAATAGCTTCAATTTTAGACACATCTACTTCTACTCCATGCTTAGAGACAACATAACCCAGAAATATGACCTTATCTTTGCGAAATGTGCACTTCTCAAGATTACCATAGAGTTTATTATCACACAACACTTGCAAAACATGTCGAATATGTATAGTATGATCAGATTCATTGCGGCTGTAGATTAATATGTCATCAAAATACACAACCACAAACTTGCCAATAAATTCACGCAAAACATGGTTCATCAGTCTCATGAAAGTGCTAGGTGCATTAGTCAAATTAAAAGGCATTACTAACCACTCATATAAACCAAATTTTGTTTTAAAGGCTGTTTTCGACTCATCCCCTTCTTTCATCCTAATTTGATGATAACCACTACGCAAATCAATTTTAGAGAACACAGCAGCACCACTCAATTCATCTAGCATATCCTCTAAACGGGGAATAGGGTGACGATATCGAATAGTGATATTGTTTATAGCTCTACAATCTACGCACATACGCCATGTACCATCTTTATTAAGAACTAGAATAACAGGAACAACACAAGGACTAAGGCTTATGCGGATATAACCTTTGTCGAGTAGCGCTTATACTTGCTTCTGTATCTCCTTCGTCTCTTCGGGGTTTGTTCTATATGGTGCCCGATTGGGTAGCGAAGCTCCGGGAATCAAGTCGATTTGATGCTCAATACCTC